>NC_054406.1:12818007-13134007 GCF_017976425.1 Toxotes jaculatrix
TATTTGTCTACACAAATTTTGCTTGCTTTTTTTTGCCCATAAAGTGGAAAAGTTCCATGAAACCACACCATTATTTTAACCATGCAATTCTCCTTTTTACTTCAACTGTTTTACCCCTTTGGAACTTGACTGAACAGTGGATGTAAAGCAAGTTCAGTACAGACAACAGATGTACAAAAAAGCTTGCTGAGAAGATTTTTAACCACTGCCATCAAACTGTTTTTAATATATTTGTCTGCTCCCTAGTCTCCTTGTGCAGACTTTTATTTGGATCCAAACTGATAAATAAAATGATGTAAAAAGCCCATGAAAAGATATTGAACTAAACGTTTGTCACTGCAAAGCTGGGCCATTTTTGGAATGATACATCTCAGCAGTAATTTACGTCCCCTGTAGGCGTATCCCCATTTTCAACTTATGACTGATGTTCTTCCTGGTCATTACAGCACAGCTCAAAAGCTCTACATACATGCAGTTAACTTGTCTCATGTTGCTTTTCAAACTTACTTATCAGAGTGATCATAACCAGACTTCTTTCATAGCAGACAAGTTGTCTTTCAGCCTAAAATTGCAGTATATGCAGTTGTGACTTCAGTTACTAGAGAGTTAAATTCCTGGTTATTGCTTTGCTTTTTTATTATTTCATTTAGTCTCTTTTCTAATACATTGTTGTAAGATTAAAATATTCTTGGGAGCTCTGTGCAGAGCTGTGCTACATTTCCGGGGTCTGCTATCTGTGCTCATCATATAGCTTGTTATTCTGTCTTTTTGCAGTGTCATACCAAATATCACTGACAAATATGTTCCCACAAGGACAGTAAACTATCCAGCTTATGTTGTGTGATTTATGTTGTGTGACAGCGGTTACTATTGGACCACAGGAATGCACACACAGCATTAGAATGACACAGTTATTGTGCACTAGGAAGTGTCCACTCTCCTCCTCCAGCCTGGGCTGTGACTGTGTGGATTAGATTGAGGTCAAGGGGGGAGAAGGTTGTGTTAAGTGGAGTTTGGAGGAGCAGCAGCCAAACACACTTTCCCCTCAGGCGAGTGGTCAAGGGACAATTGAGGGCATACACACATGCACATACACATACACACACTCAACCTTCTGCAGTCACTCACATATCAAAAAACGGTTGATTCTGAAGTAAACATCTTGCTCCATTAATTCCCACAGTGCCTTGGGCTAGTTGGCCCACTGGCCCACTCTGGTGACCCTTGTTACCGTGGTGATTAGATATTGGGAGGCCTCATCTGCAAACATTTAGCCAGTGTCACCCCTAATCTACCTTGTGTCACCCTGCCACCATATATTCAGTAGCAACACACGTAAGCATGTAACTGAGGACACACATTGTGCCAGATAATAAAAAATTAATACATCGTCCCTGTGTCACTGCTGCCAGGAAAGACCCACAAAGAAAACAAAACAAAAGAAAAAAAACTTGACACTGATCTAAAAGATGCAGTGCATAAAATCTAGCTTCTGAATATCAAACACTTACCCAAGGTAGCTGTAAAAAGTTTATAGTTTCCTCCTTGACAGAAAACAGTTGCTCAGGTCAGCTAGAACTCTCAAACTACTCCAGCACCATAATCCACTGACACTGTCCATCTGTATGCGCCAAGCACATGGCTGTAGACACACCTTCTGCTGGAACTGAGTTCTCAATCAAAACAATGCTACAACAAGAAAGTAGTGAGCAGAAATTTTGGATTGTTTATCTGTCAAAAGAGTATAACTTTAGCTTCAGCTGGAGGATTTCACACTCTCTGGTTTTGCAAAACCCTAACAAAATCCAAATCTGCAACAGAAATTAAGGCTGCATTTCTTTAAGTATAAGAGGTAACATTTTGGAAATGTGAGGCTTCCAGCCAGTAACGAAAATATATACCAATAACATGCATTTCCTTTGTCATTAAATTACCAGTTGCTGTCACATTCCACTTTCTGACCTCTGAACTATGACACACCGGTACTCCTCCTTCAGGCCAGACTATCATGGACGCCCTGCCTCAGGGTTGGCTTACTAAACAGAGCAAGAGAGTGTGTTAATGACAAATGAATTTTGAATTCTTAAGCAGCTTGGGCAACATGTGGTCATCCAACAAATGCACGTAATTTGATATTATGTCTTCATGTCTACCTTGTCATGGACAAAAATTCATGTTATACCAGTCAATGTGAATGACAATGTGAAATGCTCTTAGAAATTCAACACAAGGTCTGCTCTCAGCCTTTTTGGCTTTCTCACTGAGGGCGATGGACCAGATGATATCAAAAGAGGAGAGAATATGATGTGATATGCAGGACACATCACAGCCTCAAGAGGTAGTAGGCTTGTTATTCAGTCAGTTGTGATGGACTGCAATGGTAAATAGTTTTTAGAGTAGAAAGATATTGAAAATGTCCATCAAAACTTCTCAAAGCTCTTCTGCAGCACTCTTTGCTTTGTTGGTTGGTATGCTCAAACTGAAAAACTTCAGTTTTCTGAAACTACAGCAGATTCCAGAGAAGCTTCAGAGCTTCGAGATGAGTTAGAGGATGAGAAGGAAGCAGTGTGTGACCTGTATATGACAATGTTATGATTTCCATGTTGACAGCTTGTGACAACATTAATCAAATGCATTCATGCCCTCTGATATACATATCTTCTGAATTTGCACTTACCTGCAAGGAGTTTGATTGTATATTTACTTCGTGTACAGTATTGTGTGGATCGTTGCTGTGCTTTTGTGTGCTTCTTTGAAGTCATTATTGGATTTTCTCTGGGTGTGTGTTTGTGAGGCTATGAATGGCATGCACAAAATTATTTATTGGAGACATTCCATTAATGGTTCTTCTCAGACCATCCACTCACCCTAACAGGAGTTTAAGATGGATTGGTAGTGACCTCTAGTGATACAGATGCAATACTGCAGGTTAGGTGCTCTTTAAAATGCAACACCTAGCTGCCAGTACTGGGGACTTTTCAAAGAAAAAAATGGTGAAAATATGAGCACACTGGCAAAACAGGTTGATCAACACTGTTATCTTATTTCCTCCTTACAAGAAAATCACTTACACTTAAACTTGAACTCGATGCAAAAATACCATTTAGCTGGTCACGTGCTTTGCTCCTAACAGGCTTGTTCAGTAACTCATAAAATGTGGGTATAAAGTCTACTGTCATAATTTTCCTGTCTGTTTCAGCGAGTTGTGGGACATAGAGAGGGAGAAATAGACTGACAGAGAAAGAAGCAGAGCAACAGAGGGAGATGGAGAAACAAGAAACACGAGAGGGCTGTTTTGTGTGCACCTGGGTGTTTGAAGAATGGGCAGCATGGATAGAATGGCTAACAATCTTTTGCAGCCACTCTGGGACCCTTTGTCTCTGCTTCTTTCTACCTCCCCAACCACCTTGCCCTGCCTTTGCCAGGCAGTGTAAGGTATAGCTCAGGTTAATTAAGATGCCACTGGGGCAATACATAATGCATTATCGCCAGGTTTGCAAATAGCCACTGGTCAACCATGTGATCAGACTGCACTCTAGTCTCTCTTGCTCCGTCTAATAATGCACTTCATTTGACCTGTGTGACTAATGTCAAGGAGACGCCATATTATCAGAGCATAAATTAAGGAGTATATTTAGTGGTGGAAGAAGTATTCAAGTCATTTTCTTAGGTAAAAACTAAAAACAAACAAAAAAGCATTATCACATGAAAAATACTCCAAAACCCATAAAAGGCTAGCGTTCAAATTTTACTTTAATACAAAATAACACATACACACATATACACTTAATGTTAGATTAACATTCTGTTAAATGGTGATTTGCTGACTGATGCTGTAGATTGCATTTGGGCTTTAACAGACAAAATGTACGTTGGTGTAGATCATTTCATACCATAATGTTTAATCTAAGTAAACCTTGCCTTGAGAGTAAGAGATGTCAGAAATTGGTGAAACATTGTTGTATTTAGGTCAGTCGATTATCACTGCATTTGTGTCTGTCAATCCAATCACGGGTGTGTTTCTGCGTCATCACTCAACCAGCCAATCGCGCGGCGACGTCCAGAAACGGGGCACCCAAGACGTAAACCTGGCAAACATGGCGACGCTCCGAAGAGAGTACGGAGATTGGAAATACGACCGTTTTTAACCGAGAAAATAACCTCCTCTTCGCATGTTACAATGTGGTGGGGTTAGCCGGAGCCACCACGCGCACAGCCTTTTAGACGATGTTTGCAGAGGTAAGTTAGCGCCGGTGAAATCGAGGCGTATATCGCTACAGTAGTTTGTTTTCCAGTCATAGACATGGCTAGTTAGCTTGTAGCAGCTAGCGCCCTAGCGTTAGCCCCGCAGGTAAACACACAGCCTGACAGGGGAGAGGACGGCACACAGCGGCGGTGTTTTCAGAAACCCCGTCTGCTATAAGTGGCAGTTAGCCCGGGATTACACTGTTAACGCTAAGTTAATACGATGAGCTTAGGATATCCGCACTGTCAACACGGTGCTGGAATTAGCTCGACACAGGCAATGTCGGTAGTATGCGTTTAGATTATGAGTAACGTCCCTCAACAACGAATTTCTACACTACAACAAACACAGGTGAGCTGGGCGTTAGCTGTTTGCACAGCAAGTGGGGGCTAAAACCTAGAGTTAAAGGCAAAAGAAAGTTACATATTCAGTATCAGCAAGGTTGATTAACAACACAGTCGTGGGCTTCTGATTGCTCCAATGTTTTCTATATAGTTAGCTGGCATCCACGTTGTTAACAAGCATATTAATCAGTGACAGCTCGTTGTCGGGCTGTTACGGTGTGTTGTGGCATTTCCTTCTCATTTAACTTTAACTTCAGGGAAAGCCTCGGACGTTCATACACAGCTGTCCAGTGGAGGTGTTTCCAGTGGCATTCAGAAGTCTGTCAGAAGAGCTCCCTTCTCATGTCAGACACAAACAACTGGTCTAACGCAGGCCTGTCCTGAAATATTAATAGGGTGTCTTGAGTCCACTGTAGCTGGTCAGTAGTTGCAGAGATTAGCCCTGGCCTTGCTTTGTCTTAAGTGTGGCTTGCGATGACACTGTAGTTTTTGCTACAGTTCTCACGTTATACAGTTTCTCAATGCACTCTGTTTCCTTTGGCTTTTAATAGATAGACTTCTGGCCATGACTTCTGCTGACAAGAAAAGAGACAACAGTGTCCATCTCACCTGAGTAGCAGGTGACCTCACCACATCTCGGCATCTCTCCAGCAGTTTTAAGTACAGGTTTAGCCGCGGTTAATGAGGCTTCAGCTGCCACTGCACTATACTTCATGTCTGTCAGGGAGTACTGATTTCTGTGTAAAGTGCAGTCAGCTGTTAAACGTCAGCTTGACAGTAGCTCTTTGTAAAATGTTGCTCTCTGCTAACCTTTAGTCTCAAGTGAATGGTGGGCTTGTATTGGACTATCTTGTGATGAAGTTTTTGAATTGACATCAGCTTTGTAGTATCAGCTTCGCTACAGATATAACATGTAAGATGAGGTCTGATGTAATTGTAGTGTCTCAACACCATCGTCACTATCATCATACAAAATCTTACACAAGCAGGCTGTTGCCTCTCTGCTCATAATAAGCTAACCCTCTGACCAGTTCACCTCTTGAGGTTTTGTCTCAGACTTTTACCACCATTGTGTTTTGTTTAGTCCATTATTTGCTTTCTGTTAGTATTTGCATTGTTGTGTCATTTGATTTTAAGTGTATATTTGCACAGTAAGTATTAGCTCAACCGCTGTTTTTGTGTTTTGTTGTTTCATTGCTCATTGGATTGTATGATCAAGTTAAGTTGTAGACATTGGTATGAACATTTGTTTTCCTGTCCGGCTGTGATTTACTCCTGTGAATGAATGCCATACCTACATAGCTTGATGAATACACTTTTTGTACACTAAGTTTTGCTGTAGGGAGATGTGAGTGCATTGAGTGTTCATCCGTGGGCACACAAAGATATCTCAGTGCTTTTCACCCCTGCCTAAATCTCATTAAGGTGTCTTAATCAAAGCTTGGTGAACATTAAGGCCAACATGCCGTCACATCAGGCCTGCTTGTCATCTAGAACACCTCTCCCTCCTTCCTTCTGTCAGTAGAGGTGATTGTACTGTCAAACATGCTGACACCTTTCAGGAGTTAAGCCCCATTCAGACCAGGTATCTCTACAATGAGTCTAGGTCACGCTGAGACACAGATGGCAGTTCACTGAAACAGAATTAGAATCAGACATGTGTTGGCGGTTATGATTAGATTATGATTTATTTTATGTATCAGTTTCATGTGTCATTTGACTTTAAACTACTACAGCTTCAAAGGTGATGCAGACGCCTACTGTTGCAGAGGTCAGGGTTTAGTTCCCAGTTGCTGCGCCTCCTGTTTGGTTGTGTGTTTCAGTGGGTGGGATGTTGCTGGCCTAGTGATTCCTACTAGTTGGCTTGGGTCTTTGGTGAATAAGATAAACCTCCAGATACGCCCTCCTTGAGCGGCTTCTCTCTAGAAGGTGAAAAGAGGTAGCTGGGGGACTCAGGATGTATCCGAGGAGGCATGTGGCTGACTTCACCCTCCCCAGGGTAACAGTGGATTTAACACTGTTAGACTGCAGTTCAAGAGAGCTGTCCCTACCAAAGTGGACAGAAAAATAGGGGAATAAAATAGCGCTCAGCCACACAGCTAGAGAGTAGATGGCTAACTGGTACCTAACCTTGGCCACAGAGAGTGTTTGTAGGGTGTCTTTATGCCACAGCTGGGTAACAACTCAAATGAAAAAAACAACAACATTGAGCTCTTAGTAAGCTCACTCACGCCTCTTTTCAGTCACAGCTGTGCACCTGTGATCAGATCATCCGAGATGCTTTACAGAGCAAAGTGTGAGCAGGGGCCAAAGATTACAATGTGGTTAAGGTGTTGATCATAAAATTTTCCATTTCCACACTCTGACATTTTTGTCCCCCACTGTTCACCTACTGTAAATGAACGTTAGAGCTAGGTGTGTACATATAGTCACACTTACTCCACTTGTTACATTTTCAAATCTGTGGAAGGTGAAGTACTGTGCTGATTAAACTGTGATTGCAAAAGAAGAGCAGTTTATCCAGCTCTCTCTCTCAGGTTATGTTTTTTTTTTTTTCAGGTGAGAAGTGCTGGGTTCATTATGAGATTATTGACGAGTGAATCATTGTGGCCTTGTCTGTTTGCTCTCCTGTTGTGCTTGTTACGACACCCAATGTTAATGTAGTTCAGTTCATGATAGCTAAAGTTGTGTTAGTATGGGATTGCACAGCACAGGTTATGAATTAGCGAGCTGCTAGATTTTTCCAGTATCTGCTCTACTGTCATTTGTCAGTGTGGGCTGTCAGTAAAGACAGCGGAAGGCCGACCGCCTTCAGATGACAGAATGGGTTAGACACGCTGGCAAGTAGGATTTCATCCAACCTGCAGACAAGACAACTTGCCAGGGCAGAATCTTCATAAAAGTATCACCAGCCTCACATTTTTCAGAGTCAGTAAACTGTGTTTAACATACACACATGTGTTAATATCGCTTTTTAACTGTAGTCACAAGGGAAACCTCAGCACCAAAAATGAAACACAGCATTGGACTGTGACTAACCAGGCTTGGACAACTAAAATTTATAATGAGTGTTTTGAATGATAATTCACTATTATTATAACCCAGACAAATTTTTACCCCTCATGTTAAAATCAATGATAACATAAAACATTTTTCTTTTCCCCTCTGGAAATTAACCACCATTTCTGTTGCAATTTGACCATATCTTTTAACTGCACAGCTTCAGACAGTTTATATACTCCTTTCATTATAGAGGCTTCTTCTGGAGGTTAATATGGTAGCTCTTTCTATTATGGTTTCTCTGGTGGATTAGGCCAGCATGATCAGTCAGTCCCACTTACTTTCTCTCCCTCTCAGGCATTAACCATGGATCTCCCACAGGAGAGCTTTAATGGGCTGAAGTAACCTCTCGCCCAATGACCACACTGATCAGGGCTGCAGCTTAGCGCTTGTGGACTTGTACATGGGTCGCAAAAATAGAAATATCTACCCTTGAGCAGTTCTTCCCACTTGTGTGTGTGCATGGATTTGTTTTTAAGTTGTGCCAGGAAATCTGGGAAATCATAATCTCCAAGACACTGATAAGAGGCTATGTGTGCATGTCTGAATGTGCCTGGAGTCAAGGACGTCCTACAGTAGAACGCTCCTCAAAAACCTTGCCTCTCTCTGTGGTTGTGCTTTTACATATTTAGATTATGCATAGTTCAAGCTGCTACTAGTCATAGTAAGTGTGTGTTTAAGAGAGATATGGATAGATATATTGAGATCATGAAATAAGACTAGATCTGGGGTTTAGTTTATCATAAAGTTGAGAAATAGTTAAGTAACACACATTTCTGAGGTTTCTGAGTCAAACCAGTGAAAATTTCTCTGCTTGATCCTGTCTTGTCACTGGGACTGGTCATGTAAATTAATTAATTACATTTAAGTGTATGTTTTTTGAACAATGTGTAAAATATCTGTGTAACATAATCAAGATTTGGTCTTGAGCAACTGTGTCATCTTCTCTATTTGTTTAGCAAACAACGCTTAGGTCACATTAGTAACATAAACTGTGGTGTGAAATCATGTGCAGTCAGTCAGTCAGCCTCCAAAGATGGTGGTTTGTTCTGATGTTCATATCTGCTAAGGTTTCTTTTCAAGTCGAGTTGTCCAGCCTACACGCCACCCATCCCTACTCTGGAACAAATATACAGTCAAAGACTGTACTTTTGTATCTGTCTGCATGTGCACACATCTTGATTAGACACTGTAAGTATTGTTATGTTCATGTTTATTTGTGTTTATTCAGTGCGGGATGCGTAAGGAATTGCCTAGATGTGTGTGTGTGTGTCCCCGACTGGCTTTGGTGTTAATCACTGGAACAGATGGTTCATGTTTAAAACCCTGTGTAAGCTGTAATGACTCAAGCGTGTTGGTTATCATCTCTCCTACAGAGCCAAGTCTCCACAGCCTCATCACCTCATCACACAGCCCTACTGATAGCCTCCACATTCACTGCTGCTGCTCACTGGCACCATTGACGTCAGACCAGACTTACATTACCCATTTGAACTACATTCAAATGCTTTCTCAGGGAGTGATTCCATTGAATACGATAGACTCAGAAAGGATTTCCTTACATTATCCCTCTGTACATGGGTAATTGCATTTTCAAAAAGAGACTGATCATTTAAATAAAAGCTCAACCTCATACAGGAATTAGCCCACCTAACGTGGGTGTCAGGACTACCCCAGCCCTTGTATTTACAAATATACTTGCTTACAGTTAGTTCTGATAAGCACTAACTCAGCCTACATGCACTGACTCAGGCTTGAAGTAAATCATAATGTCAAAATAATTTAGCCAGCTCTGACTGAAGTATCTAGCAGTGTGCTCTTGGTTCCAGCTTACCAATGTTGTCAACTAGAGAGGTTTAATGAGTAGCTGCTGCCTCGCGTTCATCCAGGAAGTTATGAGACTTTGTAATCACACTGTTACAAATGCCTAACAGTGTGATATAACACAGTCACCTGTTAGCACGTAGCTTGGGCCTAGCGGTAGTAAATGTGTCAGTAATGGCTGCAGAGGGCTGCTGAAAGCTTCTGAACTCTGCCAACAGTGGCGAAACTGCTCTCTCTGTGATTACTGTGTCAGTGAAACATAAACAGAGTAGATGAGTTTCTAAAGGTCACGCTGTTCACTGGGCTTTGCATGAAAGTCAGTACCTAGAGAATAATTTGTAAATGGTGACAACATTATAGCTGATAACTTTGTTATAGTTGCTTTGGAAGTTTCATGGCCTTTCGTTTAAGATAGTCAAAGCTTGTGGCAGGGTATAAACTGTACCCATGAATAACATTCCTATCTCTACCACTCCCAGCTTAACTGTAACAGTAGTCATCTTCTTTGACCAGCCTTCTTTCTTAGGCCTAACCCTGCTATTAGTGACTTTGTTCCAGCCAGTTATGACTTGAGGAAGAGGGGTAGTACATTTAACAGGGTTATTAGAAGAGCGCTTTTGTGTGAGGTATCATCACAGAGCACTGAAAGTAAACATTAACAGTGCTTCCTTTTATCCGAAATAACTAAATTGTTAGAATGGAATTGAAATGAAAAAGTCTGAACAAGCTGGTTTCCACAGTAAAGAAAAACATATGTGTTCCCTCACTGTGCTGTCAGCCCAGATGATTCAACTAAAATAAGAAAAAGTCTTGAATAAGCCACATCTTACATAACTAATACAATTAAATACATCAGCACTGGCTCAAAATATGGTACAGTGTAGGGGAGAGAATTAATTACTCACATGGAGCACATGTAGGTTGTGGGTTTTAGAGTAATCAGGTTATTTCAGTGCAATAACATGTTCTAATACTTCCTGCCCTAACTGGATTTCTCTCATGACCAGGTTTGTAAATGAAGTGACTGTCATATATTCCAAGGCGTGCTCACAGATGCTGTTGTTCTGTTGTGTAATGACCTATACGTTTAAAACCAGTTCTGCTGTCTTGTCTCAGCCAACACTCCTGACTGATCTTAGCCTGTCTAGTAGGCTGCAGGTTTACAGTGACTAAATAAAGTCAGGGTCTGTAGGCTCTACTGACAGCCATCAGCATCAGGTTCTAATTTTTCCAGTGTGCCGTGTAAGCCGTGGTCCTCAGCTGGTGTGGTGATGAGGGATGTCAAAAGCTGATCTGCAGGATCTGAACTGGAGCCATTCAAGTCATTTTTTAAATTGACTGTTATCAGGTTTGTGAAGACAGATCTGATTAAGATCCTTTGTTTATTGTAACCCATCATGCTCTGGGTACACCACGGAGCAGCGCAGACAATAGTGGCTGGTTAGAACAGAGATATCCACTCTGACAGGGGCTGTCAGCAAGCAAAGCTAGCTGAGCAGCATCTAATACGAGACTACAGCAGGTAATGTCAGAAGAAATAATAAGTACAGATGCTGTATGGATTAAATAGGCTAAGCACAAAGGGCACATTTTTGTGGACAGTGTCAGACTTTTCTTTGTAGAATCGTTCACACAGTAAGTTTAGTTTATTGCAGAGTTCCGAACAAAGATTTTCCTTTGCATTAAAGCTGAAGTGTTTCAAGCATCAGGAATGCATCTGCTTCAGAGGTGAAATACGTGCATTAATTTTCATGACATGATGCATACCTCCTACTCAGATGTTCAAGATAGCTGTGCTAAGCTGTAGCATGTACGGCCTGCCCTCTGCCATAATCGGAGCACTAATCTTTTTGGTGCTGATACTGAAATGAGCCAAATTGGGAGTAGAAACAAAAGAAAACTTCATCAGGACGTCCTAGTCATGAGGCATGCATGTGTGCTTTGGCTACAGTTCGGCCTTGTCTCTAGATTTTCATGAGATGTTTAAGATCGATGTGGAACAAAAACTATTGTACTGCGTTTAATGAAATGTAGTTCCTGTATCAAATCATGCAGTAATAATTAGATTGATTAAATTCATTATTAAACTCTTCGTCATGTCAGTGGTGGCCTTATGCAACAAACTGTGGTCTTTTCTCATAGTAAGTAAAATTCTGGATTTGCATGTTGGTAGAGTCAAACTTAACCTGCTTAAATTTCTGTTAAACTGACCATGTTCCCAAACACTGTGTTGCTTAGCACTGATTCTCAATAGCCTGTCTGGGTGCACTGGTCATGCTATACATAGTAAGTTGGCTGGGCCATGTTTCCGAATGCAACACACTTGGCAGGCAGTCTAATGTGTGTCATCCGATTGTCCATAGCTGGCCGTGGCAACGTGAACAATGTGTCAGTGTCCTGAGGAAGCTCTGTGTGCTCCTGTCTTGCTGCATCAGTGGAGCTGCTTATCTAAGGAACTCTCGTATGAATGTAGGGCAGCCGAAGATCATCGCTGCTGATCATCACAATGTCTGTCAGTGACTCTACTGTGAAGGCTTCACAGCTAGAGTGTGAGCATGATACAGCGTGTAGCTCTGCGAGAGTTTTTCACAAATCACCAACCATTATGTAGGTAACTGCGTTTTTCACATTACCTCATATGTTGTAGTGCTTTGCTAAACTCTACATGGCCTGGTTTCATTTAGATGGCTTGCACCTGCAAGCTGGTTAAGTTTGTGGAGCTCTATGGCAGGCTCATCTGTCACGTAACAACCCCCAGCATACATGCACACATAAGCAGGCATATATAATACTCTATAGTTTAAAAAAACATCTGTTAATGATAAATGGGCTCATAGTAACTTATTTTTAACAAAGCATAAACAAATAATCTTGATGTTTTACAGTTGAAATATTATCTTGATGGTGATCTCTGATGGACAAACTGCACTACACATCTTGTACTTTCAATAGCAAGAATGTAGATTAATGCTCACAGAGCTGAGGACGCAGGTGAAGTGGGCATGGAGCTGAGGTATTGAGTAGGGAGACCGTACTTTATCTGGAGTGTGAGGATTCAGTCTTGCTTTAATGTGCACCTCTTTGCAAACCTGCGTCTGATGTCATGGGTGAACATGACCTAAGAAAATGCAAGGGGCCAATGAGGTTTGTCTTATCCTATGTGATGGAGGTCACTTCCAGGTTAAAAACCCTCAGCCTGCATTGAGCTGGCCTGAGTGAGTATTAGCTCTGCTGTTTGTGCCAGCGCTACTTAGACAGTACCTTCAGCCTGCCAGCGGGGCCTGGCCTTCCCAGACTCACGTATTGAGCGGCTAAAAGTAACAGTTACGTTTTCTGGTGTTTTGTCATCGCAGTAATTGCATCTGCAGCATTGGCACAGTATGGAACTGAAAATGGAGCTAGTAGAGTCACTTCTGTGGAAAACTGGGACAGAGAGGTGCTAACTGGAAACATGATTTTGGTTTCCTGCACTGACAATAACAGGAAAACCATAGGATGTGACTCACAAGTATGCACACTCGCAGTCTTTGTCTGATACTCTCTAACAATGCAACACACCACAGTGTGTGTCTTTTTAAATAATCTTTTCCTGTGCCGACATCTGAAGCATAGAACCGTGTTATTCCTGCTCTGTGGATGATGTCGTCATACAGTATAAATCTGCTGATTTATTCTTGTTTTGCCTTCACAATGGAGCGAGCGGTCAAAACCAAACTGATTTTTTTAGTGGAGAAATTAATGATGGGGCTGGCAGAAAAGATGAAGCCATTTTTAGACTGTACTTAAAATGGTTTGTAAAGTACAGATTCATTCACATATATAACCAAAGAGTTTGAACAGAGATACCGGACTTTTTCTGCATGCAGTAAAATACAGCACAGTAATGGCAACAACAATTAGAAACCTATTTGTAAGTGATAGAAGATATAAATGCCTTAATTGGACCACCTGACCACCTTAAATGAGCTTCAGACTAATTCAGATACATACATACTGACAGAGAAGTGTAAGCAGTAGTGCACAGAGCACTCAGCCTGTGTTTTGTGCTTGTGTGTGTGTTTTTTCAGGCCAGTCTGTCCATCTGGGGATGGGGGGGTCTTGGAGTCGTGCTGTTCCTCGTCACCTTTGGACCCTTTGCCATATTCTACCTGGCCTTTTATATCTTCTGCTTCATTGGAGGGTGAGCATTAAGACCTGTCCACCATACATCATGTTATTAACCACAGCACTCTCTACAGGAGCCTAGTGGATCAGTTTTTGACTTCTCTGGTTCTCACTTCTGTTTTCCAGGGGCTTTGCGGTCACTCTGCTCTACGGAAAGATCAACTCCGAGAAACACCTGGAGAAATGCGAGCATTCATACTTGCCACCCACACAGATTGGTATACTGAAGGTAAAAGCATGCACGCATTTGGACCTCACCTACACAAACAAATTTATTAGTTGTTAATCAAGTTTCTTTGTTAATGAGGTCAGCCTGTCAGTGAACCATGCAGATTATTAATGTTTTTACTGATTTGATTGTAACACATTTCATTACATCTCATTCATGTTCACTTCATCATCGTTCTCTGTTTGTTTTTCAGACATTGGATGAGATGAAGCTGGAGATGAAGCCTATAAAGATTGACAGGAGACTGACTGGCTCCAGTTTCATAGATGAACCACTACAACAGGTGTGTGTGTGTGTGTGTGTGTGTGTGTGTGTGTGTGTCTTTGTGTTATTTATTGAAACTTCCTGTGTATTTGACACCTGTGTCAGAGCTTCATTAGCAATACATTTGCACCATTGACAGCAGAAGTGTTACAGAGAATTATATTTATATGGGGCAAGCTGTGTAATTGGGTGGATGTGGCTAATTTTGAATTCATTATTTAATACAGTATATAAATTACAGTTACAAGTACTAATGTCATAAATTATACAGGACGGACTGTAAAAGAAAGTCCACTCAGCTACGAGAGAAGAGTGAAGTGGTTGTAGATTAGTTGGGTGATTGCCCCCCCCCCCCCCCCAAAAAAAAAAGCACTGCACAGACGAAACTGAGACAATTGCTAAGCAGCAAAGCTACCAGAAGGTAACAGGATTATGACGGGGTGACACATGCTAATGCTCCAGACTCTTTGGACTCACTTGGGTCAGTGTCTGACCCATCAGCTGGCCTAGGTCAGCAACTTAATGGCGTCAAGTCATGAAGTAGTCATCACTGTCAAACACTGCATGACCCCCTGAAGCCTCTGTGCCTCTCATTCACAAGAAGGTGGTTCTTTGTGTTTTGCGTGTCAGATCAGTCTGGACCAGGATGCCTGTTAGTTTTTTCTTCTGGAAAAACACATATTTTTCCACATATGAAATTCTGGAAAAACAACTATGACAAATAACTAAACAAAGTAATGGTTTAGTTGAAAGATAATGGGTACTGACTAAAAAAAACAAAACTGCTGCCACACACTTAACACAGGCATTTCTTGTTCTTGACCAAATGAATCTCAGTTCTGCTCCTGATTTACTGGCATGTCATCTTTCCACATAATTTTTTGGGTGTGTTTTTTTTTTTTTTTTATTGGATCTTCTTATTACTTTTTTATTTCTTATTTTTGAAATAAATACGACCAATTTCTCTCTAGACATAAAACAAGCAGATTTTATTTCAAAATCATTTTTATTTCTTCAGAGTAATAACTTTTGTTTAGAAGAGCTCCAAATTTTTTTTTCACAACTTCCACAGAAAGTGGAACTGAAAGTTTCTTCACAGTTACACCGCCTCACTACCAGTGTTGCACCATCATATGACTTAAGGAAAAAAAAACTGTTTCTTGGCTGTAATGAAACTGCTGGTCTGTTGGTGATTTACTCAGCTTCACACGTTCGGGGTGAGGTTGCCTGTCAGCGTTGTCGACATGGAACATGATCTTAGTGGCTTTTCTCTGGTGGTCACAGCTTTTCTTTCCACCCTGTCCTGTGGTTACAGCACTTAACAGTAGAAAACAAGCTTTTAGCATGTCGTCCGCAGTAAAGCAGCATGGCCGGCAGAGTTAAGTGCAGACTCAGCAGTTTGAGACGGTCAGATGACACTGACTGCTCTACTATGGTGTCTCTGTTCGCCCTTCCTCCCTGGGAATGCACACTAATCATTTAGCCTCGAGGTCTTGCACGGCTAAACTGGACATCATGCTAACCTGTGTCATGCTCTCCGAAAAGAAATTAGTGGGCCTGATTTTTCTGGAACTTGTTGTCCTTTTTTCTCAAATGTGCTTTTCATATCCTCCCTCCCTCCCTCCTCAGTTCATACAGCAGCAGGAGACAGTTACATTGATTTATGTGTTGGCTTGATTTAATCGTATTACTCAGCTGGAGTCCATGCTTTGTTTAACACAATACAACTACATGATTGATTTACCCAGGTTTCCTTGGACCTAGTAGCCCAGTAATCTATATACAGATTCAATTTTCTTACAGAGGAAGAAGAGTTATTTACCCATCTCACACTCAAGTGTGGTGTAGCATTTAATTAACTCTCCCTCTCTCTGCTTTTCATCCCCCGCAGTCCAAATCCTGGGTTGTCTTTACTAAATTGTCTTTCTGTTCTTTTCCTCTCTTCTCTTCCTCCATATTTCTTTCTGTCTTAAGGTGATCCAGTTTGCTCTGAGAGACTATATCCAGTACTGGTACTACACCCTGAGTGAGGATGAGTCCTTCTTATTGGAAATCAGACAGACGCTGCAGAATGCCCTTGTCCAGTTCTCCACACGGTACAAGACAAGCACACACTCTCTTACACTTCCTCTGAATTATATATGATTTCTTGACATATTACATACATGATTTTCTGCCTTGATGTTTAAGGTTTTATAGAAGCCAGATCTGCACTGTATTTCTGGAACTTTTTCGTGTTTGTTTATGTTTCAAGGTCCAAAGAGGTGGACTGGCAGCCTTACTTCACCACTCGCCTGGTGGACGACTTTGCCACCCATTTACGTGTCTTTAGAAAAGCCCAGGATCGCCTCGCCGACCGAGAGGACAAGCAAAGTACGCATGCATGTTCATGATTGCTTTCTCACTCACAGTTGTTATTAGTATGTTTGGCAGCTCTTCTGAGTTACCTGAAACGGGGATTGTGATTTTGTAGTTTGCAGCTTATGCAGAGTTCCGTGATCATTTGGTGGACTATACAATCAGATGTGATTACAGTTACAGTGCAGAAATATAGTTTAATAGAGTTTAGCAGAGATAATGATAATGAAGAGTTATTTCTGAGCAGGAGACATAACGGAGGAGCTGGTGGAATCGTTCTTCGAGGCCGAGGTGGAGATGGAGAGGAAGATTTGTCGAGATGTAGTGTGCACTTCACATAAAGATGAAGAAGGTAAACACACGTTCCTCTCATCTCGTATTTTACATTTGCCACCATTACAGAGAACACAAATGTGTTACTGTTTAATACAAGTAAAAACTAATCATAAGCCGTTTTTGTGCGTGTGTGAGGTTTCCTTCGGGACTTGTGTGAGTTGCTTCTGTACCTGTTACTACCTCCTGGAGATTTCCACAACAAGAACATGAGATACTTCCTTAGGGTGAGTATACATACATACACTCACATATATACACACACACACACACACAAGATACACAAACACAAAACACAAAATCTCGCTCTTACTTACATTGGACACTAAATAATATCTCAACATGTGTCACTTGTCTGAGTGACAATTATGATGTTCAAAATTACATATGCAGTCGTACAGCCTGTATTATTTCGTTGTGGTTGAGCTCACAGGCAAAATGCTGCCGTGGCTGTCAGGCATGAGCCTCTTCAACAGCTGGGTCCTGAACTGGCCACATTGCCGTAACAGACAATGCGACAGCATGTCTGTCATGTAAATTGTTCTGACTGAAAGTGGAGATGCGCTGTGATGTGTTTTATAGGAGGTGCTGGCGCGTGGTGTGCTGCTTCCTCTGATTAACCAGCTGAGTGACCCAGACTACATCAACCAGTTTGTCATCTGGATGGTGAGACTCTCACACCCATGCTTACCTTCTACCTATCAGCTGGTTTTTATCTGATTTTTAATAATCATAAAACTATCCACAAAAGAATCCAGAAAGCAAATGAAATTGGACAGAATAGGACTTTAAATGAAAGTGTGTGTATATGTGTGTAGATACGGGACTCCAGCTGTAACTATGAAGCCTTCATGAATATCCTGAAGTTGACAGACAAGCCTGCTGAGCTCGAGGCTGTGAAGGACAAGGTGCTGGAGGAGCTGCAGTACCTCCGTTCCCTGGACACTGCTGGCGATGGTGGGGACTCACTCAGTGTATGTGTTTGGTCGTGTGAGGTTAAACAAACGCATTCCTCTCCTTCTCTGATGTCTTTTTGTTTTGTTGTCCTTCAGACATCAATGTGATCAAGAACCAGATTAACAGTCTCCTGTTTGTGAAGAAGGTGTGTGAGACCAGGATCCAGAGGCTGCAGTCTGGCAAGGTGAGACACTACAGCACAGCTTTAATAGTTCTTACACTGGAGGATCCAATAAAAACATACATTAATGTAATTAAATTTGATAGTTGCTTGTTTATATTTATTAACACGATGGTCAAACATTGTCTGCGCAAGTATCTGCTGCATTTGCTCAAAGACGGCAAGGTTGAGAATACAGTTTCCTCCGCTCTGTGTGTACCAGACGTCTCTCATACTGTGTCTGTGTCTGTGTCTGTGTCTGTGTCTGTGTTGTGTAGGAGGTGGATGCCTTGAAGCTGGCAGCCAACTTTGGCAAGCTGTGTGTTATCCCACTGGATCACATCCTCGTCCACAACATAGCCCTGCAGTTCTTCATGGGTAATTCCGGAAATGCATCATCATCACATATACCACGGATGCCAAACGTCAGTGTAGCCCTCCCAAGACATTAATCCTGAGCATTCCAGTTAACCGTCTTTATAATCCATAACGTATTCCATTTCTCTACAGTTTATAACTCCAACCTGTCTTGTTAGGCACACTCCTTTTCAGCCTCACATGACCTCGTCAGAGATTTGAAAAGGTCACTCCACTTTACAGATCAGATTACGATAGACCTTGTGTGTGTGCGCGCGCACAAAGTAGGAGTTAAGCCAAGTTGTGTCAGTTCTGTTGTGGAAAATGATCACTAGCCAACAGCCTAAACATTGTGGCTCGTCCTGTCTTTTTAACATTTATGCTGCATGATTTTTTTTTTATGAAATAATTTTAATATGTATGTATGTATGTAACCAGAAACTGTAACAGCAGACAGACACCCTTAGGACCAACTGTTGTGTGTCTGTTAATCCAGACTTCATGCAGGCAGCGGGGGCCCAGGCCGAGCTGTTTTTCTGGCTCACCGTGGAGGGCTACAGGGTGACGGCACAGCAGCAGCTGGAGGCCATGCAGGGCTGGCAGAAGGATGGCAAGAAGCAGCCCAGCGCCACCAAGGGACTGCTGAAGGCCGCTGCACTTGGCGTCTATGAACAATACCTCTCCGACAAGGTGGGAGGCATGTTAAGATCACAAGGGAAAAGTCATTTCAGTGTTTCCTGTAGTTACATGGTAAATTACGTCCAGATGTACCTGCTTTAAAGTACTCCTTCCTCCAGCATGTGTCATCTAGTATTGTAAGAAATTATCTTCTATTGATTTTTCTCCAACAGGCGTCCCCAAGGGTGCAAGTGGACGAGGCGTCAGTGACAAAACTGGGGGAGAAGCTGCAGAAAGATGATCCCACGCCAGAGATATTTGATGAAATCCAGAGAAAGGTGCAAAAACTTACCTTGTTTTCATAGATTTTACTACCTCTGAACATTGTTTTACAGCAGAGATACAAATGTTTTCTCTTCATGTTATGTTTTCATGTTCTTCTTTTGAATGTTGAGCCTCAGTTGATGTGTTTTGCACCTTCTAACAAAGTGTTCCACACACATTCTACCACAGGTGTATGACATGATGCTACGTGATGAGCGCTACTACCCCTCCTTCAAGCAGAGCCCTCTCTACGTCCGCATGCTAGCAGAGCTGGACATGTTGAAAGAGCCGAGCTACCGGGGATCTGACGACGGCGATGGAGAATCTTTTAATGGCTCTCCCACAGGAAGCATAAACCTGGTGAGTCATCTGCAGTTCCTGTTGCAGGGCTTAGAAAAATTCTGATGTGGACTTACTTCTGTTGGTGTTTCTGTAGTTTGTCTTCCTGTTGTTATTTGTGTTTACAAAACTGTGTAGTTTATGATAACTTGTTTCTCCTGATTTCAGTCTTTGGACGACTTGTCCAACTCCTGCCATGATGAATCTATGCACCTACAGGCCTTCATCTCCGACACAGGTACAGACACACACACACACACACACACACACACACACACACACACACACACACACACACACACACAAAATCTAACGACACTCCTTTTTTGAACTTTGTATTTAAGTGTAAGGGTCTGTGCTTGATTCTGGCAACTTGTGTGTGCATGTCTTTTTATTTGACTTTCACTTGATGTTGTAACTGATTATGTCGAGTGTGTGATTTTGTCATGCATACTGGGTTTCTATTGGTCCCTACTAGCCCCCCTCCCTGCATGTTTTTTCTTTCAACTATTCACCTCCTAGCTCCATTCATCATCTGCATGTGTCTGCTGTGTCACTTTCATCCTGTTCCAGCATTATTTCTTTCATTCCATCACCTTTACTGTTTTTCTGTTCTTCCTTTTTCCTTCCTCCCCTTTTACCTTTCCTGTCATTCTGTCACATTTTCCTTCCTTTTATCACATTCCCACACCCTCTGCTCTACATTCTTTCTTTTGCTTGTTCTTCTTCGCCCACACTTTGCACCTGCACATACTTTTCTTTCCTTTCCCTTCTTTCTTCCACTTTCATCCACCCTCCTCACCCTCCATTCCCCTGTTGGATGTATTGCCGCGCGGGGTAGCTGACACTTGTCTCCCCGGCTTCTGGGGTGCTGCAGGGGTTTGCAACGACCACGGTAAGACCTATGCGCTGTACGCCATCACTGTGCTCAGACGCAACCAGGACGGCAGCGAGGACTGCTGGAAGACCTACCGCCGCTACTCGGACTTCCACGACTTCCACATGAGAATCACTGAACAGGTGCGTGTCAGTTAGGCAGACAGACTCTTCTCCAACAGGCGTCCCCAAGGGGGGTGCAAATGGGCAGGGTGTCACTGACAAAAATTTAATAATAGTGTTAAAACACGAAGCAGCAACTCGTGCATTTGTTTGTCTCCTTCTGAGTGAATATATTTTTGTTTCAGTTTGAAAACCTGGCATCGATCCTCAAACTACCTGGGAAAAAAACGTTCAACAACATGGACAGAGACTTCTTGGAGAAGAGAAAAAAAGACCTCAATGCTTACCTACAGGTAATGCTTTTATACATTAGATGAAATATTTTATATTCTTACATCATTTTGTAGAGTGTTTATCAATAACTGTGTGTGTGTGTGTGTGTTCGTTCCAGTTGCTGCTGAACCCAGAGATGGTGAAGGCCTGCCCAACTCTGATTCCTTATGTCTATGACTTCCTAGAAAACAAGGCCTACAGCAAGGGCAAAGGAGAGTTTGCACGAAAGGTCACTTAATGTTTTTTTTTAAACAAAAATCAGCATTTCAGTGTCATTTATTTACTACTGGATTACTGCAAAGCATTGTGTAATGTTTAAGTTAAGCTGCTTTCACCTGTAGCTCATATTTAATCCTGGACATGGCGTTGACCTTGAACACTTTTGATATAACCGCGTGCCTGAGAGCTCCAGTAGTTCAGCAGATTTTACTTTTGCTAAATGTTATTCTTACACTAAGGCAATGTAGTACAGCTTTTATAGTCATGAGTGATTGCAACTCTGATTGACACAGATTTTCTCCTTTTTGTTTCTTTCCCCCTTCAGATAGACACATTTGTAAATCCTTTGAGGAGCTCCATGAGGAATGTGTCCAATGCAGTGAAAGCCCTGCCAGACAGTCTGGCTGAAGGGATGACCAAAGTGTCTGACAACATGGGTCGCATGTCAGAAAGACTGGGCCAGGACATCAAACAGTCCATACTGAAGGTAACACTGCAAGTTTTTTTTTTTTTTGCATCTTTATAAATGTCCTGAACCAAAGCCCTCCATTTTTGCTCACTGCTCTGACATGTTAGTTCCTCCTGCCTCTGACCATCTAATGTTTTTCCTCTGCTCTCCTAGGTGCCTCCACTCCTCCCCAAGTCTGAAATCGACCCTGAACACTGTCGAGTCTCCGCCCAGCTTGATGACAATGTGAGTCAGTCAGTTGGTTTGGTTTCTAGGTATTTATTTCTTTTAACATATTTCCAGTGAAATAGTAAATGTGAGTTGTGTGTGTGTGTCCAGGTGGACGATAACATCCCACTGAGGGTGATGCTGCTGCTGATGGATGAAGTGTTTGACCTTAAGGAGAAAAACCAGTGGCTGCGCAGGAACATTAAGAACCTGCTGCAGCAGCTCATCAGAGCCACGTATGGAGACACCATCAACAGGTAAGAGACACACAAAATTCAGTTTAATGACTCTGACAAAATATTTCCAGATCTTCCAGAAGATTCATTATATCATATACATCCCATCATGTTAGTGGTCTTGCATATATGGTTTAAGAATGCTTGTTAGTTTTTGAATGTAGATTTGAACAGTAATGTAATCAGACAGTGGGATGTACATCCGAAACCAAACACTGAAACCAACAGTATTTCAGAAAAACATGACCTAAGATGCACCGTTTGTGTATTTGTTGAAAAACCAGTTCCACCTAAGTAAACAGCAAAATAGGATTAAAGTGTGCACATACTTAAGATGAACACAAGTACAGTAAAAGTGTGTACAAACATGTTCAGATCTTCAGAAAATCAAAAAGCATCCATTTCATTTCACATAGAGCACAACCCGAATAATCTTTACTTTTTCTTTGTAGGAAAATTGTGGATCATGTGGACTACTTGACCTCACCAGAGCAGGTGGCAGACTACGTCAAGAAGTTCAGGTAACACCTCCTCTTTTCTTTTCAAATCAATCTGATTGGTCAGAGGAGTTAGGAGTAACCCTGAGTGTCTCCGTCCCCCGTACAGGGATTCCTACTGGCCCAACGGTATACTGGCTGAGACACCGCCCCGTCGGGACAAGAGCATCCGCATGAGGACACGAGTAGCTGCCAAGACCAGCCTGCTGGGTATCATGCCAGGTGAATACACACACACACACACATACAATAAAGTCTCACCTCTCTGTGGCTTGTACAGGTAAGCTTTTGAGTGGCCTTACTGCTGCCCTTTGTGGCCAATAAGAGAAAAAACAACACACAACAACAGAAAACATACTTGAACAAGTCTCTTAAGTGTTTTCATGCCAAATTTTGCAGTTTTACAAAAGAAAAAACTTCAGACGTGAAGACTGACCTGCTGATTTTGCAAATACACATTTGGTTAATTTTTACACCTCTAATAAAGTGCAGTGCACAGCTGCGTTTTATGGAAGGCAACTGGAACTGTAACAGGGGTTCAGCTTCTGTGTTAACAGGCATTTGAAGGCGTGTAGCTGTAGCTGAACCTACCATATTTACATTTTTTGAAGTGTTGGGCTGTAAAGTAACTTTCTTTCATCTGTCCTTTTACACCTTTCATTTTGTAAAAGTGTTGCTGGTACACTTGCTTAACTTTCTTGTGCCTTGAGTTTCATATCTTTGTTGTCAAACTAAGCTGTTCTGTTCTTCGTTCTTGCCTTAATGCCACACCAAAGGGCCAACTGAGTGACCCTGAGTGCTCCTCCAGTGGCCCTGGTGTGAGCTCGGGCCAAAAACGAACCCACAAGGAATAGATTCTTCTCTTTCACCACTGACTTCTCCACCATATTTCTCTTCCTTTATCCCAAGATGAGCTGAAGCACATCATCGGAGCAGACACCACGAGAAAGGGCATCCTGCGCGTCTTTGACATGTTTCAGTACCAACCCATGAACCGCCGGCTAGTCTACGTTTTCCTGGAGGGCTTCCTGGAGACAATGTTCCCCCAGTACAAATTCCCCGAGCTCTTTGTCAAGCTGCACTCCCGCTCGCCTCGCATCCACAGATACAGCCAGAAACTCAAATCCTCCTCCCTAAAGAGGTGACAGGAAACGACGGAGGCTACAGGACCGACTAGTCACACACAGACTTGAGAGCTGAGTGAGAGCAGGGGTGGTTTGATGTGAACGTTGAGGTATGTGTGCGCGTGATTTCTGCCCTTCCACTCCCCCCCCCCACACACACACACTTTTGTGACGAAAACAGTTCCAATTACCCAGCTAATTTTTTTTCTGTCAAAACAGACTGAAGGATGAACAACACACACTCTGCCCTGCTCTCGCTCTGTGACACACACATGCGCAAACACAAGTTCTGTAATTTGCACCAAGACTGAACATGGCAGTCTTGTTTTAGTAACTGTACCCCACCCCCACCCCCCTTTTTGGACTTTTTAGTTGTGTTTAGCTTTATCCTGGGCCAGTCAATGCTGCTTTCATGTGGTCCAGACAGCAGACCACAGATACTGTATTGTTTTTAAACTGCAGGAGTAGATAGCATAGACCCACACCTTGCCTTACCTTCCCGCTTCTGTCCTTCGGCCAGCTCAGTCCGCCGTCTCTGAACTGGCCCCTCAGCTGTAGTCAAAATTACACTCGTGCTGTAGACATTTGATCTGCAAAAGCTGCACACTTTCAAACATGCATTATTTTGTTTTCATAGCAACCAAATATGTCAATAGCACTGGGTGGCGCTGTTTTTAAAATGTGACTGAACAGATATGGGTCGAAAGGATTTTTATTTTTATTCTCAGAATTTTTTGCAGCCTCAACGCTTCTCTTGAAACATAACAATGCTTTTTCTTTTTTTTTTTGCTTTCCAAAGTGTGACACATCAGTGCCGCCCATGATCCTCAAAGAATAGGCCACATCCCCTTTAATGCTACTGCTACAACCTGTGACGACCAAAGCTCATGCTGTTCATACGTGTGTGTGTGTGTGTGTGTGTGTGTGTGTGTATGTGTATGTGTGTGTGTATTGATTTAATGTTGGGATACTTACTTACTTACTGTGCTTCATATCGATAATCATGTGAAGAAAGAGAACACAGCATTGACCTTTACTGACCTAAAAAGGTGAGGCTGAGAAGACACACACACCGAAGTGTGTTACAGTTGAGGGAAGCTCAGCTCTGGCTGTCCAAGCAAACTATCAAAGAATGTACTCTCTGGTCTACTCTTTATTTGGCTGACTTCGCGTGAATGGGGTGTGTGGATGTGTGTGTTTAGCACGAAGATGCAGCCCTCTTCAGTCAGAAACTGTGCCAGTGTGAGTTTGTGAACCAGCCTTAAAACTACATACAGTATATACTGACCGAGAGACGCACGCTAGAGGTAGCTCTCCTTCACACGACTGAACGCTACAAGGAAATCAAGATAGAGATATGGAGATATATCCCTAATCACTTTTATTCAGAGGAAATGTCTTTTAATTTTGTGCAATATCTTTTGTTTCTTTAATGCATGTGCATTTTGAATCATTGTATACTGAAAAAGTAATTCATATTGTTTTAATAGTAGAGAACATGAAAGGAGTTTCCCCAGAAATGTCTTCTTATCCCAACAACTTAACATTCCGTTGTTGTAAAAGTACAATGTTTATTTTACAGACTTGTTTTATAAGTCTGAGGGTTTTGGGGTTTTTTTGTTGTTGTTTTTTTGGGGTGTGTGTGGGGGTATTTTCCGTTTATCCTTCGCCCAATCGTGTGGAATCTGTGTTTTGGGCGATTGGGTGGTGTTGGGGAAGGGGGATTATTGTGTCACAGCCCGATTATTAGCTCATTGGGCTGTAGCTAGCTCAGAGGCGGCCTCAAACAGCTGCTTCTTTTTAACTGATAAGTGGCGTTTTATGCATTCAAGCCTGTTCTTTTGAGTGTGAACAGATCTTTGTTGTTATGAACTGACAGTTGGAGGGACCGCCCCCCTCATCTTCCTCCTGTCCAATAGACTCACAGGAGAGCCACATCCTGTGACCAGTGGAATCACTGCTAATGAGCACTTACCGTAGCAACTGTGGGAGGGCCTCTCCCATTGGCTGGACAGAGCCCCATTCTGCTGAAGTCATTGGATGGAATTCCCTCGTCTGCTGTGATTTGCTTACACCAAGCAGCCATGGTGGACTCTGATTGGCTTGAGTAGGAGGACATGACTTGAGCCTCTTTCACTGGGAGGTGACTATTTTGTCCCCGTGATGGAGATGTCACCTTTAACTTTCTGCACACCTCTCCATACAGGAAGGCTTGTCATTTTTTTTAACCCCAGTATATATGAATCTATGATAATGAAAATTGTGCATATCTGTGTACAGTATGTGTTAATAGTGTGCCTAAATGTACTGTCAACTCTATTTTCATATTTTTCTTTAACCAAAAAAGCAAAAATACAAACAAACAAAAAAAAAACACATCAATCAGAATGTCATAATTTTACGCGACTGAAAATGACTTTAGGGTGTTTTTTTGCATCATGCTTATCAAACTCTTCCTTGTGAGCAGTTGTGCTCAGATCAGTATAACACTAATAAAAGGTAACTCAGACTAACTGACCCACAGTGTGTATGGTGTCTTCAGTATTTTTACAGGTCCTGTTGGTGGGCTATGTATGTAACTACTGCATCTCTTCATAAAGACACTACTATTTAGAGCTGATTCTCAATTTATTTTCTGAAGATCGATTCGTATGTGCTCACGTACGAATTTGCATCATCGAATTCACGCATGCACGCGTAGTGTGAAGCTACCAAACAATGAACATGGCGTCTGACAGTAAACGGCTTACTGTCTGACGTAATTTAGTAATTCCCAAGTTTGCACTTTTTTATTATTTACGTTAACTAAGCATTGCTTACTGTCCGAAGAGCTTCATTGTTTGGTAGCTTCACACCACATGCATGCGTGAATTTGATGACGCAAATTCGTACGCGAGCATGTACGAATCGATCTTTTGAAAATAAACTGAGAAACGATTGAGAGTAGGATTATCGATTTTATCAACACAGCTCTAGCCGTAAGGCTTCAAAATATGCCAAAAAAAATAATATTTTAGGAAGGCGTGAAAATTGGCCAAAAAAAGTCAAAATTTTTTTTAGCCTCAAAATGTCATAAAAATGGTCATAGTATAGTAAGGCGTCAAAATCGGCCAAAAAAGTCAAATTTTTTTTTTAACCTCAAAATGTCATAAAAAACGTCATAGTATAGTTAGGCGTCAAAATCGGCCAAAAAAAGTAAAAAATTTTTTTTAGCCTCAAAATGTCATAAAAAACGTCATAGTATAGTATGGCGTTTTTTTCGGCCAAAAAAAGTCAAAAATTTTTTTGACCTCAAAATGTCATAAAAAACGTCATAGTATAGTATGGCGTTTTTTTCGGCCAAAAAAAGTCAAAATTTTTTTTGGCTTCAAAATGTCATAAAAAACGTCATAGTATATAGTATGGCGTTTTTTTCGGGCAAAAAAAGTCAAAAAATTTTTTGACCTCAAAATGTCATAAAAAACGTCATAGTATAGTATGGCGTTTTTTTCGGGCAAAAAAAGTCAAAATTTTTTTTGACCTCAAAATGTCATAAAAAACGTCATAGTATAGTATGGCGTTTTTTTCGGGCAAAAAAAGTCAAAAATTTTTTTGGCCTCAAAATGTCATAAAAAACGTCATAGTATAGTATGGCGTTTTTTTCGGGCAAAAAAAGTCAAAAATTTTTTTGACCTCAAAATGTCATAAAAAACGTCATAGTATAGTATGCCGTTTTTTTCGGGCAAAAAAAGTCAAAAAATTTTTTGACCTCAAAATGTCATAAAAAACGTCATAGTATAGTATGGTGTTTTTTTCGGGCAAAAAAAGTCAAAATTTTTTTGGACCTCAAAATGTCATAAAAAACGTCATAGTATAGTATGGCGTCAAAATCGGCCAAAAAAAGTCAAAAATTTTTTTGGCCTCAAAATGTCATGAAAACGTCATAGTATAGTATGGCGTCAAAATCGGCCAAAAAAAGTCAAAATTTTTTTTGACCTCAAAATGTCATAAAAAACGTCATAGTATAGTATGGCGTTTTTTTCGGGCAAAAAATGTCAAAATTTTTTTTGGCTTCAAAATGTCATAAAAAACGTCATAGTATAGTATGGCGTTTTTTTCGGGCAAAAGAAGTCAAAAATTTTTTTGGCCTCAAAATGTCATAAAAACGTCATAGTATAGTATGGCGTCAAAATCGGCCAAAAAAAGTCAAAAAATTTTTTGACCTCAAAATGTCATAAAAAACGTCATAGTATAGTATGGCGTCAAAATCGGCCAAAATGTCATAAAAAACGTCATAGTATAGTATGGCCTTTTTTTTCGGGCAAAAAAAGTCAACATTTTTTTTGACTTCAAAATGTCATAGAAAACGTCATAGTATAGTATGGCGTTTTTTTCGGGCAAAAAAAGTCAAAAAATTTTTTGACCTCAAAATGTCATAAAAAACGTCATAGTATAGTATGGCGTTTTTTTCGGGCAAAAAAAGTCAAAAATTTTTTTGACCTCAAAATGTCATAAAAAACGTCATAGTATAGTATGGCGTTTTTTTCGGGCAAAAAAAGTCAAAAATTTTTTTGGCCTCAAAATGTCATAAAAAACGTCATAGTATAGTATGGCGTTTTTTTCGGGCAAAAAAAGTCAAAAATTTTTTTGGCCTCAAAATGTCATAAAAAACGTCATAGTATAGTATGGCGTCAAAATCGGCCAAAAAAAGTCAAAATTTTTTTTGGCCTCAAAATGTCATGAAAACGTCATAGTATAGTATGGCGTCAAAATCGGCCAAAAAAAGTCAAAATTTTTTTTGACCTCAAAATGTCATAAAAAACGTCATAGTATAGTATGGCGTTTTTTTCGGGCAAAAAATGTCAAAATTTTTTTTGGCTTCAAAATGTCATAAAAAACGTCATAGTATAGTATGCCGTTTTTTTCGGGCAAAAAAAGTCAAAAAATTTTTTTGGCCTCAAAATGTCATAAAAACGTCATAGTATAGTATGGTGTCAAAATCGGCCAAAATGTCATAAAAAACGTCATAGTATAGTATGCCGTTTTTTTCGGGCAAAAAAAGTCAAAAAATTTTTTGACCTCAAAATGTCATAAAAAACGTCATAGTATAGTATGGTGTTTTTTTCGGGCAAAAAAAGTCAAAATTTTTTTGGACCTCAAAATGTCATAAAAAACGTCATAGTATAGTATGGCGTCAAAATCGGCCAAAAAAAGTCAAAAATTTTTTTGGCCTCAAAATGTCATGAAAACGTCATAGTATAGTATGGCGTCAAAATCGGCCAAAAAAAGTCAAAATTTTTTTTGACCTCAAAATGTCATAAAAAACGTCATAGTATAGTATGGCGTTTTTTTCGGGCAAAAAATGTCAAAATTTTTTTTGGCTTCAAAATGTCATAAAAAACGTCATAGTATAGTATGGCGTTTTTTTCGGGCAAAAGAAGTCAAAAATTTTTTTGGCCTCAAAATGTCATAAAAACGTCATAGTATAGTATGGCGTCAAAATCGGCCAAAAAAAGTCAAAAAATTTTTTGACCTCAAAATGTCATAAAAAACGTCATAGTATAGTATGGCGTCAAAATCGGCCAAAATGTCATAAAAAACGTCATAGTATAGTATGGCCTTTTTTTTCGGGCAAAAAAAGTCAACATTTTTTTTGACTTCAAAATGTCATAGAAAACGTCATAGTATAGTATGGCGTTTTTTTCGGGCAAAAAAAGTCAAAAAATTTTTTGACCTCAAAATGTCATAAAAAACGTCATAGTATAGTATGGCGTTTTTTTCGGGCAAAAAAAGTCAAAAATTTTTTTGACCTCAAAATGTCATAAAAAACGTCATAGTATAGTATGGCGTTTTTTTCGGGCAAAAAAAGTCAAAAATTTTTTTGGCCTCAAAATGTCATAAAAAACGTCATAGTATAGTATGGCGTTTTTTTCGGGCAAAAAAAGTCAAAAATTTTTTTGGCCTCAAAATGTCATAAAAAACGTCATAGTATAGTATGGCGTCAAAATCGGCCAAAAAAAGTCAAAATTTTTTTTGGCCTCAAAATGTCATGAAAACGTCATAGTATAGTATGGCGTCAAAATCGGCCAAAAAAAGTCAAAATTTTTTTTGACCTCAAAATGTCATAAAAAACGTCATAGTATAGTATGGCGTTTTTTTCGGGCAAAAAATGTCAAAATTTTTTTTGGCTTCAAAATGTCATAAAAAACGTCATAGTATAGTATGCCGTTTTTTTCGGGCAAAAAAAGTCAAAAAATTTTTTTGGCCTCAAAATGTCATAAAAACGTCATAGTATAGTATGGTGTCAAAATCGGCCAAAATGTCATAAAAAACGTCATAGTATAGTATGCCGTTTTTTTCGGGCAAAAAAAGTCAAAAAATTTTTTGACCTCAAAATGTCATAAAAAACGTCATAGTATAGTATGGTGTTTTTTTCGGGCAAAAAAAGTCAAAATTTTTTTGGACCTCAAAATGTCATAAAAAACGTCATAGTATAGTATGGCGTCAAAATCGGCCAAAAAAAGTCAAAAATTTTTTTGGCCTCAAAATGTCATGAAAACGTCATAGTATAGTATGGCGTCAAAATCGGCCAAAAAAAGTCAAAATTTTTTTTGACCTCAAAATGTCATAAAAAACGTCATAGTATAGTATGGCGTTTTTTTCGGGCAAAAAATGTCAAAATTTTTTTTGGCTTCAAAATGTCATAAAAAACGTCATAGTATAGTATGGCGTTTTTTTCGGGCAAAAGAAGTCAAAAATTTTTTTGGCCTCAAAATGTCATAAAAACGTCATAGTATAGTATGGCGTCAAAATCGGCCAAAAAAAGTCAAAAAATTTTTTGACCTCAAAATGTCATAAAAAACGTCATAGTATAGTATGGCGTTTTTTTCGGGCAAAAAATGTCAAAAATTTTTTTGGCTTCAAAATGTCATAAAAAACGTCATAGTATATTATGCCGTTTTTTTCGGGCAAAAAAAGTCAAAAATTTTTTTGGACCTCAAAATGTCATAAAAAACGTCATAGTATAGTATGGCGTTTTTTTTCGGCCAAAAAAAGTCAAAATTTTTTTTGGCCTCAAAATGTCATAAAAACGTCATAGTATAGTATGGCGTCAAAATCGGCCAAAAAAAGTCAAAATTTTTTTTGACCTCAAAATGTCATAAAAAACGTCATAGTATAGTATGGCGTTTTTTTCGGGCAAAAAATGTCAAAATTTTTTTTGGCTTCAAAATGTCATAAAAAACGTCATAGTATAGTATGGCGTTTTTTTCGGGCAAAAAAAGTCAAAAAATTTTTTGACCTCAAAATGTCATAAAAAACGTCATAGTATAGTATGGCGTTTTTTTTCGGGCAAAAAAAGTCAAAAAATTTTTTGGCCTCAAAATGTCATAAAAACGTCATAGAATAGTATGGCGTCAAAATCGGCCAAAAAAAGTCAAAATTTTTTTTGACCTCAAAATGTCATAAAAAACGTCATAGTATAGTAAGGCGTCAAAATCGGCCAAAATGTCATAAAAAACGTCATAGTATAGTATGGCCTTTTTTTTCGGGCAAAAAAAGTCAACATTTTTTTTGACTTCAAAATGTCATAGAAAACGTCATAGTATAGTATGGCGTTTTTTTCGGGCAAAAAAAGTCAAAAAATTTTTTGACCTCAAAATGTCATAAAAAACGTCATAGTATAGTATGGCGTTTTTTTCGGGCAAAAAAAGTCAAAATTTTTTTTGACCTCAAAATGTCATAAAAAACGTCATAGTATAGTATGGCGTTTTTTTCGGGCAAAAAAAGTCAAAAATTTTTTTGGCCTCAAAATGTCATAAAAAACGTCATAGTATAGTATGGCGTTTTTTTCGGGCAAAAAAAGTCAAAAATTTTTTTGGCCTCAAAATGTCATAAAAAACGTCATAGTATAGTATGGCGTCAAAATCGGCCAAAAAAAGTCAAAATTTTTTTTGGCCTCAAAATGTCATGAAAACGTCATAGTATAGTATGGCGTCAAAATCGGCCAAAAAAAGTCAAAATTTTTTTTGACCTCAAAATGTCATAAAAAACGTCATAGTATAGTATGGCGTTTTTTTCGGGCAAAAAATGTCAAAATTTTTTTTGGCTTCAAAATGTCATAAAAAACGTCATAGTATAGTATGCCGTTTTTTTCGGGCAAAAAAAGTCAAAAAATTTTTTTGGCCTCAAAATGTCATAAAAACGTCATAGTATAGTATGGTGTCAAAATCGGCCAAAATGTCATAAAAAACGTCATAGTATAGTATGCCGTTTTTTTCGGGCAAAAAAAGTCAAAAAATTTTTTGACCTCAAAATGTCATAAAAAACGTCATAGTATAGTATGGTGTTTTTTTCGGGCAAAAAAAGTCAAAAAATTTTTTGACCTCAAAATGTCATAAAAAACGTCATAGTATAGTATGGCGTTTTTTTTCGGGCAAAAAAAGTCAAAAAATTTTTTGGCCTCAAAATGTCATAAAAACGTCATAGAATAGTATGGCGTCAAAATCGGCCAAAAAAGGTCAAAAAATTTTTTGACCTCAAAATGTCATAAAAAACGTCATAGTATAGTATGGCGTTTTTTTTCGGGCAAAAAAAGTCAAAAAATTTTTTGGCCTCAAAATGTCATAAAAACGTCATAGAATAGTATGGCGTCAAAATCGGCCAAAAAAAGTCAAAATTTTTTTTGACCTCAAAATGTCATAAAAAACGTCATAGTATAGTAAGGCGTCAAAATCGGCCAAAATGTCATAAAAAACGTCATAGTATAGTATGGCCTTTTTTTTCGGGCAAAAAAAGTCAACATTTTTTTTGACTTCAAAATGTCATAGAAAACGTCATAGTATAGTATGGCGTTTTTTTCGGGCAAAAAAAGTCAAAAAATTTTTTGACCTCAAAATGTCATAAAAAACGTCATAGTATAGTATGGCGTTTTTTTCGGCCAAAAAAAGCCAAAATTTTTTTTGACCTCAAAATGTCATAAAAACGTCATAGTATAGTATAGCGTCAAAATCGGCCAAAAAAAGTCAAAAAATTTTTTGACCTAAAAATGTCATAAAAAACGTCATAGTATAGTATGGTGTCAAAATCGGCCAAAAAAAGTCAAATTTTTTTTTTACCTCAAAATGTCATAAAAAACGTCATAGTATAGTATGGCGTTTTTTTCGGTCAAAATCAGCCAAAAAAGGTCAAAAATTTTTTTGACCTCAAAATGTCATAAAAACGTCATAGTATAGTAAGGCGTCAAAATCGGCCAAAAAAAGTCAAAAATTTTTTTGACCTCAAAATGTCTTAAAAAACGTCATAGTATAGTATGGCGTTTTTTTCGGCCAAAAAAAGTCAAAAATTTTTTTGACCTCAAAATGTCATAAAAACGTCATAGTATAGTATGGCGTCAAAATCGGCCAAAAAAAGTCAAAAATTTTTTTGACCTCAAAATGTCATAAAAAACGTCATAGTATAGTATGCCGTTTTTTTCGGGCAAAAAAAGTCAAAATTTTTTTTGACCTCAAAATGTCATAAAAAACGTCATAGTATAGTATGCCGTTTTTTTTTCGGGCAAAAAAAGTCAAAATTTTTTTTGACCTCAAAATTTCATAAAAACGTCATAGTATAGTATGGCGTCAAAATCGGCCAAAAAAAGTCAAAATTTTTTTTGACCTCAAAATGTCATAAAAAACGTCATAGTATAGTAAGGTATCAAAATCGGCCAAAAAAAGTCAAAATTATTTTTGACCTCAAAATGTCATAAAAAACGTCATAGTATAGTATGGCGTTTTTTTCGGGCAAAAAATGTCAAAATTTTTTTTGGCTTCAAAATGTCATAAAAAACGTCATAGTATAGTATGGCGTTTTTTTCGGGCAAAAAAGGTCAAAAATTTTTTTGACCTCAAAATGTCATAAAAAACGTCATAGTATAGTATGGCGTCAACATCAGCCAAAAAAGGTCAAAAATTTTTTTGACCTAAAAATGTCATAAAAACGTCATAGTATAGTAAGGCGTCAAAATCGGCCAAAAAAAGTCAAAAATTTTTTTGACCTCAAAATGTCATAAAAAATGTCATAGTATAGTATGGCGTCAAAATCGGCCAAAAAAGGTCAAAAATTTTTTTGACCTCAAAATGTCATAAAAACGTCATAGTATAGTAAGGCGTCAAAATCGGCCAAAAAAAGTCAAAAATTTTTTTGACCTCAAAATGTCATAAAAAACGTCATAGTATAGTATGGCGTTTTTTTCGGCCAAAAAAAGTCAATTTTTTTTGACCTCAAAATGTCATAAAAAACGTCATAGTATAGTAAGGTGTCAAAATCGGCCAAAAAAAGTCAAAATTATTTTTGACCTCAAAATGTCATAAAAAAAGTCATAGTATAGTATGGCGTTTTTTTGGGGCAAAAAATGTCAAAATTTTTTTTGACCTCAAAATGTCATAAAAAACGTCATAGTATAGTATGGCGTTTTTTTCGGCCAAAAAAAGTCAAAATTTTTTTTGACCTCAAAATGTCATAAAAAACGTCATAGTATAGTATGGCGTTTTTTTCGGGCAAAAAATGTCAAAATTTTTTTTGGCTTCAAAATGTCATAAAAAACGTCATAGTATAGTATGGCGTTTTTTTCGGGCAAAAAAAGTCAAAAAATTTTTTTGGCCTCAAAATGTCATAAAAACGTCATAGTATAGTATGGTGTCAAAATCGGCCAAAATGTCATAAAAAACGTCATAGTATAGTATGCCGTTTTTTTTCGGGCAAAAAAAGTCAAAATTTTTTTTGACCTCAAAATGTCATAAAAACGTCATAGTATAGTATAGCGTCAAAATCGGCCAAAAAAAGTCAAAAAATTTTTTGACCTCAAAATGTCATAAAAAACGTCATAGTATAGTATGGCGTTTTTTTCGGGCAAAAAAAGTCAAAATTTTTTTTGACCTCAAAATGTCATAAAAAACGTCATAGTATAGTATGGCGTTTTTTTCGGGCAAAAAATGTCAAAATTTTTTTTGGCTTCAAAATGTCATAAAAAACGTCATAGTATAGTATGGCGTTTTTTTCGGGCAAAAAAAGTCAAAAAAAATTTTTGACCTCAAAATGTCATAAAAACCGTCATAGTATAGTATGCCGTTTTTTTTCGGGCAAAAAAAGTCAAAATTTTTTTTGACCTCAAAATGTCATAAAAACGTCATAGTATAGTATGGCGTCAAAATCGGCCAAAAAAAGTCAAAATTTTTTTTGACCTCAAAATGTCATAAAAAACGTCATAGTATAGTAAGGCGTCAAAATCAGCCAAAAAAAGTCAAAATTTTCTTTGACCTCAAAATGTCATAAAAACGTCATAGTATAGTATATCGTCAAAATCGGCCAAAAAAAGTCAAAAAATTTTTTGACCTCAAAATGTCATAAAAAACGTCATAGTATAGTATGGCGTTTTTTTCGGGCAAAAAAAGTCAAAATTTTTTTTTACCTCAAAATGTCATAAAAAACGTCATAGTATAGTATGGCGTTTTTTTCGGGCAAAAAATGTCAAAAATTTTTTTGGCTTCAAAATGTCATAAAAAACGTCATAGTATAGTATGGCGTTTTTTTCGGGCAAAAAAAGTCAAAAATTTTTTTGGACCTCAGAATATCATAAAAAACGTCATAGTATAGTATGGCGTTTTTTTCGGGCAAAAAAATTAAAAAAATTTTTTGACCTCAAAATGTCATAAAAAACGTCATAGTATAGTATGGTGTCAAAATCGGCCAAAATGTCATAAAAAACGTCATAGTATAGTATGCCGTTTTTTTCGGGCAAAAAAAGTCAAAAAATTTTTTGACCTCAAAATGTCATAAAAAACGTCATAGTATAGTATGGCGTTTTTTTCGGGCAAAAAAAGTCAAAATTTTTTTGGACCTCAAAATGTCATAAAAAACGTCATAGTATAGTAAGGTATCAAAGTCGGCCAAAAAAAGTCAAAAATTTTTTTGACCTCAAAATGTCATAAAAAACGTCATAGTATAGTATGGCGTTTTTTTCGGGCAAAAAATGTCAAAAATTTTTTTGACCTCAAAATGTCATAAAAAACGTCATAGTATAGTATGGCGTTTTTTTCGGCCAAAAAAAGTCAAAATTTTTTTTGACCTCAAAATGTCATAAAAAACGTCATAGTATAGTATGGCATTTTTTTCGGGCAAAAAATGTCAAAATTTTTTTTGGCTTCAAAATGTCATAAAAAACGTCATAGTATAGTATGGCGTTTTTTTCGGGCAAAAAAGGTCAAAAATTTTTTTGACCTCAAAATGTCATAAAAAACGTCATAGTATAGTATGGCGTCAAAATCAGCCAAAAAAGGTCAAAAAATTTTTTGACCTCAAAATGTCATAAAAACGTCATAGTATAGTAAGGCGTCAAAATCGGCCAAAAAAAGTCAAAAATTTTTTTGACCTCAAAATGTCATAAAAAACGTCATAGTATAGTATGGCGTTTTTTTCGGCCAAAAAAAGTCAAAAAATTTTTTGACCTCAAAATGTCATAAAAACGTCATAGTATAGTATGGCGTCAAAATCGGCCAAAAAAAGTCAAAAATTTTTTTGACCTCAAAATGTCATAAAAAACGTCATAGTATAGTATGGCGTTTTTTTCGGGCAAAAAAAGTCAAAATTTTTTTGGACCTCAAAATGTCAAAAAAAAACGTCATAGTATAGTATGGCGTTTTTTTCGGGCAAAAAAAGTCAAAAATTTTTTTGACCTCAAAATGTCATAAAAAACGTCATAGTATAGTATGGCGTTTTTTTCGGCCAAAAAAAGTCAAAATTTTTTTTGACCTCAAAATGTCATAAAAAACGTCATAGTATAGTATGGCGTTTTTTTCGGGCAAAAAATGTCAAAATTTTTTTTGGCTTCAAAATGTCATAAAAAACGTCATAGTATAGTATGGCGTTTTTTTCGGGCAAAAAAGGTCAAAAATTTTTTTGACCTCAAAATGTCATAAAAAACGTCATAGTATAGTATGGCGTCAAAATCGGCCAAAAAAGGTCAAAAATTTTTTTGACCTCAAAATGTCATAAAAACGTCATAGTATAGTAAGGCGTCAAAATCGGCCAAAAAAAGTCAAAAATTTTTTTGACCTCAAAATGTCATAAAAAACGTCATAGTATAGTATGGCGTTTTTTTCGGCCAAAAAAAGTCAAAATTTTTTTTGACCTCAAAATGTCATAAAAACGTCATAGTATAGTATGGCGTCAAAATCGGCCAAAAAAAGTCAAAAATTTTTTTGACCTCAAAATGTCATAAAAAACGTCATAGTATAGTATGGCGTTTTTTTCGGCCAAAAAAAGTCAAAATTTTTTTTGACCTCAAAATGTCATAAAAAACGTCATAGTATAGTAAGGTATCAAAATCGGCCAAAAAAAGTCAAAATTATTTTTGACCTCAAAATGTCATAAAAAAAGTCATAGTATAGTATGGCGTTTTTTTGGGGCAAAAAATGTCAAAATTTTTTTTGGCGTCAAAATGTCATAAAAAACGTCATAGTATAGTATGGCGTTTTTTTCGGGCAAAAAAAGTCAAAAAAATTTTTTGACCTCAAAATGTCATAAAAACCGTCATAGTATAGTATGCCGTTTTTTTTCGGGCAAAAAAAGTCAAAATTTTTTTTGACCTCAAAATGTCATAAAAACGTCATAGTATAGTATGGCGTCAAAATCGGCCAAAAAAAGTCAAAATTTTTTTTGACCTCAAAATGTCATAAAAAACGTCATAGTATAGTAAGGCGTCAAAATCGGCCAAAAAAAGTCAAAATTTTCTTTGACCTCAAAATGTCATAAAAACGTCATAGTATAGTATATCGTCAAAATCGGCCAAAAAAAGTCAAAAAATTTTTTGACCTCAAAATGTCATAAAAAACGTCATAGTATAGTATGGCGTTTTTTTCGGGCAAAAAAAGTCAAAATTTTTTTTTACCTCAAAATGTCATAAAAAACGTCATAGTATAGTATGGCGTTTTTTTCGGGCAAAAAATGTCAAAAATTTTTTTGGCTTCAAAATGTCATAAAAAACGTCATAGTATAGTATGCCGTTTTTTTCGGGCAAAAAAAGTCAAAAATTTTTTTGGACCTCAGAATATCATAAAAAACGTCATAGTATAGTATGGCGTTTTTTTCGGGCAAAAAAATTAAAAAATTTTTTTGACCTCAAAATGTCATAAAAAACGTCATAGTACAGTATGGTATCAAAATCGGCCAAAATGTCATAAAAAACGTCATAGTATAGTATGCCGTTTTTTTCGGGCAAAAAAAGTCAAAAATTTTTTTGACCTCAAAATGTCATAAAAAACGTCATAGTATAGTAAGGCGTCAAAATCGGCCAAAAAAAGTCAAAAATTTTTTTGACCTCAAAATGTCATAAAAAACGTCATAGTATAGTAAGGCGTCAAAATCGGCCAAAAAAAGTCAAAAATTTTTTTGACCTCAAAATGTCATAAAAAACGTCATAGTATAGTATGGCGTTTTTTTCGGCCAAAAAAAGGCAAAATTTTTTTTGACCTCAAAATGTCATAAAAAACGTCATAGTATAGTAAGGTATCAAAATCAGCCAAAAAAAGTCAAAATTATTTTTGACCTCAAAATGTCATAAAAAAAGTCATAGTATAGTATGGCGTTTTTTTGGGGCAAAAAATGTCAAACTTTTTTTTGACCTCAAAATGTCATAAAAACGTCATAGTATAGTAAGGCGTCAAAATCGGCCAAAAAAAGTCAAAAATTTTTTTGACCTCAAAATGTCATAAAAAACGTCATAGTATAGTATGGCGTTTTTTTCGGCCAAAAAAAGTCAAAAATTTTTTGGACCTCAAAATGTCATAAAAACGTCATAGTATAGTATGGCGTCAAAATCGGCCAAAAAAAGTCAAAAATTTTTTTGACCTCAAAATGTCATAAAAAACGTCATAGTATAGTATGGCGTTTTTTTCGGGCAAAAAATGTCAAAATTTTTTTTGGCTTCAAAATGTCATCAAAAACGTCATAGTATAGTATGCCGTTTTTTTCGGGCAAAAAAAGTCAAAAAATTTTTTTGGCCTCAAAATGTCATAAAAACGTCATACTATAGTATGGTGTCAAAATCGGCCAAAATGTCATAAAAAACGTCATAGTATAGTATGCTGTTTTTTTCGGGCAAAAAAAGTCAAAAATTTTTTTGACCTCAAAATGTCATAAAAAACGTCATAGTATAGTATGGCGTTTTTTTCGGCCAAAAAAAGTCAAAATTTTTTTGGACCTCAAAATGTCAAAAAAAAACGTCATAGTATAGTATGGCGTTTTTTTCGGGCAAAAAAAGTCAAAAAATTTTTTGACCTCAAAATGTCATAAAAAACGTCATAGTATAGTATGGCGTTTTTTTCGGCCAAAAAAAGTCAAAATTTTTTTTGACCTCAAAATGTCATAAAAAACGTCATAGTATAGTATGGCGTTTTTTTCGGGCAAAAAATGTCAAAATTTTTTTTGGCTTCAAAATGTCATAAAAAACGTCATAGTATAGTATGGCGTTTTTTTCGGGCAAAAAAGGTCAAAAATTTTTTTGACCTCAAAATGTCATAAAAAACGTCATAGTATAGTATGGCGTCAAAATCAGCCAAAAAAGGTCAAAAATTTTTTTGACCTCAAAATGTCATAAAAACGTCATAGTATAGTAAGGCGTCAAAATCGGCCAAAAAAAGTCAAAAAATTTTTTGACCTCAAAATGTCATAAAAAACGTCATAGTATAGTATGGCGTTTTTTTCGGGCAAAAAAAGTCAAAATTTTTTTTTACCTCAAAATGTCATAAAAAACGTCATAGTATAGTATGGCGTTTTTTTCGGGCAAAAAATGTCAAAAATTTTTTTGGCTTCAAAATGTCATAAAAAACGTCATAGTATAGTATGCCGTTTTTTTCGGGCAAAAAAAGTCAAAAATTTTTTTGGACCTCAGAATATCATAAAAAACGTCATAGTATAGTATGGCGTTTTTTTCGGGCAAAAAAATTAAAAAATTTTTTTGACCTCAAAATGTCATAAAAAACGTCATAGTACAGTATGGTATCAAAATCGGCCAAAATGTCATAAAAAACGTCATAGTATAGTATGCCGTTTTTTTCGGGCAAAAAAAGTCAAAAATTTTTTTGACCTCAAAATGTCATAAAAAACGTCATAGTATAGTAAGGCGTCAAAATCGGCCAAAAAAAGTCAAAAATTTTTTTGACCTCAAAATGTCATAAAAAACGTCATAGTATAGTAAGGCGTCAAAATCGGCCAAAAAAAGTCAAAAATTTTTTTGACCTCAAAATGTCATAAAAAACGTCATAGTATAGTATGGCGTTTTTTTCGGCCAAAAAAAGGCAAAATTTTTTTTGACCTCAAAATGTCATAAAAAACGTCATAGTATAGTAAGGTATCAAAATCAGCCAAAAAAAGTCAAAATTATTTTTGACCTCAAAATGTCATAAAAAAAGTCATAGTATAGTATGGCGTTTTTTTGGGGCAAAAAATGTCAAACTTTTTTTTGACCTCAAAATGTCATAAAAACGTCATAGTATAGTAAGGCGTCAAAATCGGCCAAAAAAAGTCAAAAATTTTTTTGACCTCAAAATGTCATAAAAAACGTCATAGTATAGTATGGCGTTTTTTTCGGCCAAAAAAAGTCAAAAATTTTTTGGACCTCAAAATGTCATAAAAACGTCATAGTATAGTATGGCGTCAAAATCGGCCAAAAAAAGTCAAAAATTTTTTTGACCTCAAAATGTCATAAAAAACGTCATAGTATAGTATGGCGTTTTTTTCGGGCAAAAAATGTCAAAATTTTTTTTGGCTTCAAAATGTCATCAAAAACGTCATAGTATAGTATGGCGTTTTTTTCGGGCAAAAAAAGTCAAAAAATTTTTTTGGCCTCAAAATGTCATAAAAACGTCATACTATAGTATGGTGTCAAAATCGGCCAAAATGTCATAAAAAACGTCATAGTATAGTATGCTGTTTTTTTCGGGCAAAAAAAGTCAAAAATTTTTTTGACCTCAAAATGTCATAAAAAACGTCATAGTATAGTATGCTGTTTTTTTCGGCCAAAAAAAGTCAAAATTTTTTTGGACCTCAAAATGTCAAAAAAAAACGTCATAGTATAGTATGGCGTTTTTTTCGGGCAAAAAAAGTCAAAAAATTTTTTGACCTCAAAATGTCATAAAAAACGTCATAGTATAGTATGGCGTTTTTTTCGGCCAAAAAAAGTCAAAATTTTTTTTGACCTCAAAATGTCATAAAAAACGTCATAGTATAGTATGGCGTTTTTTTCGGGCAAAAAATGTCAAAATTTTTTTTGGCTTCAAAATGTCATAAAAAACGTCATAGTATAGTATGGCGTTTTTTTCGGGCAAAAAAGGTCAAAAATTTTTTTGACCTCAAAATGTCATAAAAAACGTCATAGTATAGTATGGCGTCAAAATCAGCCAAAAAAGGTCAAAAATTTTTTTGACCTCAAAATGTCATAAAAACGTCATAGTATAGTAAGGCGTCAAAATCGGCCAAAAAAAGTCAAAAATTTTTTTGACCTCAAAATGTCATAAAAAACGTCATAGTATAGTAAGGTATCAAAATCGGCCAAAAAAAGTCAAAATTATTTTTGACCTCAAAATGTCATAAAAAAAGTCATAGTATAGTATGGCGTTTTTTTGGGGCAAAAAATGTCAAAATTTTTTTTGGCCTCAAAATGTCATAAAAAACGTCATAGTATAGTATGGCGTTTTTTTCGGGCAAAAAAAGTCAAAAAAATTTTTTGACCTCAAAATGTCATAAAAACCGTCATAGTATAGTATGCCGTTTTTTTTCGGGCAAAAAAAGTCAAAATTTTTTTTGACCTCAAAATGTCATAAAAACGTCATAGTATAGTATGGCGTCAAAATCGGCCAAAAAAAGTCAAAATTTTTTTTGACCTCAAAATGTCATAAAAAACGTCATAGTATAGTAAGGCGTCAAAATCAGCCAAAAAAAGTCAAAATTTTCTTTGACCTCAAAATGTCATAAAAAACGTCATAGTATAGTATGGCGTTTTTTTCGGCCAAAAAAAGTCAAAATTTTTTTTGACCTCAAAATGTCATAAAAAACGTCATAGTATAGTAAGGTATCAAAATCGGCCAAAAAAAGTCAAAATTATTTTTGACCTCAAAATGTCATAAAAAAAGTCATAGTATAGTATGGCGTTTTTTTGGGGCAAAAAATGTCAAAATTTTTTTTGGCCTCAAAATGTCATAAAAAACGTCATAGTATAGTATGGCGTTTTTTTCGGGCAAAAAAAGTCAAAAAAATTTTTTGACCTCAAAATGTCATAAAAACCGTCATAGTATAGTATGCCGTTTTTTTTCGGGCAAAAAAAGTCAAAATTTTTTTTGACCTCAAAATGTCATAAAAACGTCATAGTATAGTATGGCGTCAAAATCGGCCAAAAAAAGTCAAAATTTTTTTTGACCTCAAAATGTCATAAAAAACGTCATAGTATAGTAAGGCGTCAAAATCAGCCAAAAAAAGTCAAAATTTTCTTTGACCTCAAAATGTCATAAAAACGTCATAGTATAGTATATCGTCAAAATCGGCCAAAAAAAGTCAAAAAATTTTTTGACCTCAAAATGTCATAAAAAACGTCATAGTATAGTATGGCGTTTTTTTCGGGCAAAAAAAGTCAAAATTTTTTTTTACCTCAAAATGTCATAAAAAACGTCATAGTATAGTATGGCGTTTTTTTCGGGCAAAAAATGTCAAAAATTTTTTTGGCTTCAAAATGTCATAAAAAACGTCATAGTATAGTATGCCGTTTTTTTCGGGCAAAAAAAGTCAAAAATTTTTTTGGACCTCAGAATATCATAAAAAACGTCATAGTATAGTATGGCGTTTTTTTCGGGCAAAAAAATTAAAAATTTTTTTTGACCTCAAAATGTCATAAAAAACGTCATAGTACAGTATGGTATCAAAATCGGCCAAAATGTCATAAAAAACGTCATAGTATAGTATGCCGTTTTTTTCGGGCAAAAAAAGTCAAAAATTTTTTTGACCTCAAAATGTCATAAAAAACGTCATAGTATAGTAAGGCGTCAAAATCGGCCAAAAAAAGTCAAAAATTTTTTTGACCTCAAAATGTCATAAAAAACGTCATAGTATAGTAAGGCGTCAAAATCGGCCAAAAAAAGTCAAAAATTTTTTTGACCTCAAAATGTCATAAAAAACGTCATAGTATAGTATGGCGTTTTTTTCGGCCAAAAAAAGGCAAAATTTTTTTTGACCTCAAAATGTCATAAAAAACGTCATAGTATAGTAAGGTATCAAAATCAGCCAAAAAAAGTCAAAATTATTTTTGACCTCAAAATGTCATAAAAAAAGTCATAGTATAGTATGGCGTTTTTTTGGGGCAAAAAATGTCAAACTTTTTTTTGGCCTCAAAATGTCATAAAAAACGTCATAGTATAGTATGGCGTTTTTTTCGGGCAAAAAAAGTCAAAAAAATTTTTTGACCTCAAAATGTCATAAAAACCGTCATAGTATAGTATGCCGTTTTTTTTCGGGCAAAAAAAGTCAAAATTTTTTTTGACCTCAAAATGTCATAAAAACGTCACAGTATAGTATGGCGTCAAAATCGGCCAAAAAAAGTCAAAATTTTTTTTGACCTCAAAATGTCATAAAAAACGTCATAGTATAGTAAGGCGTCAAAATCGGCCAAAAAAAGTCAAAATTTTTTTTGACCTCAAAATGTCATAAAAAACGTCATAGTATAGTATGGCGTTTTTTTCGGGCAAAAAATGTCAAAAATTTTTTTGACCTCAAAATGTCATAAAAAACGTCATAGTATAGTATGGCGTTTTTTTCGGCCAAAAAAAGTCAAAATTTTTTTTGACCTCAAAATGTCATAAAAAACGTCATAGTATAGTATGGCGTTTTTTTCGGGCAAAAAATGTCAAAATTTTTTTTGGCTTCAAAATGTCATAAAAAACGTCATAGTATAGTATGGCGTTTTTTTCGGGCAAAAAAGGTCAAAAATTTTTTTGACCTCAAAATGTCATAAAAAACGTCATAGTATAGTATGGCGTCAAAATCAGCCAAAAAAGGTCAAAAATTTTTTTGACCTCAAAATGTCATAAAAACGTCATAGTATAGTAAGGCGTCAAAATCGGCCAAAAAAAGTCAAAAATTTTTTTGACCTCAAAATGTCATAAAAAACGTCATAGTATAGTATGGCGTTTTTTTCGGCCAAAAAAAGTCAAAAATTTTTTGGACCTCAAAATGTCATAAAAACGTCATAGTATAGTATGGCGTCAAAATCGGCCAAAAAAAGTCAAAAATTTTTTTGACCTCAAAATGTCATAAAAAACGTCATAGTATAGTATGGCGTTTTTTTCGGGCAAAAAATGTCAAAATTTTTTTTGGCTTCAAAATGTCATCAAAAACGTCATAGTATAGTATGCCGTTTTTTTCGGCCAAAAAAAGCCAAAATTTTTTTTGACCTCAAAATGTCATAAAAAACGTCATAGTATAGTATGGCGTTTTTTTCGGGCAAAAAATGTCAAAAATTTTTTTGGCTTCAAAATGTCATAAAAAACGTCATAGTATAGTATGCCGTTTTTTTCGGGCAAAAAAAGTCAAAAATTTTTTTGGACCTCAGAATATCATAAAAAACGTCATAGTATAGTATGGCGTTTTTTTCGGGCAAAAAAATTAAAAATTTTTTTTGACCTCAAAATGTCATAAAAAACGTCATAGTACAGTATGGTATCAAAATCGGCCAAAATGTCATAAAAAACGTCATAGTATAGTATGCCGTTTTTTTCGGGCAAAAAAAGTCAAAAATTTTTTTGACCTCAAAATGTCATAAAAAACGTCATAGTATAGTATGGCGTTTTTTTCGGGCAAAAAAAGTCAAAATTTTTTTGGACCTCAAAATGTCATAAAAAACGTCATAGTATAGTATGGCGTTTTTTTCGGCCAAAAAAAGCCAAAATTTTTTTTGACCTCAAAATGTCATAAAAACGTCATAGTATAGTATGGCGTCAAAATCGGCCAAAAAAAGTCAAAATTTTTTTTGACCTCAAAATGTCATAAAAAACATCATAGTATAGTATGCCGTTTTTTTCGGGCAAAAAAAGTCAAAAATTTTTTTGACCTCAAAATGTCATAAAAAACGTCATAGTATAGTAAGGCGTCAAAATCGGCCAAAAAAAGTCAAAAATTTTTTTGACCTCAAAATGTCATAAAAAACGTCATAGTATAGTAAGGCGTCAAAATCGGCCAAAAAAAGTCAAAAATTTTTTTGACCTCAAAATGTCATAAAAAACGTCATAGTATAGTATGGCGTTTTTTTCGGCCAAAAAAAGGCAAAATTTTTTTTGACCTCAAAATGTCATAAAAAACGTCATAGTATATTAAGGTATCAAAATCAGCCAAAAAAAGTCAAAATTATTTTTGACCTCAAAATGTCATAAAAAAAGTCATAGTATAGTATGGCGTTTTTTTGGGGCAAAAAATGTCAAACTTTTTTTTGGCCTCAAAATGTCATAAAAAACGTCATAGTATAGTATGGCGTTTTTTTCGGGCAAAAAAAGTCAAAAAAATTTTTTGACCTCAAAATGTCATAAAAACCGTCATAGTATAGTATGCCGTTTTTTTTCGGGCAAAAAAAGTCAAAATTTTTTTTGACCTCAAAATGTCATAAAAACGTCACAGTATAGTATGGCGTCAAAATCGGCCAAAAAAAGTCAAAATTTTTTTTGACCTCAAAATGTCATAAAAAACGTCATAGTATAGTAAGGCGTCAAAATCGGCCAAAAAAAGTCAAAATTTTCTTTGACCTCAAAATGTCATAAAAACGTCATAGTATAGTATATCGTCAAAATCGGCCAAAAAAAGTCAAAAAATTTTTTGACCTCAAAATGTCATAAAAAACGTCATAGTATAGTATGGCGTTTTTTTCGGGCAAAAAAAGTCAAAATTTTTTTTTACCTCAAAATGTCATAAAAAACGTCATAGTATAGTATGGCATTTTTTTCGGGCAAAAAATGTCAAAAATTTTTTTTGCTTCAAAATGTCATAAAAAACGTCATAGTATAGTATGCCGTTTTTTTCGGGCAAAAAAAGTCAAAAATTTTTTTGGACCTCAAAATATCATAAAAAACGTCATAGTATAGTATGGCGTTTTTTTCGGGCAAAAAAAGTCAAAATTTTTTTTTACCTCAAAATGTCATAAAAAACGTCATAGTATAGTATGGCATTTTTTTCGGGCAAAAAATGTCAAAAATTTTTTTGGCTTCAAAATGTCATAAAAAACGTCATAGTATAGTATGCCGTTTTTTTCGGGCAAAAAAAGTCAAAAATTTTTTTGGACCTCAAAATATCATAAAAAACGTCATAGTATAGTATGGCGTTTTTTTCGGGCAAAAAAATTAAAAATTTTTTTTGACCTCAAAATGTCATAAAAAACGTCATAGTATAGTATGGTGTCAAAATCGGCCAAAATGTCATAAAAAACGTCATAGTATAGTATGCCGTTTTTTTCGGGCAAAAAAAGTCAAAAATTTTTTTGACCTCAAAATGTCATAAAAAACGTCATAGTATAGTATGGCGTTTTTTTCGGGCAAAAAAAGTCAAAATTTTTTTGGACCTCAAAATGTCATAAAAAACGTCATAGTATAGTATGGCGTTTTTTTCGGCCAAAAAAAGCCAAAATTTTTTTTGACCTCAAAATGTCATAAAAACGTCATAGTATAGTATGGCGTCAAAATCGGCCAAAAAAAGTCAAAATTTTTTTGGACCTCAAAATGTCATAAAAAACATCATAGTATAGTATGCCGTTTTTTTCGGGCAAAAAAAGTCAAAAATTTTTTTGACCTCAAAATGTCATAAAAACGTCATAGTATAGTAAGGCGTCAAAATCAGCCAAAAAAAGTCAAAATTTTCTTTGACCTCAAAATGTCATAAAAAACGTCATAGTATAGTATGGTGTCAAAATTGGCCAAAAAAAGTCAAAAATTTTTTGACCTCAAAATGTCATAAAAAACGTCATAGTATAGTATGGCATTTTTTTTCGGGCAAAAAAAGTCAAAATTTTTTTTGACCTCAAAATGTCATAAAAAACGTCATAGTATAGTATGGCGTTTTTTTCGGGCAAAAAAGGTCAAAATTTTTTTTGACCTCAAAATGTCATAAAAAACGTCATAGTATAGTATGGCGTTTTTTTCGGGCAAAAAATGTCAAAATTTTTTTTTTTTCAAAATGTCATCAAAAACGTCATAGTATAGTATGGCGTTTTTTTCGGGCAAAAAAAGTCAAAAAATTTTTTTGGCCTCAAAATGTCATAAAAACGTCATAGTATAGTATGGTGTCAAAATCGGCCAAAATGTCATAAAAAACGTCATAGTATAGTATGCTGTTTTTTTCGGGCAAAAAAAGTCAAAAATTTTTTTGACCTCAAAATGTCATAAAAACGTCATAGTATAGTATGGCGTTTTTTTCGGGCAAAAAAAGTCAAAATTTTTTTGGACCTCAAAATGTCAAAAAAAAACGTCATAGTATAGTATGGCGTTTTTTTCGGCCAAAAAAAGTCAAAAATTTTTTTGACCTCAAAATGTCATAAAAAACGTCATAGTATAGTATGGCGTTTTTTTCGGCCAAAAAAAGGCAAAATTTTTTTTGACCTCAAAATGTCATAAAAAACGTCATAGTATATTAAGGTATCAAAATCAGCCAAAAAAAGTCAAAATTATTTTTGACCTCAAAATGTCATAAAAAAAGTCATAGTATAGTATGGCGTTTTTTTGGGGCAAAAAATGTCAAACTTTTTTTTGGCCTCAAAATGTCATAAAAAACGTCATAGTATAGTATGGCGTTTTTTTCGGGCAAAAAAAGTCAAAAAAATTTTTTGACCTCAAAATGTCATAAAAACCGTCATAGTATAGTATGCCGTTTTTTTTCGGGCAAAAAAAGTCAAAATTTTTTTTGACCTCAAAATGTCATAAAAACGTCACAGTATAGTATGGCGTCAAAATCGGCCAAAAAAAGTCAAAATTTTTTTTGACCTCAAAATGTCATAAAAAACGTCATAGTATAGTAAGGCGTCAAAATCGGCCAAAAAAAGTCAAAATTTTCTTTGACCTCAAAATGTCATAAAAACGTCATAGTATAGTATATCGTCAAAATCGGCCAAAAAAAGTCAAAAAATTTTTTGACCTCAAAATGTCATAAAAAACGTCATAGTATAGTATGGCGTTTTTTTCGGGCAAAAAAAGTCAAAATTTTTTTTTACCTCAAAATGTCATAAAAAACGTCATAGTATAGTATGGCATTTTTTTCGGGCAAAAAATGTCAAAAATTTTTTTGGCTTCAAAATGTCATAAAAAACGTCATAGTATAGTATGCCGTTTTTTTCGGGCAAAAAAAGTCAAAAATTTTTTTGGACCTCAAAATATCATAAAAAACGTCATAGTATAGTATGGCGTTTTTTTCGGGCAAAAAAATTAAAAATTTTTTTTGACCTCAAAATGTCATAAAAAACGTCATAGTATAGTATGGTATCAAAATCGGCCAAAATGTCATAAAAAACGTCATAGTATAGTATGGCGTTTTTTTCGGGCAAAAAAAGTCAAAATTTTTTTGGACCTCAAAATGTCATAAAAAACGTCATAGTATAGTATGGCGTTTTTTTCGGCCAAAAAAAGCCAAAATTTTTTTTGACCTCAAAATGTCATAAAAACGTCATAGTATAGTATGGCGTCAAAATCGGCCAAAAAAAGTCAAAATTTTTTTGGACCTCAAAATGTCATAAAAAACATCATAGTATAGTATGCCGTTTTTTTCGGGCAAAAAAAGTCAAAAATTTTTTTGACCTCAAAATGTCATAAAAAACGTCATAGTATAGTAAGGCGTCAAAATCAGCCAAAAAAAGTCAAAATTTTCTTTGACCTCAAAATGTCATAAAAAACGTCATAGTATAGTATGGTGTCAAAATTGGCCAAAAAAAGTCAAAAATTTTTTGACCTCAAAATGTCATAAAAAACGTCATAGTATAGTATGGCATTTTTTTTCGGGCAAAAAAAGTCAAAATTTTTTTTGACCTCAAAATGTCATAAAAAACGTCATAGTATAGTATGGCGTTTTTTTCGGGCAAAAAAGGTCAAAATTTTTTTTGACCTCAAAATGTCATAAAAAACGTCATAGTATAGTATGGCGTTTTTTTCGGGCAAAAAATGTCAAAATTTTTTTTTTTTCAAAATGTCATCAAAAACGTCATAGTATAGTATGGCGTTTTTTTCGGGCAAAAAAAGTCAAAAAATTTTTTTGGCCTCAAAATGTCATAAAAACGTCATAGTATAGTATGGTGTCAAAATCGGCCAAAATGTCATAAAAAACGTCATAGTATAGTATGCTGTTTTTTTCGGGCAAAAAAAGTCAAAAATTTTTTTGACCTCAAAATGTCATAAAAACGTCATAGTATAGTATGGCGTTTTTTTCGGGCAAAAAAAGTCAAAATTTTTTTGGACCTCAAAATGTCAAAAAAAAACGTCATAGTATAGTATGGCGTTTTTTTCGGCCAAAAAAAGCCAAAAATTTTTTTGGACCTCAAAATGTCATAAAAACGTCATAGTATAGTATAGCGTCAAAATCGGCCAAAAAAAGTCAAAATTTTTTTGACCTCAAAATGTCATAAAAAACGTCATAGTATAGTATGGTGTCAAAATCGGCCAAAAAAAGTCAAAATTTTTTTTTACCTCAAAATGTCATAAAAAACGTCATAGTATAGTATGGCGTTTTTTTCGGCCAAAAAAAGTCAAAAATTTTTTTGACCTCAAAATGTCATAAAAAACGTCATAGTATAGTATGGCGTTTTTTTGGGGCAAAAAATGTCAAAATTTTTTTTGGCTTCAAAATGTCATAAAAAGCGTCATAGTATAGTATGCCGTTTTTTTCGGGCAAAAAAAGTCAAAAATTTTTTTGGACCTCAGAATATCATAAAAAACGTCATAGTATAGTATGGCGTTTTTTTCGGCCAAAAAAAGTCAAAATTTTTTTTGACCTCAAAATGTCATAAAAAACGTCATAGTATAGTATGGTGTCAAAATCGGCCAAAATGTCATAAAAAACGTCATAGTATAGTATAGTATGGCGTTTTTTTCGGGCAAAAAAAGTCAAAAATTTTTTTGACCTCAAAATGTCATAAAAAACGTCATAGTATAGTATGCCGTTTTTTTTTGGGCAAAACAAGTCAAAATTTTTTTTGACCTCAAAATGTCATAAAAAACGTCATAGTATAGTATGCCGGTTTTTTTTTGGGCAAAAAAAGTCAAAATTTTTTTTTACCTCAAAATGTCATAAAAACGTCATAGTATAGTATGGCGTCAAAATCGGCCAAAAAAAGTCAAAATTTTTTTTGACCTCAAAATGTCATAAAAAACGTCATAGTATAGTAAGGTATCAAAGTCGGCCAAAAAAAGTCAAAATTATTTTTGACCTCAAAATGTCATAAAAAAAGTCATAGTATAGTATGGCGTTTTTTTGGGGCAAAAAATGTCAAAATTTTTTTTGGCCTCAAAATGTCATAAAAAACGTCATAGTATAGTATGGCGTTTTTTTCGGGCAAAAAAAGTCAAAAATTTTTTTGACCTCAAAATGTCATAAAAAACGTCATAGTATAGTATGGCGTTTTTTTCGGCCAAAAAAAGTCAAAATTTTTTTTGACCTCAAAATGTCATAAAAAACGTCATAGTATAGTATGGCGTTTTTTTCGGCCAAAAAAAGTCAAAAATTTTTTTGACCTCAAAATGTCATAAAAAACGTCATAGTATAGTATGCCGTTTTTTTTTTGGGCAAAAAAAGTCAAAATTTTTTTTGACCTCAAAATGTCATAAAAACGTCATAGTATAGTATGGCGTTTTTTTCGGCCAAAAAAAGTCAAAATTTTTTTTGACCTCAAAATGTCATAAAAACGTCATAGTATAGTATGGCGTCAAAATCGGCCAAAAAAAGTCAAAATTTTTTTTGACCTCAAAATGTCATAAAAAACGTCATAGTATAGTATGGCGTTTTTTTCGGGCAAAAAATGTCAAAATTTTTTTTGGCTTCAAAATGTCATGAAAAACGTCATAGTATAGTATGGCGTTTTTTTTCGGGCAAAAAAAGTCAAAAAATTTTTTTGGCCTCAAAATGTCATAAAAACGTCATAGTATAGTATGGTGTCAAAATCGGCCAAAATGTCATAAAAAACGTCATAGTATAGTATGCCGTTTTTTTTTCGGGCAAAAAAAGTCAAAATTTTTTTTGACCTCAAAATGTCATAAAAACGTCATAGTATAGTATGGCGTCAAAATCGGCCAAAAAAAGTCAAAATTTTTTTTGACCTCAAAATGTCATAAAAAACGTCATAGTATAGTAAGGTATCAAAATCGGCCAAAAAAAGTCAAAATTATTTTTGACCTCAAAATGTCATAAAAAAAGTCATAGTATAGTATGGCGTTTTTTTTGGGGCAAAAAATGTCAAAATTTTTTTGGCCTCAAAATGTCATAAAAAACGTCATAGAATAGTATGGCGTTTTTTTCGGGCAAAAAAAGTCAAAAATTTTTTTTGACCTCAAAATGTCATAAAAAACGTCATAGTATAGTATGGTGTCAAAATCGGCCAAAATGTCATAAAAAACGTCATAGTATAGTATGGCGTTTTTTTCGGGCAAAAAAAGTCAAAAATTTTTTTGACCTCAAAATGTCATAAAAAACGTCATAGTATAGTATGGCGTTTTTTTCGGGCAAAAAAAGTCAAAATTTTTTTTTACCTCAAAATGTCATAAAAAACGTCATAGTATAGTAAGGCGTCAAAATCAGCCAAAAAAAGTCAAAATTTTCTTTGACCTCAAAATGTCATAAAAACGTCATAGTATAGTATATCGTCAAAATCGGCCAAAAAAAGTCAAAAACTTTTTTGACCTCAAAATGTCATAAAAAACGTCATAGTATAGTATGGCGTCTTTTTCGGGCAAAAAAAGTCAAAATTTTTTTTTACCTCAAAATGTCATAAAAAACGTCATAGTATAGTATGGCGTCAAAATCAGCCAAAAAAGGTCAAAAATTTTTTTGACCTCAAAATGTCATAAAAACGTCATAGTATAGTAAGGCGTCAAAATCGGCCAAAAAAAGTCAAAAATTTTTTTGACCTCAAAATGTCATAAAAAACGTCATAGTATAGTATGGCGTTTTTTTCGGCCAAAAAAAGTCAAAAATTTTTTTTGACCTCAAAATGTCATAAAAACGTCATAGTATAGTATGGTGTCAAAATCGGCCAAAAAAAGTCAAATTTTTTTGACCTCAAAATGTCATAAAAACGTCATAGTATAGTAAGGCGTCAAAATCGGCCAAAAAAAGTCAAAAATTTTTTTGACCTCAAAATGTCATAAAAAACGTCATAGTATAGTATGGCGTTTTTTTCGGCCAAAAAAAGTCAAAATTTTTTTTGACCTCAAAATGTCATAAAAAACGTCATAGTATAGTAAGGTATCAAAATCGGCCAAAAAAAGTCAAAATTATTTTTGACCTCAAAATGTCATAAAAAAAGTCATAGTATAGTATGGCGTTTTTTTCGGGCAAAAAATGTCAAAATTTTTTTTGGCGTCAAAATGTCATAAAAAACGTCATAGTATAGTATGGCGTTTTTTTCGGGCAAAAAAAGTCAAAAAAATTTTTTGACCTCAAAATGTCATAAAAACCGTCATAGTATAGTATGCTGTTTTTTTTCGGGCAAAAAAAGTCAAAATTTTTTTTGACCTCAAAATGTCATAAAAACGTCATAGTATAGTATGGCGTCAAAATCGGCCAAAAAAAGTCAAAATTTTTTTTGACCTCAAAATGTCATAAAAAACGTCATAGTATAGTAAGGCGTCAAAATCAGCCAAAAAAAGTCAAAATTTTCTTTGACCTCAAAATGTCATAAAAACGTCATAGTATAGTATATCGTCAAAATCGGCCAAAAAAAGTCAAAAAATTTTTTGACCTCAAAATGTCATAAAAAACGTCATAGTATAGTATGGCGTTTTTTTCGGGCAAAAAAAGTCAAAATTTTTTTTTACCTCAAAATGTCATAAAAAACGTCATAGTATAGTATGGCGTTTTTTTCGGGCAAAAAATGTCAAAAATTTTTTTGGCTTCAAAATGTCATAAAAAACGTCATAGTATAGTATGCCGTTTTTTTCGGGCAAAAAAAGTCAAAAATTTTTTTGGACCTCAGAATATCATAAAAAACGTCATAGTATAGTATGGCGTTTTTTTCGGGCAAAAAAATTAAAAAATTTTTTTGACCTCAAAATGTCATAAAAAACGTCATAGTACAGTATGGTATCAAAATCGGCCAAAATGTCATAAAAAACGTCATAGTATAGTATGCCGTTTTTTTCGGGCAAAAAAAGTCAAAAATTTTTTTGACCTCAAAATGTCATAAAAAACGTCATAGTATAGTAAGGCGTCAAAATCGGCCAAAAAAAGTCAAAAATTTTTTTGACCTCAAAATGTCATAAAAAACGTCATAGTATAGTAAGGCGTCAAAATCGGCCAAAAAAAGTCAAAAATTTTTTTGACCTCAAAATGTCATAAAAAACGTCATAGTATAGTATGGCGTTTTTTTTCGGCCAAAAAAAGGCAAAATTTTTTTTGACCTCAAAATGTCATAAAAAACGTCATAGTATAGTAAGGTATCAAAATCAGCCAAAAAAAGTCAAAATTATTTTTGACCTCAAAATGTCATAAAAAAAGTCATAGTATAGTATGGCGTTTTTTTGGGGCAAAAAATGTCAAACTTTTTTTTGACCTCAAAATGTCATAAAAACGTCATAGTATAGTAAGGCGTCAAAATCGGCCAAAAAAAGTCAAAAATTTTTTTGACCTCAAAATGTCATAAAAAACGTCATAGTATAGTATGGCGTTTTTTTCGGCCAAAAAAAGTCAAAAATTTTTTGGCCTCAAAATGTCATAAAAACGTCATAGTATAGTATGGTGTCAAAATCGGCCAAAATGTCATAAAAAACGTCATAGTATAGTATGCCGTTTTTTTCGGGCAAAAAAAGTCAAAAAATTTTTTTGGCCTCAAAATGTCATAAAAACGTCATACTATAGTATGGTGTCAAAATCGGCCAAAATGTCATAAAAAACGTCATAGTATAGTATGCTGTTTTTTTCGGGCAAAAAAAGTCAAAAATTTTTTTGACCTCAAAATGTCATAAAAAACGTCATAGTATAGTATGGCGTTTTTTTCGGCCAAAAAAAGTCAAAATTTTTTTGGACCTCAAAATGTCAAAAAAAAAACGTCATAGTATAGTATGGCGTTTTTTTCGGGCAAAAAAAGTCAAAAAATTTTTTGACCTCAAAATGTCATAAAAAACGTCATAGTATAGTATGGCGTTTTTTTCGGCCAAAAAAAGTCAAAATTTTTTGGCCGAAAAAATGTCAAAATTTTTTTTGGCTTCAAAATGTCATAAAAAACGTCATAGTATAGTATGGCGTTTTTTTCGGGCAAAAAAGGTCAAAAATTTTTTTGACCTCAAAATGTCATAAAAAACGTCATAGTATAGTATGGCGTCAAAATCAGCCAAAAAAGGTCAAAAATTTTTTTGACCTCAAAATGTCATAAAAACGTCATAGTATAGTAAGGCGTCAAAATCGGCCAAAAAAAGTCAAAAATTTTTTTGACCTCAAAATGTCATAAAAAACGTCATAGTATAGTATGGCGTTTTTTTCGGCCAAAAAAAGTCAAAATTTTTTTTGACCTCAAAATGTCATAAAAAACGTCATAGTATAGTAAGGTATCAAAATCGGCCAAAAAAAGTCAAAATTATTTTTGACCTCAAAATGTCATAAAAAAAGTCATAGTATAGTATGGCGTTTTTTTGGGGCAAAAAATGTCAAAATTTTTTTTGGCCTCAAAATGTCATAAAAAACGTCATAGTATAGTATGGCGTTTTTTTCGGGCAAAAAAAGTCAAAAAAATTTTTTGACCTCAAAATGTCATAAAAACCGTCATAGTATAGTATGCCGTTTTTTTTTGGGCAAAAAAAGTCAAAATTTTTTTTGACCTCAAAATGTCATAAAAACGTCATAGTATAGTATGGCGTCAAAATCGGCCAAAAAAAGTCAAAATTTTTTTTTGACCTCAAAATGTCATAAAAAACGTCATAGTATAGTAAGGCGTCAAAATCAGCCAAAAAAAGTCAAAATTTTCTTTGACCTCAAAATGTCATAAAAACGTCATAGTATAGTATATCGTCAAAATCGGCCAAAAAAAGTCAAAAAATTTTTTGACCTCAAAATGTCATAAAAAACGTCATAGTATAGTATGGCGTTTTTTTCGGGCAAAAAAAGTCAAAATTTTTTTTTACCTCAAAATGTCATAAAAAACGTCATAGTATAGTATGGCGTTTTTTTCGGGCAAAAAATGTCAAAAATTTTTTTGGCTTCAAAATGTCATAAAAAACGTCATAGTATAGTATGCCGTTTTTTTCGGGCAAAAAAAGTCAAAAATTTTTTTGGACCTCAGAATATCATAAAAAACGTCATAGTATAGTATGGCGTTTTTTTCGGGCAAAAAAATTAAAAATTTTTTTTGACCTCAAAATGTCATAAAAAACGTCATAGTACAGTATGGTATCAAAATCGGCCAAAATGTCATAAAAAACGTCATAGTATAGTATGCCGTTTTTTTCGGGCAAAAAAAGTCAAAAATTTTTTTGACCTCAAAATGTCATAAAAAACGTCATAGTATAGTAAGGCGTCAAAATCGGCCAAAAAAAGTCAAAAATTTTTTTGACCTCAAAATGTCATAAAAAACGTCATAGTATAGTAAGGCGTCAAAATCGGCCAAAAAAAGTCAAAAATTTTTTTGACCTCAAAATGTCATAAAAAACGTCATAGTATAGTATGGCGTTTTTTTCGGCCAAAAAAAGGCAAAATTTTTTTTGACCTCAAAATGTCATAAAAAACGTCATAGTATAGTAAGGTATCAAAATCAGCCAAAAAAAGTCAAAATTATTTTTGACCTCAAAATGTCATAAAAAAAGTCATAGTATAGTATGGCGTTTTTTTGGGGCAAAAAATGTCAAACTTTTTTTTGGCCTCAAAATGTCATAAAAAACGTCATAGTATAGTATGGCGTTTTTTTCGGGCAAAAAAAGTCAAAAAAATTTTTTGACCTCAAAATGTCATAAAAACCGTCATAGTATAGTATGCCGTTTTTTTTCGGGCAAAAAAAGTCAAAATTTTTTTTGACCTCAAAATGTCATAAAAACGTCACAGTATAGTATGGCGTCAAAATCGGCCAAAAAAAGTCAAAATTTTTTTTGACCTCAAAATGTCATAAAAAACGTCATAGTATAGTAAGGCGTCAAAATCGGCCAAAAAAAGTCAAAATTTTTTTTGACCTCAAAATGTCATAAAAAACGTCATAGTATAGTATGGCGTTTTTTTCGGGCAAAAAATGTCAAAAATTTTTTTGACCTCAAAATGTCATAAAAAACGTCATAGTATAGTATGGCGTTTTTTTCGGCCAAAAAAAGTCAAAATTTTTTTTGACCTCAAAATGTCATAAAAAACGTCATAGTATAGTATGGCGTTTTTTTCGGGCAAAAAATGTCAAAATTTTTTTTGGCTTCAAAATGTCATAAAAAACGTCATAGTATAGTATGGCGTTTTTTTTGGGCAAAAAAGGTCAAAAATTTTTTTGACCTCAAAATGTCATAAAAAACGTCATAGTATAGTATGGCGTCAAAATCAGCCAAAAAAGGTCAAAAATTTTTTTGACCTCAAAATGTCATAAAAACGTCATAGTATAGTAAGGCGTCAAAATCGGCCAAAAAAAGTCAAAAATTTTTTTGACCTCAAAATGTCATAAAAAACGTCATAGTATAGTATGGCGTTTTTTTCGGCCAAAAAAAGTCAAAAATTTTTTGGACCTCAAAATGTCATAAAAACGTCATAGTATAGTATGGCGTCAAAATCGGCCAAAAAAAGTCAAAAATTTTTTTGACCTCAAAATGTCATAAAAAACGTCATAGTATAGTATGGCGTTTTTTTCGGGCAAAAAATGTCAAAATTTTTTTTGGCTTCAAAATGTCATCAAAAACGTCATAGTATAGTATGCCGTTTTTTTCGGCCAAAAAAAGCCAAAATTTTTTTTGACCTCAAAATGTCATAAAAAACGTCATAGTATAGTATGCCGTTTTTTTCGGGCAAAAAAAGTCAAAAATTTTTTTGGACCTCAGAATATCATAAAAAACGTCATAGTATAGTATGGCGTTTTTTTCGGGCAAAAAAATTAAAAATTTTTTTTGACCTCAAAATGTCATAAAAAACGTCATAGTACAGTATGGTATCAAAATCGGCCAAAATGTCATAAAAAACGTCATAGTATAGTATGCCGTTTTTTTCGGGCAAAAAAAGTCAAAAATTTTTTTGACCTCAAAATGTCATAAAAAACGTCATAGTATAGTATGGCGTTTTTTTCGGGCAAAAAAAGTCAAAATTTTTTTGGACCTCAAAATGTCATAAAAAACGTCATAGTATAGTATGGCGTTTTTTTCGGCCAAAAAAAGCCAAAATTTTTTTTGACCTCAAAATGTCATAAAAACGTCATAGTATAGTATGGCGTCAAAATCGGCCAAAAAAAGTCAAAATTTTTTTGGACCTCAAAATGTCATAAAAAACATCATAGTATAGTATGCCGTTTTTTTTCGGGCAAAAAAAGTCAAAAATTTTTTTGACCTCAAAATGTCATAAAAAACGTCATAGTATAGTAAGGCGTCAAAATCAGCCAAAAAAAGTCAAAATTTTCTTTGACCTCAAAATGTCATAAAAAACGTCATAGTATAGTATGGTGTCAAAATTGGCCAAAAAAAGTCAAAAATTTTTTGACCTCAAAATGTCATAAAAAACGTCATAGTATAGTATGGCATTTTTTTTCGGGCAAAAAAAGTCAAAATTTTTTTTGACCTCAAAATGTCATAAAAAACGTCATAGTATAGTATGGCGTTTTTTTTCGGGCAAAAAAGGTCAAAATTTTTTTTGACCTCAAAATGTCATAAAAAACGTCATAGTATAGTATGGCGTTTTTTTCGGGCAAAAAATGTCAAAATTTTTTTTTTTTTCAAAATGTCATCAAAAACGTCATAGTATAGTATGGCGTTTTTTTCGGGCAAAAAAAGTCAAAAAATTTTTTTGGCCTCAAAATGTCATAAAAACGTCATAGTATAGTATGGTGTCAAAATCGGCCAAAATGTCATAAAAAACGTCATAGTATAGTATGCTGTTTTTTTCGGGCAAAAAAAGTCAAAAATTTTTTTGACCTCAAAATGTCATAAAAACGTCATAGTATAGTATGGCGTTTTTTTCGGGCAAAAAAAGTCAAAATTTTTTTGGACCTCAAAATGTCAAAAAAAAACGTCATAGTATAGTATGGCGTTTTTTTCGGCCAAAAAAAGTCAAAATTTTTTTGACCTCAAAATGTCATAAAAAACGTCATAGTATAGTATGGTGTCAAAATCGGCCAAAAAAAGTCAAAATTTTTTTTTACCTCAAAATGTCATAAAAAACGTCATAGTATAGTATGGCGTTTTTTTCGGCCAAAAAAAGTCAAAAATTTTTTTGACCTCAAAATGTCATAAAAAACGTCATAGTATAGTATGGCGTTTTTTTCGGGCAAAAAATGTCAAAATTTTTTTTGGCTTCAAAATGTCATAAAAAGCGTCATAGTATAGTATGCCGTTTTTTTCGGGCAAAAAAAGTCAAAAATTTTTTTGGACCTCAGAATATCATAAAAAACGTCATAGTATAGTATGGCGTTTTTTTTCGGCCAAAAAAAGTCAAAATTTTTTTTGACCTCAAAATGTCATAAAAAACGTCATAGTATAGTATGGTGTCAAAATCGGCCAAAATGTCATAAAAAACGTCATAGTATAGTATAGTATGGCGTTTTTTTCGGGCAAAAAAAGTCAAAAATTTTTTTGACCTCAAAATGTCATAAAAAACGTCATAGTATAGTATGCCGTTTTTTTTTGGGCAAAACAAGTCAAAATTTTTTTTGACCTCAAAATGTCATAAAAAACGTCATAGTATAGTATGCCGGTTTTTTTTTGGGCAAAAAAAGTCAAAATTTTTTTTTACCTCAAAATGTCATAAAAACGTCATAGTATAGTATGGCGTCAAAATCGGCCAAAAAAAGTCAAAATTTTTTTTGACCTCAAAATGTCATAAAAAACGTCATAGTATAGTAAGGTATCAAAGTCGGCCAAAAAAAGTCAAAATTATTTTTGACCTCAAAATGTCATAAAAAAAGTCATAGTATAGTATGGCGTTTTTTTGGGGCAAAAAATGTCAAAATTTTTTTTGGCCTCAAAATGTCATAAAAAACGTCATAGTATAGTATGGCGTTTTTTTCGGGCAAAAAAAGTCAAAAATTTTTTTGACCTCAAAATGTCATAAAAAACGTCATAGTACAGTATGGTATCAAAATCGGCCAAAATGTCATAAAAAACGTCATAGTATAGTATGCCGTTTTTTTCGGGCAAAAAAAGTCAAAAATTTTTTTGACCTCAAAATGTCATAAAAAACGTCATAGTATAGTATGGCGTTTTTTTCGGGCAAAAAAAGTCAAAATTTTTTTGGACCTCAAAATGTCATAAAAAACGTCATAGTATAGTATGGCGTTTTTTTCGGCCAAAAAAAGCCAAAATTTTTTTTGACCTCAAAATGTCATAAAAACGTCATAGTATAGTATGGCGTCAAAATCGGCCAAAAAAAGTCAAAATTTTTTTGGACCTCAAAATGTCATAAAAAACATCATAGTATAGTATGCCGTTTTTTTCGGGCAAAAAAAGTCAAAAATTTTTTTGACCTCAAAATGTCATAAAAAACGTCATAGTATAGTAAGGCGTCAAAATCAGCCAAAAAAAGTCAAAATTTTCTTTGACCTCAAAATGTCATAAAAAACGTCATAGTATAGTATGGTGTCAAAATTGGCCAAAAAAAGTCAAAAATTTTTTGACCTCAAAATGTCATAAAAAACGTCATAGTATAGTATGGCATTTTTTTTCGGGCAAAAAAAGTCAAAATTTTTTTTGACCTCAAAATGTCATAAAAAACGTCATAGTATAGTATGGCGTTTTTTTCGGGCAAAAAAGGTCAAAATTTTTTTTGACCTCAAAATGTCATAAAAAACGTCATAGTATAGTATGGCGTTTTTTTCGGGCAAAAAATGTCAAAATTTTTTTTTTTTCAAAATGTCATCAAAAACGTCATAGTATAGTATGGCGTTTTTTTCGGGCAAAAAAAGTCAAAAAATTTTTTTGGCCTCAAAATGTCATAAAAACGTCATAGTATAGTATGGTGTCAAAATCGGCCAAAATGTCATAAAAAACGTCATAGTATAGTATGCTGTTTTTTTCGGGCAAAAAAAGTCAAAAATTTTTTTGACCTCAAAATGTCATAAAAACGTCATAGTATAGTATGGCGTTTTTTTCGGGCAAAAAAAGTCAAAATTTTTTTGGACCTCAAAATGTCAAAAAAAAACGTCATAGTATAGTATGGCGTTTTTTTCGGCCAAAAAAAGTCAAAATTTTTTTGACCTCAAAATGTCATAAAAAACGTCATAGTATAGTATGGTGTCAAAATCGGCCAAAAAAAGTCAAAATTTTTTTTTACCTCAAAATGTCATAAAAAACGTCATAGTATAGTATGGCGTTTTTTTCGGCCAAAAAAAGTCAAAAATTTTTTTGACCTCAAAATGTCATAAAAAACGTCATAGTATAGTATGGCGTTTTTTTCGGGCAAAAAATGTCAAAATTTTTTTTGGCTTCAAAATGTCATAAAAAGCGTCATAGTATAGTATGCCGTTTTTTTCGGGCAAAAAAAGTCAAAAATTTTTTTGGACCTCAGAATATCATAAAAAACGTCATAGTATAGTATGGCGTTTTTTTCGGCCAAAAAAAGTCAAAATTTTTTTTGACCTCAAAATGTCATAAAAAACGTCATAGTATAGTATGGTGTCAAAATCGGCCAAAATGTCATAAAAAACGTCATAGTATAGTATAGTATGGCGTTTTTTTCGGGCAAAAAAAGTCAAAAATTTTTTTGACCTCAAAATGTCATAAAAAACGTCATAGTATAGTATGCCGTTTTTTTTTGGGCAAAACAAGTCAAAATTTTTTTTGACCTCAAAATGTCATAAAAAACGTCATAGTATAGTATGCCGGTTTTTTTTTGGGCAAAAAAAGTCAAAAATTTTTTTTACCTCAAAATGTCATAAAAACGTCATAGTATAGTATGGCGTCAAAATCGGCCAAAAAAAGTCAAAATTTTTTTTGACCTCAAAATGTCATAAAAAACGTCATAGTATAGTAAGGTATCAAAGTCGGCCAAAAAAAGTCAAAATTATTTTTGACCTCAAAATGTCATAAAAAAAGTCATAGTATAGTATGGCGTTTTTTTGGGGCAAAAAATGTCAAAATTTTTTTTGGCCTCAAAATGTCATAAAAAACGTCATAGTATAGTATGGCGTTTTTTTCGGGCAAAAAAAGTCAAAAATTTTTTTGACCTCAAAATGTCATAAAAAACGTCATAGTATAGTATGGCGTTTTTTTCGGCCAAAAAAAGTCAAAATTTTTTTTGACCTCAAAATGTCATAAAAAACGTCATAGTATAGTATGGCGTTTTTTTCGGGCAAAAAAAGTCAAAAATTTTTTTGACCTCAAAATGTCATAAAAAACGTCATAGTATAGTATGCCGTTTTTTTTTTGGGCAAAAAAAGTCAAAATTTTTTTTGACCTCAAAATGTCATAAAAACGTCATAGTATAGTATGGCGTTTTTTTCGGCCAAAAAAAGTCAAAATTTTTTTTGACCTCAAAATGTCATAAAAACGTCATAGTATAGTATGGCGTCAAAATCGGCCAAAAAAAGTCAAAATTTTTTTTGACCTCAAAATGTCATAAAAAACGTCATAGTATAGTATGGTGTCAAAATCGGCCAAAATGTCATAAAAAACGTCATAGTATAGTATGGCGTTTTTTTCGGGCAAAAAAAGTCAAAAATTTTTTTGACCTCAAAATGTCATAAAAAACGTCATAGTATAGTATGGCGTTTTTTTCGGGCAAAAAAAGTCAAAATTTTTTTTTACCTCAAAATGTCATAAAAAACGTCATAGTATAGTAAGGCGTCAAAATCAGCCAAAAAAAGTCAAAATTTTCTTTGACCTCAAAATGTCATAAAAACGTCATAGTATAGTATATCGTCAAAATCGGCCAAAAAAAGTCAAAAACTTTTTTGACCTCAAAATGTCATAAAAAACGTCATAGTATAGTATGGCGTCTTTTTCGGGCAAAAAAAGTCAAAATTTTTTTTTACCTCAAAATGTCATAAAAAACGTCATAGTATAGTATGGCGTCAAAATCAGCCAAAAAAGGTCAAAAATTTTTTTGACCTCAAAATGTCATAAAAACGTCATAGTATAGTAAGGCGTCAAAATCGGCCAAAAAAAGTCAAAAATTTTTTTGACCTCAAAATGTCATAAAAAACGTCATAGTATAGTATGGCGTTTTTTTCGGCCAAAAAAAGTCAAAAATTTTTTTGACCTCAAAATGTCATAAAAACGTCATAGTATAGTATGGTGTCAAAATCGGCCAAAAAAAGTCAAATTTTTTTTTGACCTCAAAATGTCATAAAAAACGTCATAGTATAGTATGGCGTTTTTTTTCGGGCAAAAAAAGTCAAAATTTTTTTTGACCTCAAAATGTCATAAAAAACGTCATAGTATAGTATGGCGTTTTTTTCGGGCAAAAAAGGTCAAAATTTTTTTTGACCTCAAAATGTCATAAAAAACGTCATAGTATAGTATGGCGTTTTTTTCGGGCAAAAAATGTCAAAATTTTTTTTGGCTTCAAAATATCATCAAAAACGTCATAGTATAGTATGGCGTTTTTTTCGGGCAAAAAAAGTCAAAAAATTTTTTTGGCCTCAAAATGTCATAAAAACGTCATAGTATAGTATGGTGTCAAAATCGGCCAAAATGTCATAAAAAACGTCATAGTATAGTATGCTGTTTTTTTCGGGCAAAAAAAGTCAAAAATTTTTTTGACCTCAAAATGTCATAAAAACGTCATAGTATAGTATGGCGTTTTTTTCGGGCAAAAAAAGTCAAAATTTTTTTGGACCTCAAAATGTCAAAAAAAAACGTCATAGTATAGTATGGCGTTTTTTTCGGCCAAAAAAGGCCAAAAATTTTTTTGACCTCAAAATGTCATAAAAACGTCATAGTATAGTATAGCGTCAAAATCGGCCAAAAAAAGTCAAAAATTTTTTTGACCTCAAAATGTCATAAAAAACGTCATAGTATAGTATGGTGTCAAAATCGGCCAAAAAAAGTCAAAATTTTTTTTTACCTCAAAATGTCATAAAAAACGTCATAGTATAGTATGGCGTTTTTTTCGGGCAAAAAAAGTCAAAATTTTTTTTTACCTCAAAATGTCATAAAAAACGTCATAGTATAGTATGGCGTTTTTTTCGGGCAAAAAATGTCAAAATTTTTTTTGGCTTCAAAATGTCATAAAAAGCGTCATAGTATAGTATGCCGTTTTTTTCGGGCAAAAAAAGTCAAAAAATTTTTTGGACCTCAGAATATCATAAAAAACGTCATAGTATAGTATGGCGTTTTTTTCGGGCAAAAAAAGTCAAAATTTTTTTTGACCTCAAAATGTCATAAAAAACGTCATAGTATAGTATGGTGTCAAAATCGGCCAAAATGTCATAAAAAACGTCATAGAATAGTATGGCGTTTTTTTCGGGCAAAAAAAGTCAAAAATTTTTTTTGACCTCAAAATGTCATAAAAAACGTCATAGTATAGTATGGCGTCAAAATCGGCCAAAAAAGGTCAAAAATTTTTTTGACCTCAAAATGTCATAAAAACGTCATAGTATAGTAAGGCGTCAAAATCGGCCAAAAAAAGTCAAAAATTTTTTTGACCTCAAAATGTCATAAAAAACGTCATAGTATAGTATGGCGTTTTTTTCGGCCAAAAAAAGTCAAAATTTTTTTTGACCTCAAAATGTCATAAAAACGTCATAGTATAGTATGGCGTCAAAATCGGCCAAAAAAAGTCAAAAATTTTTTTGACCTCAAAATGTCATAAAAAACGTCATAGTATAGTATGGCGTTTTTTTCGGGCAAAAAATGTCAAAATTTTTTTTGGCTTCAAAATGTCATCAAAAACGTCATAGTATAGTATGGCGTTTTTTTCGGGCAAAAAAAGTCAAAAAATTTTTTTGGCCTCAAAATGTCATAAAAACGTCATACTATAGTATGGTGTCAAAATCGGCCAAAATGTCATAAAAAACGTCATAGTATAGTATGCTGTTTTTTTCGGGCAAAAAAAGTCAAAAATTTTTTTGACCTCAAAATGTCATAAAAAACGTCATAGTATAGTATGGCGTTTTTTTCGGGCAAAAAAAGTCAAAATTTTTTTGGACCTCAAAATGTCAAAAAAAAACGTCATAGTATAGTATGGCGTTTTTTTCGGGCAAAAAAAGTCAAAAATTTTTTTGACCTCAAAATGTCATAAAAAACGTCATAGTATAGTATGGCGTTTTTTTCGGCCAAAAAAAGTCAAAATTTTTTTTGACCTCAAAATGTCATAAAAAACGTCATAGTATAGTATGGCGTTTTTTTCGGGCAAAAAATGTCAAAATTTTTTTTGGCTTCAAAATGTCATAAAAAACACCATAGTATAGTATGGCGTTTTTTTCGGGCAAAAAAGGTCAAAAATTTTTTTGACCTCAAAATGTCATAAAAAACGTCATAGTATAGTATGGCGTCAAAATCAGCCAAAAAAGGTCAAAAATTTTTTTGACCTCAAAATGTCATAAAAACGTCATAGTATAGTAAGGCGTCAAAATCGGCCAAAAAAAGTCAAAAATTTTTTTGACCTCAAAATGTCATAAAAAACGTCATAGTATAGTATGGCGTTTTTTTCGGCCAAAAAAAGTCAAAATTTTTTTTGACCTCAAAATGTCATAAAAACGTCATAGTATAGTATGGCGTCAAAATCGGCCAAAAAAAGTCAAAAATTTTTTTGACCTCAAAATGTCATAAAAAACGTCATAGTATAGTATGGCGTTTTTTTCGGGCAAAAAAAGTCAAAATTTTTTTTGACCTCAAAATGTCATAAAAACGTCATACTATAGTATGGTGTCAAAATCGGCCAAAATGTCATAAAAAACGTCATAGTATAGTATGCTGTTTTTTTCGGGCAAAAAAAGTCAAAAATTTTTTTGACCTCAAAATGTCATAAAAAACGTCATAGTATAGTATGGCGTTTTTTTCGGGCAAAAAAAGTCAAAATTTTTTTGGACCTCAAAATGTCAAAAAAAAAACGTCATAGTATAGTATGGCGTTTTTTTCGGGCAAAAAAAGTCAAAAATTTTTTTGACCTCAAAATGTCATAAAAAACGTCATAGTATAGTATGGCGTTTTTTTCGGCCAAAAAAAGTCAAAATTTTTTTTGACCTCAAAATGTCATAAAAAACGTCATAGTATAGTATGGCGTCAAAATCAGCCAAAAAAGGTCAAAAATTTTTTTGACCTCAAAATGTCATAAAAACGTCATAGTATAGTAAGGCGTCAAAATCGGCCAAAAAAAGTCAAAAATTTTTTTGACCTCAAAATGTCATAAAAAACGTCATTAGTATGGCGTTTTTTTCGGCCAAAAAAAGTCAAAATTTTTTTTGACCTCAAAATGTCATAAAAACGTCATAGTATAGTATGGCGTCAAAATCGGCCAAAAAAAGTCAAAAATTTTTTTGACCTCAAAATGTCATAAAAAACGTCATAGTATAGTATGGCGTTTTTTTCGGCCAAAAAAAGTCAAAATTTTTTTTGACCTCAAAATGTCATAAAAAACGTTATAGTATAGTATGGCGTTTTTTTCGGGCAAAAAATGTCAAAATTTTTTTTGGCTTCAAAATGTCATAAAAAACGTCATAGTATAGTATGCCGTTTTTTTTGGGCAAAAAAGGTCAAAATTTTTTTTGACCTCAAAATGTCATAAAAAACGTCATAGTATAGTATGGCGTCAAAATCGGCCAAAAAAAGTCAAAAATTTTTTTGACCTCAAAATGTCATAAAAAACGTCATAGTATAGTAAGGTTTCAAAATCGGCCAAAAAAAGTCAAAATTATTTTTGACCTCAAAATGTCATAAAAAACGTCATAGTATAGTAAGGTTTCAAAATCGGCCAAAAAAAGTCAAAATTTTTTTTGACCTCAAAATGTCATAAAAACGTCATAGTATAGTATGGCGTCAAAATCGGCCAAAAAAAGTCAAAAATTTTTTTGACCTCAAAATGTCATAAAAAACGTCATAGTATAGTAAGGTTTCAAAATCGGCCAAAAAAAGTCAAAATTTTTTTGGACCTCAAAATGTCATAAAAACGTCATAGTATAGTATGGCGTCAAAATCGGCCAAAAAAAGTCAAAAAAATTTTTTGACCTCAAAATGTCATAAAAAACGTCATAGTATAGTATGGCGTTATTTTCGGGCAAAAAAAGTCAAAATTTTTTTGGACCTCAAAATGTCATAAAAACGTCATAGTATAGTATGGCGTCAAAATCGGCCAAAAAAAGTCAAAAAAATTTTTTGACCTCAAAATGTCATAAAAAACGTCATAGTATAGTATGGCGTTTTTTTCGGGCAAAAAAAGTCAACATTTTTTTTGACCTCAAAATGTCATAAAAACGTCATAGTATAGTATGGCGTCAAAATCGGCCAAAAAAAGTCAAAATTTTTTTGACCTCAAAATGTCATAAAAAACGTCATAGTATAGTAAGGCGTCAGAATCGGCCAAAAAAAGTCAAAAAAAATTTTGACCTCAAAATGTCATAAAAAACGTCATAGTATAATATGGCGTTTTTTTCGGGCAATAAAAGTCAAAATTTTTTTTTGACCTCAAAATGTCATAAAAAACGTCATAGTATAGTATGCCGTTTTTTTCGGGCAAAAAAAGTCAAAAAATTTTTTGACCTCAAAATGTCATAAAAAACGTCATAGTATAGTATGGCGTTTTTTTTGGGCAAAAAAAGTCAAAATTTTTTTTGACCTCAAAATGTCATAAAAACGTCATAGTATAGTAAGGCGTCAAAATCGGCCAAAAAAAGTCAACATTTTTTTTGACCTCAAAATGTCATAAAAAACGTCATAGTATAGTATGGCGTTTTTTTTCGGCCAAAAAAAGTCAAAATTTTTTTTGACCTCAAAATGTCATAAAAAACGTCATAGTATAGTATGGCGTTTTTTTCGGGCAAAAAATGTCAACATTTCTTTTGGCTTCAAAATGTCATAAAAAACGTCATAGTATAGTATTGCATTTTTTTCGGGCAAAAAAAGTCAAAATTTTTTTTGACCTCAAAATGTCATAAAAAATGTCATAGTATAGTAAGGCGTCAAAATCGGCCAAAAAAAGTCAAAAATTTTTTTGACCTCAAAATGTCATAAAAAACGTCATAGTATAGTATGGCGTTTTTTTCGGCCAAAAAAAGTCAAAATTTTTTTTGACCTCAAAATGTCATAAAAAACGTCATAGTATAGTATGGCGTTTTTTTCGGGCAAAAAATGTCAAAATTTTTTTTGGCTTCAAAATGTCATAAAAAACGTCATAGTATAGTATGCCGTTTTTTTTGGGCAAAAAAGGTCAAAATTTTTTTTGACCTCAAAATGTCATAAAAAACGTCATAGTATAGTATGCCGTTTTTTCGGCCAAAAAAAGTCAAAATTTTTTTTTACCTCAAAATGTCATAAAAAACGTCATAGTATAGTATGCCGTTTTTTTTCGGGCAAAAAAAGTCAAAATTTTTTTTGACCTCAAAATGTCATAAAAACGTCATAGTATAGTATGGCGTCAAAATCGGCCAAAAAAAGTCAAAATTTTTTTGGACCTCAAAATGTCATGAAAAACGTCATAGTATAGTATGGCGTTTTTTTCAAGCAAAAAAGGTCAAAATTTTTTTTGACCTCAAAATGTCATAAAAAACGTCATAGTATAGTAAGGCGTCAAAATCGGCCAAAAAAAGTCAAAATTTTTTTTGACCTCAAAATGTCATAAAAAACGTCATAGTATAGTATGGCGTTTTTTTCAAGCAAAAAATGTCAAAATTTTTTTTGACCTCAAAATGTCATAAAAACGTCATAGTATAGTAAGGCGTCAAAATCGGCCAAAAAAAGTCAAAATTTTTTTTGATCTAAAAATGTCAGAAAAACGTCATAGTATAGTAAGGCGTCAAAATTGGCCAAAAAAAGTCAAAAAAATTTTTGACCTCAAAATGTCATAAAAAACGTCATAGTATAGTATGGCATTTTTTTCAAGCAAAAAATGTCAAAATTTTTTTTGACCTCAAAATGTCATAAAAAACGTCATAGTATAGTAAGGCGTCAAAATCGGCCAAAAAAAGTCAAATTTTTTTTTGATCTAAAAATGTCAGAAAAACGTCATAGTATAGTATGGCGTTTTTTTCAAGCAAAAAATGTCAACATTTTTTTTTACCTCAAAATGTCATAAAAAACGTCATAGTATAGTAAGGCGTCAAAATCGGCCAAAAAAGTCAAAATTTTTTTGGACCTCAAAATGTCATAAAAAACGTCACTATAGTAAGGCGTCAAAATCGGACAAAAAAAGTCAAAAAATTTTTTGACCTCAAAATGTCATAAAAAACGTCATAGTATAGTAAGGCGTCAAAATCGGCCAAAAAAAGTCACTTTTTTTTTTTATCTAAAAATGTCGTAAAAACGTCATAGTATAGTATGGCGTTTTTTTCAAGCAAAAAATGTCAACATTTTTTTTTACCTCAAAATGTCATAAAAAACGTCATAGTATAGTAAGGCGTTTTTTTGGGGCAAAAAATTTCAAAATTTTTTTTGGCCTGAAAATTTCATAAAAAACGTCATAGTATAGTATGGAGTTTTTTTCGAACAAGAAATGTCAAAATTTTTTTTGACCTCAAAATGTCATAAAAAAACGTCATAGTATAGTAAGGCGTCAAAATCGGCCAAAAAAAGTCAAATTTTCTTTTAGACTTAAAATGTCATAAAAATGGTCATAGTAAGGCGTCAAAATCGGCCAAAAAAAGTCAAATTTTTTTTAGCCTCAAAATGTCATAAAACACGTCATAGTATAGTAAGGCGTCAAAATCGGCCAAAAAAAGTCATATTTTAGTAAGACCTCAAAATGTCATTAAAAGGTCATAGTATAGAAAGGCTTCAAAATATGCCAAAAAAGTCATATTTTAGTAAGACATCAAAACGTCATAAAAACAACATACGGCCGTAAGTAGAGCTGTGTTGATAAAATCGATTCTCAATTTATTTTCTAAAGATCGATTCGTACGTTTTTATGTACGAATTCGCGTCATCGAATTCACGCATGTGCACGTGGTGTGAAGTTACCAAAGAACATGGCGTCGGAAGGAAAACAGCTTACTGTCCCACGTAATTTAGTAATGCCCAAGTTTGCACTTTTTTATTTTTTACGTTAACTAAGCCTTTCTTTCTTTCCGACGAGGTTCATTGTTTTTTAGCTTCACACCACGCGCGCATGCGTGATTTCGATGACGCGATTTCGTACGTGAGCACATACGAATTGATCTTTTGAAAATAAATTGAGAATCGATTCAGAGTAGGAGAATCCATTTTATCAACACAGCTCTACTACTATTATGGCTGAACTTTCTCAAGCAGTTAAAGTAACATCAGACACAAAAGCTGGTTTGTGGTGCCCTCATACTAGACTGACTGATTATCTACACCAGAGGTGTCCAAACTGTTCCACAAAGGGCCGGTGTGGCTGCAGGTTTTTGTTCCAACCAAGCAGCAGCACACCAGACTTGACTCATTTAATCAACTGATCTCAGTCTTCAGACAGTTGATTGGTCAAACTGTGTGCTCTTCATTGGTTGGAACAAAAACCTGCAGCCACAACGGCCCTTTGTGGAACAGTTTGGACACCCCTGATCTACACATTTCCTGTTACAGTATCTACAGTGACACTTTCACTTGTTCTTTCTCTGTATCAGTAGAACAGATACGGCTGTATGGAGCAAAAACAAGAGAAAACATATCAGTCATAGATGTTCAGATAGCACGTTTTGTTTTTGCCTTCCACTACAGTGACCAGCTTATGTATGGCTGCCATGTGCAGTGATGAATATTCATCAAGCATCTAAAATACATTTGTTTAAAACTGTAAAAGCACTAATTATACCAGTAAAAAAATTAAGCTGCAGTGGTATATATGTATTTTATTTCATTCAGTCCTGAGTCATCGATCAGCAGGCTAAAAGTGCACATGAATAAACACAAAATGTTTTTTAACACTTTGACATATAATAGTTGGAAAAGCACTGGTCTAAGTATTAACATTAAGGATTGCTGTATTCACTTAGTTGTTCCAGTGCTAGGGTTCTGATAGTATTTGTGTTATTGTTGATACTATTATGAAGGCTATTATTGTATTCATGATGAATCATTGTTGATATAAATTGAAATGCATAGCCACCATACCTTCAGTTGTAATGTGTATAACATCTTAATGAAGACATTTCAAATAGCACTTTAGTCAAATATATGATCTCATTATCTAAGCACTCAATAGCTTCCAACGCCGTAGGACGCAGTTACACAATATCAACAAAAATCAATACTCATGTTTGTGCATGAGACCAACACAAGCAAAATCTGCAGATTTTCGGGACCCCTGTCTTTTGATTGGTGTCATTAGCGTCACTTGAATGGCCGTCCCATCAGTCCGTGTCCTTTAACACATTTATTTACGCATTCTGCGTTTCTGAATAGTCCTCACGTCGTCGTCTTCTTCTGTGCTTTTCCTACTGGGTCAGCGATGACAACGATCCCCCACGCAGCCAGGCCTGAGAGATACACAGGTGTGTGTTTATTTACAACAAACAAACAAAACAAAACAAAAACAAAATAAGTATTTGTAGCCCATAACTCACTTGCAGCAAATGTGATCTGTGCCACTGTGCCCATGGAGGTAGGTCCGCCTCGTCGCATCACTTTCCGGGCTGCCATGAAAACATAAACTCCAGACAGGATCAAACCACCGCCGGAGATGATCCGACAGCTCCAGCAGTTCTTAAACGTCTGGCTGGGTTTAGACTCGGGGGCACCTGCTCCTCCTGTTAGTGCCTCTGGTGCGGTTGACATTGTATTGCAGGTTGGGTGCTAATGCTAATACACCCACGGGTTAAAAACGTACGGAGACGTCAAAATGCGCGGACAGACAATCAGGGAAAAACTGTCTTTTTTCTGTTTGGAACTGTCCTTAAATGTTCAAACAATTGGTCCACGTGAAGGATAAATTTCCTACTAACGTGTATCACAAGTCCTTCTCATGCTGGATGTGAGGAAAGGTCAACTTTACAATGTGGTTCCGGGTTGTGCGCCTAATATTTCCTGACACTTATTTTCAAAATAAAAGTTTTGTTTACGTCTGGATGGCCCGTTGCCGCTATAATATTGTGGAAGCTGTTTACAGCGCAGTTCAAGGCATAAGGTACGACATGCTAATTGCCGTAAAAGCTACGAGCACGTGGATCAACATTTATACATTAAACACAACACTGTTTCGCAATGCCGGCTTCTTATCACCGTTAAACCAGAAAATCACTCAGCTGAGTCAGCTCGGTTCACCTGGACTTCTGATCTCTCGGGACCTGTGGTGCAACTAGTCAGTCTGTGTTACACCACTCACAATTCTCAGGGAAGAAACTATGTTTTTGTTAGTTTCCGCTTTGGTCATTTTTTCTTTAACATCGGTCGTTGGTCAAACCGAAGCCGTTACGGACACCTCGTATGTTGCTGCTGTTTACGAGCACCACGTAGTCCTGAACCCGGAGCCTCATGTCCCCCTATCCCGCCCTGCTGCCCTGCAACACATGCAGAAAAACCTGGATATCTACGAGGAGCAGGCTGCCCGGGCCGCCCAGCAGGTATACACAGAGAGAGTGTTGTAAATGTATGAATTCAGTCAAAGAAATAATATTATTTCAATAAATCTGTTAATCCTGTTCTGTCAGATAGGTAATCCAAAAATAAGGTAGCACATTCTGCCAGGTTTCCTCATATATATGTGTGTATATATGTATATGTATGTATGTATGTATGTATGTATGTGTATATATATATATATATATATATATATATATATATATATATATATATATATATATATATATATATATATATATACACACACACACACACACACACACACACACACACACACACACACTTGGATCATAACCTATACAGACTGATGAAATCTCCTGTCTCATCTCTACGCTCTGCCCTGATCCTCCCTCGGTTAGGGTGCACAGATCCTGGTGTTTCCGGAAGATGGTCTTCAGGGTTTCAACTTCAGCCGATCATCCATCTCTGGCTACCTAGAAACCATTCCTGACCCCGAGCAGGAGAACTGGAATCCCTGCACAGAGCCAGGCAGATACAACAATACTGAGGTGCACAATCATACTGTTAAGAGTTGATGTTGTCATTGAACAAGCATTCACACATAATACTGTGTTGTCGTGGGGACTGCCCTGACCTGGAAACACCACTAGGCTGCCCAGAGCAGCCTAGCTTGACTTACTTGACTATGGTTGCTTCATAGGTTCTCCAGAAGTTGAGCTGTATGGCACGTCGTCACAACCTCTATCTGGTGGCCAACATGGCTGACCTACAGCCTTGTCCCCTGAAGACCAGCCCTTCCTCCTCCTGTCCCTCTGATGGACACTGGCAGTTCAACACCAATGTAGTTTTCAGGTGCACTGTAACCTTAAAATAGAAGTAAGCTGATGACCACAAATACATAGTTTCTTAGTCTATGAGAACTATTCACAGTATTGTCTTTCATACAGGTCTAATGGCCAGTTGGTGGCGCGCTACCATAAGCAGAACCTGTACTTTGAGGAGGCCTTTGACACACCACCACAGCCTGAGATCATAACATTCGATACACCTTTTGCTGGGAGGTTTGGCCTCCTCACCTGCTTTGACATCCTCTTCCATGAGCCCACAGTTACCCTGGTGGAAAGGGTAGAAAAAATATACACACATGGCCACTAGGGGTGGTTATCGGTCCAATTTCCTGATTTGATTACGATTATTGAGGTCTCTATTCAATTACCAATCAATTATTGAGTTTCCATCTCCATTCAACAGTAACCCAAAAACGCTTTTAGCTCAGATCGAGCTGAATGGATTGGTTGGTTGCCGGGTTAATAGTTTTTCTTCGTCCATTTCACACGCTTCTCGCCTCGCTAGCATAGTAAGCTCGCTCGCTGGCTCTATTACAGGGTGTTTTGTTATGATTGTTAGTCAACAGCTCCGCCTTGCGGTTAAATCATGTATAACAGCCAGTAACTGGAGAGTCACTGCAGTGTATTACAAAAAAAAACAAAAAAAACAACTAAATCTTTGGAAATTTAATAATCGACTCATAATCGTCCATAATATAATCGCGCTTAATCAATAATCGATTTTTTTCACCACCCCGAATGGCCACAAAAAATTGTCTAGTTTGCTGCATTCGGTCTTCATCTCCTCTTAACATCTCTTTTTTTTTTGTACCTCTTTTAGGGGGTGCGTCAGCTGATCTTCCCCACAGCCTGGATGAACCAGCTTCCCCTGCTGGACACGATCCAGTTCCAGCGGGCGTTCAGCCTCGGCGCTAATGTAACCCTGTTAGCAGCCAACATTCGCTATGACAGACTGATCATGACAGGGAGTGGTATCTACACCCCTTTTTCTGCCACCTACCACCACGCCCACAAAGGCGATCCAGAGGAGGGCAAGTTGCTTGTGGCCAGGGTGCCGGTATTAGACCCTCAATGGGTGGGGCAGAGTGTGGCAATAGAGGAGGGGCTAGTTAGGGCGGAGTCCCCATCATCTATGGATACAGACTCTGGATACTGTCACCAAGAGAGTTGTTTTGATTCTTCTCATCCTGAAGCTGCCTCTTCAGTCTCTCCCTCCTCCGTCACCTTCATCTCATCCATGATGTACGACCCATTTACATTTGTCCTCCTGAACGACACACAGGGTGAACTTAGTGTGTGTGATGGCACTTTCTGCTGTCGCCTGCAGTACCGGCAGTTGCCACAGGGTAACAGTAAAGAGCTCTATGCGCTGGGAGCATTTGCTGGAACTCACACGGTGAACGGACGCTACGCCCTGCAGGTACGACAAGAGAAGAAACCTTGAATATTTAAAACATGTTAATGAGACACTTGTCACATTTATCCCATCTCTGTCTACAGGTGTGTGCATTAGTCCGCTGTGCAGGGCTTCAGGCCACTTCCTGTGGACAGGAAGTGGAAGAGGCTGAGACTAAAATGAACTTCTTGTTGGAGGGGAAGTTTGGGACCAGATACGTGTACCCATCAATTCTGGCGAGCCATCTGGTCCTGGAGCAGCCAGAGCATCTGGAGAAGACCGCGGATGGTAGAGTGACCATGGAACATTCAAACACGAGTGGTGGCCTCGTCACTGCCTGTCTGTATGAACGAATGTACCACCTGGACAATGAATGAACTGGACCTACAACGATTAGTCGATTGACAAAAAAATTAATCTGCAAAAATGCCAAAAATTTGCAGGTCTTGGCCTCTCCAATGTGAAGATTTGATGCTTGTCTTTGTCATATGTAATTGTAAACTGGATATCTTTTAGTTTTAGACTGTTGGTTGGACAATTTCTCACTTTCCTACCATTTTAAAGAGAAAACAGTAACGATAATGAAAAGTTAGTTGCAGCCCTAGAATGAATTGCTTTGGAAGAGATGTGTGCGTCAGGACAAAATATTAAATACATTTCAAAACTGATTTTAAAAAGTTAACTATGACAACTCAGCTGTTATGCATTTGTACTCTGTCATACGCAAACTGCATTAAATCAAAAACAAAAATCTTTATTCATTCATTACTTTATCTTTACAAACATTGCACCAAGTAGTATTCATTCTCTGCCTGAAAGTTGCTTGTTCCTAAAAAGGCAATATTTATTTATTTTTCTGTCTCACTCACTCACTCACTCTCACACACACACACACACACACACACACACACACACACACACACACAAACATACACACAGTCTCTCTTACACATATGCACAGTGTCACTTTCTCCTGTCTCCGGTACAGTACACAGACATTAAGTAGTTTACAGCATTGCAAGTTAAAAGTTCCTTGGGATGCTTATTTGCACCGTCAGTCAGCTGACTCCCGAACCAATCATACAGTAAATGGGTCTTACATCCACCTGCTGTCAGAATTGGCTCCCAAGGATTCAGCCTCCGCTCTGAATAAATTCATAGGATTCAATCGTGACTTCCTCTCCTAGGAATCATAAAGTGGTTCAAAATTAATGACGCAGCATCAGCAGTGAGAGCCATCAGCGTCTGCCCCAACAGCTTGAAGAAAAACTCTGAATTAAAACTTAAAAGTACAGAAGGAAAAACAGCTTATCAATCCCCTGGTCCCATAAGACTGTCCCTCTGTTTTTTTTCTTTGTTTTTTTTTTTCTTAGACAATCGTGCCTCTGAGCTTTTCTTCTAGTACTAGTTGAGGGAAAAACTATGAAAAGGCTTAAAACCACTCCAGGGTATCAGCAAAGAGAAGGAGCTGCATTTAAAAAGAAAAATTAAACTACTTTAAATTTAAAAAGACACTGGCCATGTTACTGACCATACAGTGATGCTGTCTGACAGAAATATAGTGTGTATTCACCTTATTCTATATTTTAGTACTTTATTTTCCACCCCATGGGTATACACCTTGAGGTGACAAACATCTGGTTTACAACAATTATTATTTAATTTGAAGAGGCTCATCTAAAAATAATCTGGCTTTATTTTCTCCCTCTTCCCTCTTTTGTTGTTCCTTGTCAGTGAACTATTAAGGCTCCTGAGTGGCTGACAAGCCTACGAGAATTGTGGGGCTCTGTCCGATTAGTCCTCAGTACGTCTCTGAATCGGAGTCGTTCAGTTCATCGTCCACAGAGACAGAGGACAGCGGGCGCTCCGGCCTGCAGTAGGAGGCATGGTCAGGCCTCAGAGGGGGTGGAGTGTCAAAGGCCACACCTTTGGATATGTGGTTGGTGGTGGGGTGGTGGTTGATGACTGTCTGAGTGAGGGAAAGCGCAGGTAAAGCTGCTATGGTGACCATGGGGGAGGTGGGCATCATGGAGTTGAGGATGAGGGCCAGGCAGTCCGCTACATCACGGTTGGGAGCGCACGCCAAAGCTGGAGTGTAACCTAGGAACAAGAAGAGCAAAGAAGAAAAGAAAAACGTATCATTTCCCTCTAGATCTGCATGTGTGCAAAGTGAGTGTGTGTGCTAAATCAGTGACATGGCCGCTGACCGTTCTCGTCCACTGCTAACACACTGGCTCCTTTCCCCAGCAGCTCCTGGACCACCACCGTCAAACCCTTTCTGGCTGCTACATGCAGGGGCCTGCGGGAGGGTACAGTGAGATGCACTGTTAAAACAGATCCAGAGTGAATTTAGTGGGTTTTCCTGCTGCACCCTGGGAGTACTACATACGTCTGGAGAGCAGCATTGGTGCAGTTGATGAGGTTCCTGTTGTTGATCTTCTCCAGGATCAACAAGGCACTCGTCTCATGACCCTGAGAGGAACAGACAGTGATCAACAGAGAAAAAAAAGTATAATCCTAGATTATCCTATTGTTGTCCAATCACCAAGTCACCGCTTTCACCCTGTTACAGTCAATATTTCTTAAATTCAAGAGATCCCCATAAAGGGTAACCTTCTTTTAGACTACCCCCCTCCAAATCCTGAATGGCGGCGTGTCTCATTTCTCAGCGTCACATTGAGACACGCCTCCGTTCAGGAAATCCATTCCACATTTTGTAAGCCAGTTAGCAGAGCAGCCGGCAGGGAATCACTTGTGGAGTCATTTCAGCAGACAACATTAAAGCACAGACATGGTTCAGGGATCGGAAATCTCGGCAGGTTGAATTATGTTGGTATCTGAACCCGAGACCGATACCGGATCGGATCAGCCCCATCCCTAATCCATAATTCTCCATGACCAGTTCATTAAAAAAACACTTCCTGCCCCTGTGGGTGGTTGTTACCTTGCTGCAAGCCAGATGTAATGCTGTGTTCCTGTCTGTATCCTGCAGCGTCAAGTCTGCTTTAGCGCTGCTCACCAACACCTCTGGAACACATGCATGGAGATGATTACATGTCAGAGGTTTAGAAATCAAACGCCAGCAGTGATACCTGTGTGTCAGTAAGCGTACTGACCCACGGCATTGGTCTGTCCGTTTAGAGCTGCCATCATCAGCGGTGTCCTGCGGTCTTTCGTGTCGACTACGTTCGCCTGAGCTCCGTGGCTCAGAAGGAGGGAAATGCACTCCACGTGGTCGGTAAAAGCTGCAGCGTGAAGGGGGGTCCTGCATTGACACAAACGCAAGTAACGTTACGCTAACAGAGCTTGTGCTCACGTTGTTTATAGAAATATGATGTAATTTGCACCTCTTACCTGCCCTTAGAGTCGGTGGTGTTGACGATACTTGTACCCAGGGAGTCAATTAACATCTCAGCCACTCCGTCGTTGTCGCTCATACTGAAACGCACAACACACACTGTCACATACGCTTACACCAGTGTCCATCTACATTAAAACGGAGTGTGCAGACACTGTCTTACACGGCACAGTGCAGTGGACTGAATGAGTTGCCCTTAGTCTTCCTGATCACTTCCTGGTCTAACAACACCTCCACACATGCATCATAACCTAGAGAGACAGAGAAAGTTGACAGAAGTCAAAAAGGAAAAGCAGGTGTAAATGCTGCTTTGCTGTGGCCTCATACAGGACACAGTTGTTAACTGTGTCTCTCCAGTGCTCCATGCTATGTCCCAGTACCGTTGTAGCAGGCCCAGTGCAGTGGTGTGTAGCCCTGGTTGTCAGTGAGGTGTGTGTCAGTGTGTGAGGCACTGGTGGCCTGCAGTAGAGCACCCAGGGCACCCACACGGCCACAAGCGGACGCCAGGTGAAGAGGGGAGCGGCCCCGGATGTCCCTCACACACACACTGGCCCCTCGCTGGAGGAGGGCCTCCACACACTCCTCCTGGCCTGTCACTGCCTGTGTGAAAATTAATAAAAGGGGAAAAAATTAGAAATTAAAATATAAATGAATATATATTCTAAGTTGTAACGTTAGTAGGTGTGTGTGACTGTCTCACCCCTCGGTGTAGTGCCGTCCTCCCCCAGCGGTCCTGATTCTCTACACTGGCTCCTTGACTGAGCAGAGAGTACACACAGTCGGTGTGTCCGTTCAGCACTGCCAACATCAGAGGAGTCCTGAAAATGGTGTGGAAATATGACAAAAACCTGTTATTTTAGTGTTCAGGTGAAACTAGTTAAAATAGTCTACTCACACAAACTAGTAGCATAGTAAACTTAAAGTCTCAAACCTAAGCCTTTCTGTCTATGCACACACATACACACTCACTGTCCACTGGTGTCTTGTACGTCCACATTTATGCGTTGGTCGTTGTTGCTCATGAGCAGGCGCAGGCACTCTGGGTGGCCATTCATAGCTACGGCAGACAGACACACACATGCACACATGCTGGGGCATAACTTATTGTTTTAAAGCAACAACATTTTTTCCATTTTACTGCTAATATGTATACCTGCAGCGTGTATGGCTGTCTTTTTGTGTGTGTAGTCATGGGTCATGGGTGAGGCGCCGTGGTGCAGCAGCAAGGAGACACACTCTTGATAACCCCTGGAACAAGCCAGGCTGAGGGGGGTCCGGCCCTCTGGGCTGCGAACGTCCACATCCAGCAGGGATGACAAGAGGACCTCTAATGCTCCACAGTGTCCATGGTAAGCCTGGATGAATGACAGACACGCACAGCAACATGCTTTTTATTTAAAAGCAACGCTATTGTAACTTGTCAAAGGTAGACAAGGCAGAGACGGTGAAATCCTGGGTGTGAGAGAGAAACAATGAAAAATCTTTGAACTAACCGCCAGATGCAGTGGACTGACAGGGGCCTGGCTCTCTGAGTCACTCAGGATGTCTGTTCCTGATGTTTCCATTAACTGAAATAGAGATGGTTCACATATTACTCATTACAGATTCAGGCGTGCACATATGGTAGCTCAGTGCCTCATTACTGCGGCTCCGAAATGAAGCCATGGTCAGGCTGCTCTGTGTGCTCCAAATTTACCGAGAGACAGTAGGATGCAGCCGCACAGGAGACTTTGCAAATGTGTGTACCACAAAGAGTTTAAGGTTAAACAAGTATTTCTTTTCTGAAATGCATATAACCTGGACCTGCCATTTATTATCCAAACAATAACAAGACAGCGGAGGTTTCACAGTGAAGTGGAGCTTTCTCCAACAGAGGGAGCTACTTACAAAGAATGAGTGAGTGAGATTTCTTACCACATCGAGAGGCGTCTCACTTGCCATCTAAAAGAAACAGAAAATGATTGTTTAGGATAGTGTGACAAGTGTATTTCTCAGAGTTTTCCCACTAGTTTAACATATGAAGATTTAATCTGCATAACTGTTCAGGTTTTCTGACCCTGTGTAGGACATGCAACATATTTTCCCTCAGTGTGGCAGCTGTACACACCAATTCCAGGCAGAGTGTGCGTCCATAGGCTGAGGCATAATGCACTGCGCTGTAACCCTGTTTGTCTCTCACTGCTGGATCAGCGTCGTTCCTCAACAGGTACTCCACACACCTGACAAACACAAAAGAGAGAGATTTTTTTTTTTTTTTAAACAAAAGCCTTTGTCTGACAGTGAGGACTCTTTGGTGCTCAGCTATAAATTACATCAGTTATACACAGAGTAGGACTTACTTTCCATCAGTGTCAGCAGCAGCAGCGTAGTGCAGGGGGCTGCAGCCTCTCTGGTCCAGCTCATTAATGCTTGCCCCGGAGCCCACCAAGGCAAACACACACTGGTAGTTACAGTTAGCTGATGCATAGTGTAATGGAGTCCTGGGATGGTGAGAGAATCAGTGTTATTTATGCCAGGGAGGACTTCATGCTCTCCCACTGCTTGCCAAAGTGGTTTTTTGTATTCAGCCCTAATTTTATTTCCATTCCTACTGAATAAAAGTACACGCCTGGCTCACCTTCCAAAGTTGTCTTTCCTGTTAAAATCTGCTCCTATGTTTAAGAGCAGGTTCAGACACTCCAGGTTCCTGGACAGAGAGACAGGTTTAACAGTGATGTTTTGTTCACTTGCCAATCTGTTGTAATCAAGTGCTCAGATAGAATGGGAGTACGAGATTTATGTTTGTAAATACTGTTTAATAAGGAAACGGAAAAACAGATAGAGGACCAGAAATTAAAGAAAGGTAAGTCAGTAAGCAAGAGTGATGACTCACCCTCCAGCTGCAGCAGCATGTAGACAGGTCCTTCCAAAGTCGTCAGGGGTGTCTATGTCAAACCCTGCGCAAATATGCAATCAGCATCAATTTGGATGGAAAGTAGGTGATTCCATCCGCAAGAATGGTGTCAGCATGAATGTACCTGAGGACAGCAGCTTCCTGCAGCAATCTGAGAAGCCGCTGAGAGCTGCCAGGTGTAGAGGGAACATCCCGTGAATGCCTCTTCTGAAGAGATAAAAGGCATAGAAGACAAGTCGTTACAGGACATGAAGGGGAAAGGTGTGAGAGCGTGGGTGCATTTTTGAAGACGGAAAGAAAACAAAGAGGCTGAAAAAATGTTTAACCATCTCCAGTCATCAAATTGTTCCTTTTTTATCGATTAAATTCAGAGTGAAGGTCGGCAGATGGTTGAATGTCAATTGTTACTAACTTGGCGGCGCTGGCCCCGTGTTTGATGAGTGCTGTGATGATGAGCTCGTGGCCATAGCGGGCAGCGATGTGAAGGGCGGTGTTTCGGCTCTTGTCCTCACAATCAATCTCAGCTCCTACACACACATAAATAAAAAGGTATACGTGTATATTTACATTAAGCAACACAAGACAGAAAAGAAATGAATCCAGATCATTTTTGCGTACTGTGCAACATGCAGTACCACGTTTACAGTTTTAATTCAGGCATGAAGCAGACCGCACACCGTAGGGACTCTCTCACCATTTTGAATGAGGGCCTGAGAGCAGGAGAACCTTCCATGGGTAGCTGCCATGTGGAGGGGAGTCTTCCCATCCTTACTCTGGACAGATGGAGGGAGAGACAAGGACACACCAAGAGGATGATTGTGATTTTCTGAATAAAACTTATATATATGTGTTGCAGTAGAGTGCCAGCATGGGCAGCTAACTCAACTGTGAGTCTAATACTGTACTGTTATAAAGCTTTGAATGAACACAAGCCATCTTAAACCCCTTGTGGACCACACACACACACACACAGACACCCACCCACACACATATTCCCTGAGCAGCTTGCAGCCTCGGGGAGCCACCCTCTCCCCCCTCCATCTTCCATATGGCCTTACATCTTGAGGCTGTGGGAACCTAATATCAGTTTCCATCACTGCTACCAAAGTGTTCACAACACTGTCATTTCAGCTTTCTACTAGATGCTGAGCAGCGTACACACTGGTAAAAGCTGAGGACAGAGGCTCTTTTTCATTATGTTAAAACACTCACTTCTGCTGTATCCATATAAAGTTAACACTAGTTCTCAGCTAAATGTGTACGTTTCAGTGTTTGTGTGAAAGTGCATCTGCGTATGAACACACCCGCATGTTGATGTGAGCTCCGTGGGCTAACAGCTGCTCCTGGCATAGCGCCCCCTGGCGTGAGGAGGAGGCAAAGTGGAGAGCGGAAAACCCTCTCTCATTCACCTGAAGCAAGGTATAAATTTCACAATTAAAAACACACACAGTGACCATGAATGTACTATCTCACACAGAGAGACGCATACACACCTGGTTGACACTGGACCCTGCCTCGATGAGCTCACTGACCACCACATCCTGTCCGTTGTAACAGGCCAAATGGAGTGGGGTGTTGCCATAGGCGTTCGCCTCGTTCACCTACGCAAAGAGAGAATTTGTATTTGTGTTTTTGTTTTTTTCATGGTGTATTTCAAACCGCTTATGTATGTACAGTTAAAGATTTAGCAAGGTTCAGGGATCTGGGCACATTATATTCATATTAAGAACTTTGCTACAGCGCATGTGTACTGACATGGACACCCAGGCTCAGCAGGTAGTGCACTGTGCTGCTCATGCCACTGGAGGCGGCTGCATGGAGCGGGGTGTAGGCCTTCTTGTCCTTGCAGTCCACCTCAGCTCCACTGGCCACCAATAACTTCACCACCTCAAGGTGACCTGAAACAGAGGAAAGAGAGTAAGATAAGTGAGCTTGGTCGAGAAACTCCAGGCCATTCCACCCTGTTCCATTTTTTCGAACTGACAACTAGAAACACATAATACCCATGTAGGCCGCCCAGTGGATGGCTCTCCTGTCCTTTTTGTCAAATGCGTTAATGTTGGCTCCTCTGGAGAGCAGCAACTTCACCATCTGACACACAAAAGCAAATTAAATAGGTGCCGATGTATGCTTGTCTGTGTGTATAAGAGAAAAACAAAACCAACCTCTACATGTCCACTGAAGGCAGCGTGGTGCAGGGCAGTGCGTCCCGCCCGGTCAGACACATTGACGTTGCTTAGCAGCGGGACCAAAGCCTCTGCACAGCGTACTGCCTTGTTGCTAGCTGCTACATGGAGCGGCGTCTGCCAGTTCTTGTCCCGAGCATTGACATCTGCACTGTGCTTCAGCAACACTGCCACTGCATCCTGGACGGAGAGGGTTCGTGGGTCAGACTGTGCCAACAGAGAGCCTGTTTCCTGATGGAATATTTTCTCTCAGCATGCTAAAAAAAAGTGCAGGCCAGTGTGTGCAGGTGGCTGTGTGTGGGAGGTTATAAAAGTCCTTGCTATTCTTAGGGGGGCTTTCATGCCGACAATGGCACTGAGGAGGAACACCGCTAGGGGCTGCGTTAGTGTGGGCATGTTGCTCAGGAACAGGAACAATAAGTAAAGACATTTTGAAGGCTTATCAAACACCAACATACTGGTTACGTCAAGTTGACCCTTTAAGGCCAGATTGTTTAATTCTGTAAAATTTATCACATCAGCAGTATTTTTCTCCTGGTACAAGTGCTTCCAGTTCTAATATCATTGGGAAAGTCCCCTTAGAGGGGCTGAATCTTAAACAGGGATATGAAAAGCAGATGTATGAAAAGCAGAAATAATTAATTGTCAGACTGCGTTTCATTACTGGTGACAGAGAAGATGTCACACTAGTCACATTAGTGTGTGTGTGTGTGTGTGTGTTTGTGTAATGTGTTACCTCACTACAAGAGGCGACAGCTCGGTGAAGAGGAGTCAACCACTTGTTATCTTTGGCATTAACTCGGGCTCCTTGGATGAAAGGAGGAGAGTGTGTGTGTGTGTGAGAGAGAGAGATAGAGAGAGAGAGAGAGAGAGAGAGAGAGAGACACAGAGAGAGAGAAGGAGGGAGGGAGGGAGAGATGTCAGACAAATGCCAACAGTAGCAGATACAGCAAAGACAAACATGCTGAAAACCTAGAAAAATGTCTTATTATTAAAAGACACACTGAAGGCCCAAGACACCTAAATGAGAGTAAAGAGTAAAAACAGCCAACTAAAAGATTTATATGTGACTTATGGGAAGAGAGTCTTGTGAGCCAATAGTGGCAAGAAGATATAAAACTCCCATGATCCTCACTGGCACAGCTTGGGGGTTAAAATAGCCCTGAAGCTGCACCTGTTGCTAGCTCTTCACAATATTGAGAAACACCGGACACACAAATACACAGCCTTTCCACTCTACCCATATGTTACGACAGAGTTGGCCCCACTTCCTGACCTGCTCAGCTGACTTCACAGAAAGCCAAGCCGGCACAGACCCTATCAAATGATTGATAAATCACAAGAAATGTCACCAGTGACCAAGAGAGCAGAGAGCAGACACACGGACATGGAAACTGATGAGGGAACAACATGTGAGGATGAGAGAGATGAGGCAGTGGCTTTGAGAAGTTAAGGAAAAGCATAAAGTTGGATAGACAGAGGATAAGGTAAACTGATAGGAAACAAGTAAGTAAAATGAAAGGTAACATGACACTGATGAAATCTATTAAACCTGCTTTGGCACTGAGACTTTAAAAAATGGATAATTATCACATTTACAATTTGGTTTCTCCTTTCAAGATTTCTGTTCTGACACAGCTGACAGCATCTTTAAATGAGGTGAAAAACTCATTACTTTAGTTCCAAGCTCAAATAATTCAGAGTATTTATTGGAACAAGCTGCTCTGCACTGGCGACAAATGAAATTATTTCAAGATAATCTCACCGATGAAGATAAAAAGATTTTAAAACTCAAGCATATAATAAATGACCTGTAAACACAACACTGTAGTATGAGTATGGTAATTAACAAATGCTTAAATGCACAAAAGAATTAATAAAACATAAACAAATGTAGGAGAGGTAATATGGAGGCACAGATGGAACACATAATGTGGTTGCTGACAGGCAGTGTGTGGATAGATGAGTAAGCTTTCCAGTGGAGGTGGACGGATATTAGTTGGAAATGAAATCGAAAGGAGGGCACAGCAGATTGATATATTGTAGCTAGCAAAGTTGGGCTGTTGTGTTTACCTGAGAGGATGAGCAGCTCAATGATCTCAGCGTCTCCCAGGTAGGCTGCAGCATGCAGAGGCGTCCGCTTCTCATTGTCCTGACAGGAAACCAAAGAAAACACAAATTAAACTAGGGCGTCTTTTCTGTTTTTCATACACACACACACGCACACGTCATGAATGGGTGAAAGCATACATCACATGCCCCAAACAAAATCCATAGACCTCACACTATTGCAGACCACAAGAAACTTGAGACTAGAGCCACAAGGGGGGAAATGTACATCATCAGTTCACTTGTATTCTTTACTTTGCTCCATCACTCCCTGATACTGCACCCCCCACCTCTCTCTCCCAGTGCAGTAGAGAGCAATCAGCAGAGTGGGGCTATAAACAAATGTCACGTGACTTGCAATAGGCCTGGGCCAGTGTTGCTGACTCCAGGAAGACTCAGTGTGATGACCCCAGCATTATAGAGCCACAGAAGGACAGAAGCACAGAGACAAAAAAACGAGGAACAGAGAACAATGGTATGTAAACTGAGGAAATATATTCAAAAAGACTCTGGAGACAGAGAGATAAAGTGATGGGAGAAAAAAAAAAGAGAGTGATATCAGGTGAAGGTTATGTCCTTAAACCACTGGAGAGATAGAGTGTTAGGAACAGTTCATGCGTTCTGCCCTGGTTGACAGCTATATAAAATGGGAAAGGTAAGAAGCTGCCAGAAGGCACTCTCAGTCAGTCAATCGATCGATAACCACCCAGATCAATTGTAGCCTGCTGGCTGACTGCTGCTCCCCTTGGTGTTGTTTGTACGTCATGGTGTGTGTGTGTGTGTGTGTGTGCGCGTGTGTGTGTGTGTGCGCGTGCATGCGTGTGTGTGTCGATGCAGCCAAACACACAGGCGTGCAATCAGAACAAAAACTATCTATTGGATTAAAATCTGGGGAAATGGCAAGAACAGCGTGACTTACCTGAATGTTGACATCCTCTTTCTTGAATATGAGGGAGCGAACTTCATCTGGGTCCACGTTGAAGATAGCTTTTAACAGAGACGGCTACAGAGATGAAAAGAAAAAAAAAGAAAAAGACGAGAAATTGCTGATGCACACTACTACATCCCTGATTTGCAAGGCAGTAATTTTCTAAGTTGACAACTGTGTTATCAGTGAGAGTTATGAGAGTTACAAATGGGAGAGTCTCACACACCGATGCTATAATCCCAAGCTGGGAGAGAGCCATAGGTCACAAATGGCTGTATATCACACATTTGTTTATGACAGTAGCAGCTGCAGCATCCGGCACATAAACACACGCATGCATGCACACGCCGTTACATAAACGTCTGAGTCTGTCTGAGCAGGGCTGAAGCTGTGCTCTTTTGCCACGTGGTGCGAGGCCACTTGATAAGAATGTAAACAGCAAATGTAAAAGACGACTAGAATGTGGGAAAAAAAATGACAGGCTACGCAAAAATACCACAGCATTTCCTCTTCTCTACAACTAGTTATTAGGGCAATTCAAACAAGTTACACAAGGTATTTATGTTCCTGAGAAGTCAAATTTCCACAGAAGAGGAAAGCTGCAAAGGAATGACAGGTGCAAAACACCCTGGGCACACCTCTTGTACCACGTCTGACTTTAGTTGAATCTACACAAATGTGTGTGTGTTAATGTAAACAGTTGGCATGAGCACATGGTGCCGCCTGATACTGAGTAGGATTTGTAAAAAGTGTTGCTCAGCGGTCAGCATAAACCTTCAAGAGGTACTGGTGCATAGGCAACAGCATGAGTCCATTCAAATTAAAGGTTAAGGGAAGTAACCCTATATTAAGCTCACAAATCAATTCTGGATACTGGGTTCAAAATGCAGTTCTCTCATGATGCTTTTATACTCATGGATTATTTATTGTCTCTGTGGCTTTAATTTTATCTTGGATAACAAGACCTTGATTCTACAAACCAAAGAGAAACTAACTCGTCTACAACTGAGCAACATTTTTGCCTGCATTTTGTATTTTTTTCTCACATCATCTTAAAGGACACATAATACATAAACATTTTGTTACACAGCTGATATTTGGTAGTACATTATGTTTACAAGTTTTGGTCACTGAGTGATTTTATCCTGTTTATAATGACACTACTCTCTCTACTCCACTACCTGATAATTATAGCTAGCTGTTTTGTTGTTTCAATATGTTTTAGTCTAAGGTTTTTAAATGGGGATGTTGATCATACACAATTTACTGTAAGTAGTGCCTTCTGGTGTGTGCTGCAACATTAATGAAATTGACAAACTAAACGAACATAAGAACACTGATACGATGATGCAGATTTGGGGGGTGTCCTAACTGCCTTTCCCTATTTTGCAACATACCAAGTGTATGAAGTCCATTGAAATACTGTGTCTGTCTCATTGATAAACTTTTTTCTCATATGCACCCTTCCCTGTTTCCCAGCAAGGTAAAGTGAGATTGAAGTTATGCCATTCAGTACTATATAAGCACTATGATGTGAACCTGCCAGATACTCCCAGCCTCTCTCTGTTCCCCATCCCTCTCTCATTTCGTCCCAACTAAAAATAAGTGGGGCTGTCAGGCATGTCGGCATCTGTCTCATGCCCATTACACTGATGAGCAGTGAAACTATGTCAAAGATCGGAGAAAGCAGACACGGACAAAGAGAGCAAACCCTGTCATCAGAGCCGGCACATCCTCTCTAGTGTTCCTTCCTCTCAATGTACACTTCAAAGAGCAGCCTTCGTAGAATGAAAAGAGTTATTACCATGTTTCAAATGCTAGGCTTGCCCTTTATTCAGCCAACACTGGAAACTACAAAGGCCTAGGCTTTGCTGATAATCTATACAAACCAGCAGTCGTCTCATGTGGCACAGCTATATTGGTGATTATATTGGTGCTATATTTAGCACTGGATGACATGTGTTGGTAGTGCATTGTATTTTCATGCAATGGGACGTGTGACTATGTACTTCAGCACATCCTTAAACTTCAGAGTAGCTATCAGAAGTGAAGCGGCCTGTTTGAAATCCCACTGAATGCTGTCATTTACACAAAAATTATACAGAGACCTTGAACGTGGCAAAACCTCAGCTGAAAACAAAGATTCAGCAAACTCTAATTCAACAGAGAACCAAACAGAAGAGCCCATCTCACCTTGTCATCCTGAGTAGCAGACCTTCGAGAGGCATGATGGGATCTGCGGTCTGGGGATGATTTGGGCCGAGGAGGTGGGGGTGAAGAAGAGGACTCATCCTCCTCCACCTCCTCCAGCACCACGATACATACACGGCTAGCGCGCTCTGACCGCATCAGGAACAAACACTCACGCACACCAACACAATCACTCACACACTCACACACACACACACACACATAAATACACTGTGTTCCCTCTTACATACGTGCACAATTCAGGAGCACAAAGGTCAGCAATAAATCCCAAAAACAGAGTAATTTCCTCGGAAACAAACACTGTACATCTTCATGTAAAATCCAAAGTGAAATTCAGCTCTGTCCTCTATCTGTCAGTGTTGCTTTGCTGCATGTCTGCTCTCCTCCTCTCTCCTCTCTCTAACCCACACTCGCACTCTCTGTGAGCAGCAGTAGCGGAGACAGCAGGGAATTCCTCTGCATAATGGTGGCGGTAAGCGGCATGCGGCAGAATGAGCTTGGGCTTCCTAGCAGCACACAGGAAGCTACATATCCTCACTGCTGCGCTGCAGCCAGGAACACACACATACACACACACACACACACACAAAGACCCTGTGATTAGCGAGGATGGGGGCCGTAGCACCCAATGTATGTGTGGGTATGCATCGCTCCTTTCAGGCAGACTGCTGAAGCCAGCTCTTTCAAAAGGAGAGGGAGAGGAGGGGGAGGGGTGAGAGAGGTAGAGGGAGAGAGAGAGAGAGAGAGAGAGAGAGAGAGAGGGAAGGGGAGGTGTAATTGTAGGCAGGTACCTAGAGCCCTACAACACACAAAGAAACCTGAAGATGAACTGAGTGAAGGACAAAGAGGGGGCACAGGACAGCAATAGTTGTCAACTGGATAGAGAAAGTCGACCACAAAACATGATCACTGAATAAAAGAAACAGAAATAGAGAGAGGACAGTTAAATACAATAAGGGAATAACATTAAAAGGAAATGCCAGACCAAAGGATAGTTAAGACACTATTTTAATGCCTAATTGTTTTCAAGCCCCTTTGTGGATAGTACTAATCCATGAGTCCCCCAGAGTTCATGGGTGGAAGAGAAGAGAGAGCGGTGTGCTATCACAGTTTTAAGTGTAACAACAAAAGTGACAGTGGAATGGCGGTTTTATAGTAGAGAATGAAGCGCAGCGCTATTGATCCTTTATTGAAAACTCTGCTATATTCAGCAACCAAAGCATTTGGTATGTTGACAGATTCAGCACTTTCTGTATGTCTGCATATTTACGACTGCATCGTGATTTTCTGATCCTTGTTTTATGGATTCAGTGCTAATCCTCTTAACAAAGCTCTGCTCTTTGCTACCGAACATTAAATTAATGATGGGAAAAGGTCAAGGCTTTGAAGCTCTCCTTATATGCTATTGAATGACCAAGACTGAAACAATCTAAAAAACTGTAACCCACACAGAACGGTACAAACAAAACCACATGCACTACAATGTTGTGTTGTTTTGAGAATAAGCTTTTAGTGGTCTGCATCTTCATAAAGTTGGGACTAAAACAGAAGTGGCCTTTCCTTCTGAATGTGAGAGAATAAAAGAAAATGGATACCAGATCTGCGTGTGCGTTCTACTATCCCCTTTGGTGTATCGGTGGCATAGCTTCAAAACTCCCCATCTCCTCATTATAAAACTGGAACAAACTGGCTTTGCCAGAGAATGTGAGGGTAGCTAACAAGACCAGTCTGTATGTGCATGTCTGTGTGTGTGTGTCTCGGTCTCCTTCATATTCAACACAGATCCTAAAAAGAGCAATCTTGCCAAGCCGCACAACCCCATTAACTCAGAGGGAGGGACGGAGCGAAGGAGGGCGAATGAGAGAGAGAGATTCATTTGGATGGAGGCTTTCTGCAGGCCTAAATTTTGAGTCTAATGGACTTACCATTTATGAACTTAAAAGGAAACACAGCTACAATCTTTCTGTTCCTACAGCGATCGAACTGACATTACAGAGTTGCATTAAATGCACGAATATAACAAAGATATAAAAATATCTATCTTTTCATATTATGCTATACTGTTTATTTCGCTGTGCCACAAATCACACTCTTTGCAGCCATATTTTTAATCATTTGGACAACACATTACAATCTCCCACACAGCATAAATGCATGCTGGAAATCTGCATGAAGGCAGCACAAACAAACAGGAGAGTGAACGTGACACAGGAGGCCGGTCTGAGTCCTCCTCCTTTCTGAGCACTTGTGCCTAAAAGAGGGGCTACTTGTGTCGCACAGACGTGGTTGGTTATGAAAAGTCTGACATGGACCAGAAAACTCTGCTTTGCAAATCATGCCACAGACCAGTTCCCACAACAGAGCCAAACACCACTAACTTCTTTCAAAACCTGCAGAGGAATCACGTCAAACAGTATGGAGAAAGTCAACAGAAGAGAGCCACAGAAGTACAGTCGAGTGCTCAAAACAAATCCCAGACTCAGATGTTGCAAGAGGCTTTTGCTCGCGGCACAACATATGGCATGAAATCACGAAGGTGGAAGGAGATAGCGGCTGCCATTGCAGCTTACATCTGTAAGGACATGGCTCCAATTTACACCGTCAAGATGCAGGGGTTTTGTGAGTTGGTGCTAACACTCGACCTAAGGTACACAATGCCAAGTTGAAAATACTTCCAGTCAAGTTGACTCATTTATATCAAGGGAGTCAGGCCACAGTGCATGAGGAAATTCACATTTATTTATTCACTGAATTTACGGGAAAAAAAACCCCTGAAAAATCAAATCTGTAATGTGTTGGACATGTTTTCATGAGGCAGGCAGAGATCAAACGCCTGCCGCATTCATGCTGAGCTGGTGCTCCCATAACAATGGGACCCTTGGAAAAGCTAGCAGAAGGCGAACCCGATCTCACCACATCAACAAGAGGACGCAGGAACAATATTATCACAAATACGCACAATCAAGAAACAGAGCAACCTGCGAGCTTCATCTCGTGAGTGAGAGATCCAACGTGACAGCGTGCATGTGTGAGCTAAACTATGCAGGCTTGTGCTGACCTCTGCTTTGACCCTGCGACAGGGATGCACTCTGTGTAATGTAATCCCAGTCCAGACACACAAAGGCCAGCATGTGCGGGTGTGTGCGTGTCCGGGGATGCATACTCGCAGAGACAGCAGCAATGAAGATGCTGACATCCAGAGATTTCAAAGCTTTTAAAGATCAGAGAGGGTGATCTGTAGTAAAGCTTTTCTGTCATGACATTACAGGTATGGTATGTACAGTCTGACCACCACAACATGCCATCCATTAAATGCTTGAACTGAGGATGGGTGAACAATAAATGGATCAGTCATATCCAAACAATGTATTCATTATATTGTTGTCTATTTGCTTAGCCACAGAATGGCATTTGTTATTACCTTTAATTAATATTTTAAATCAATTTTAGAGATCTCTGATGACCATGTGTTATGTATCCTGATGATGGCCTGAGCTACTGAGTCTGTCTACTAGTGAAGCCACAGTCATGATGATTCATTTTATGGATAAGCCAGACAGTAAAAAATTGGGACGTATAGGGACCACTTCACTTGAGCACTAACGCAAACAAGATGTTACATGATGCTTAAAAGTTCTTTGGAAAGCATCCATTAACAGCAAAATGCTGACGTATGCATCGTGGACACATCTGAAAAGCTCCTGGGGAAGTAAACACACAAGACTGCAACACTCTCTCTTGTAAGCCTGGCCTTCTGTTTTCATTGTGTGTGTTCTCTTAAATGCCTTTTCCATCTCTCTCCTCAGGCCTGACCTAACCTGATTAGGACACTGTGGTATCCTCCTAAGAATTAGTGCACCATCTAGAGGACAAACAGGACCCTTTGCCTAAAGTGACACTCACTCCTGTCTCCAGCCAGTGTGACTATTTTTGTCCCTTTGTCCATTTCTCTGTCAGCAAGCACGACAGAGAACAATGGAGAATAGAGAGGGGGGATCTAATCACACACTCTTCCGTTTGTTGCATGCCTGTTGCCTGCCCGGAAGACTGGTCAGTCCAGGACAGGCCACAGAGCCGCACAATCATTGACCCACTTTGATTGAAGTTTGACCAAACACCAGTTACAAAATATTATCTTATTATAAGCATTTAGGCCACTTCTGAACCAAAGTATAATAGGATTTCTAAGCACTTGCCAACCATAATTACTCCCACTTGTACAACTTAGAATTCTTTTGATTATGAACTTATAATTATTCAATTAATCAAAAATCAGAGAGAAGGAAAAAGATGTTTAAAAGCTGAATCCAATGAATATTTAGTATTTTTATTTGATGGTTTAATGATTCATAATTTCAAAGATTTTCTGTGGATTGAAACACATATTGTAAACACATAAACAAACTGTTAGGATTTAACTATTGTGTTTATTTTCTTTGCATGCAACACACAAACTCACCCCGATGTGATTAGCTACACTTAACAAAGCGGGTCATATGTGTGCCTATGAGTCTAATGTCCACTACAATGCCCTGGGTATCACTGCTTTTAGCTCCAAAGAGTGTTCACAAGAGCTGGTTTGAGCCTGTGGATAGTGTCTGATTCATGAACTCAGCTGGAGACTTCGGAGCCAACACCACCTGCTATTTTAGTCTGACAGCCTTTCTTATCTGCGGCAACAGGTGACTGTCCACAGCTGCCCCGGAGAGACTGTGCCGGGGGCTGAGCTAGACAGCTGACAAAGCAGGCTCCTAGGGTAGAAAATCATCGGCCTGCAGTCAGTTAATTCGTCAATACGAAATCCGATTCAAGATAATACGCTGTACTAACTTTACGCTAATGTCCTCACAATGGAGAGTGGTACTACATGCGTTCACGTTTCTAACTAACACTGGCAGAACAAGGGGAGTTAGCCGCCCTGTTTCCCTCGTAGCTATCCAGCTGTGTTCACCAGTCCATCACCACCAGAAACAGAAACAAACGGAAACGATCGGGAAAAAACACACAGAAGAAAACCGACAAACGACCGTTTTAGCGCTGATCTGACACGAAACTGCCCGTTGTTTCGGAACTAAGTTAACGTACGGCAACGGGTGACGTGACGTTACCACGGTCCTTACGTTAACTGGTTTTCTGTTTACTGGTTACAGTTAGCTAGTTAGCTAACACGTCAGATGTCAGTAGACTTAACAGCAAGAGCGACAGCAAACCTAAGCACCATTAGCTTAGCAACGGGACCTTTACATTTTCATTTAGTTACCAGACTAGTTTAAGGTACCAAATAAACTTGGCTGTTTAATGTTAGTAAAGTTAAGCTACCGCTGAAATGACCGGTTAATGTGACATGGTGTTGACTATAAATACTCCAGCAAACTGGAGTCAAATATTGACGAGAAGTGAAAATAAATGTTAGCTAGCTACGTAGACAAGGTTACCTGGTCTTGTATCTTCAAAACAGCCATGTTCCCCGTTTATAACCAAAAGGAGACAGTAACTGGCCCGGGAGCTACTGTAAATTAACCCGGGGGTGAACTCAATGAGGACAGACTCTCCAGAGTGGAGTCAAACGGCGCTGCTTCCCCCGTCTTCTTCCTTCCTTCCTGCCATGGACACACTCACCGCATCATGGGACAGAAATGTCAAAACGGGAAAGTTGAGACAAAAAAGCACACAGGACTCAACAAACTGCACTCAGCATAATCCCCAGCTGACGCGCGGGAGGGACAGTCCATTCAACTGCAATAATTATTGCAGTTGAGTTAAGTCCACAAATTCCCAATATTTTCATTGACATTTAACCATTAGACCCGTAATACTCTTGTATGGACTTAACATAAGTTTGTCCAGCTTTACAGAAATTCCAGCAGAATTTTATTCCCCGTAACTCACACTGCAGTTGTTCTTAAAGGGATTACCCAGAAAAGGGATTCACTTGAAAGTATCACATTGGAAGTACACACTTTTTTAAAAAAATAAAACAAATGTAATTGTATCCACCTAAAACCCTTTTACATAAACTGCTACTTTATGAAAAAATACACAAAAGGAAGAAATTTTAAAGATTTTAAAGTTGTGTTTTTTTATTGTAAGTCTACCAAATTGTATGATATGAATAAAATGATAAATAAATATTAACACACTGCCCCACACTATGACAGTCATTTCTCCCCTTAGTACAACACTGGATTGGCATCTCCCACTTAGTAAATTCTACTGTGGTAGATGAGATTCCAATAATCACAGCAGGTTTTAATGCATTTATGACATCTGTAGGATTTTGCCCATCTGTGGTTTTTAAGCTGATGCCATGACATTTAGACCCTTTGGCCTGTGAAATCTCCTATGCCGTTTCAGCCGGGAATTACTTGAAAATTGTTTTCCACATATTCCACATTTGTTTCTCTTTGTGTGGCTTTGCAGGTGGTGGATTAAACTCTCTGTAGACTCCAGATGTTTTCCACAGATTCCGCAAATAGAGATTTTGTCCACTGTGTGTGTTTGCGCGTGTGTCCTCAGTGTGTACATGTAATGGAAAATCTTTCCACACGCTTTACAACAATGAGGACCTGTGGGATTCTGACTGGCAGAAAACTGGGTAGATCTCTTTAAACTTAAACTCATGGGGGGTAAAGCTCTTTGCACATGCTTTTTCTTCTTTGAACTGAATACCTTTGCACTGCCTCCGGAGGTGTGCTTAGAGTCCCCAGCTGGCTGCCATATTTCGCCAACTCCACTATCAGGCTGAGTTTCCAGACGTCGATTTGAATAATTTGGAGGAGGACGCCCCTTGCTGCTTTGCACACGGTTAATTTCACCAATATCCTGGATAAAACTGTCCATACACGAGATGCTAAAAGCAGAGCTTTGAGCATGATCTGCCCCCGAACTTTGTTCTCCCACTTGACTGTTACCTTTTTGTATCAGCTCACCTTTGATCCGTTGTTGCTCTGGATGACTCACTGAAGATCAAGGTAAAAAGAAAATACTCAGTTATTTGCAACACCAGCTTTTACATGGGTTGCTAACTAATTGCAGTGAAGGTGAAGTTCAGTTTACCATGCTCTTCTGCCAGATCTTGGCTCCACATTTCCTCTCCCTCTTCTTCTTTGACTTGAAGCACCTGTGAGGCCTCTTGGTCCTCCTGGTCCAGACTACCAAGCTCCTGCTGACACCAGGGTTCAGGACTCAGGGGGACCTCCTCCTCAAAGACAGAGACAGATGGATGATCGATGTCTGGGAGGGAAGAACGAAGCAATGTATTTTTTATATTCACAGACTGTGTTTCTTGTAGTTAATACTATGTCAAAGCAATAATTTGATCTTAGTAATTGCTTTTGTTTTTATAGATTTTCACTGTAAAATACACATTTTATTTTTAAATAAAGGAGTAGAATGGTTTAAACTGATTTTATGCTTCCACACATCCAAAAAATGCGGGTAATGTGAACAATCAAGGCACACGGGACATGTAGTTAACTAACCTGTATCTTGACTTTGCTGCAGTATTGCATAACCTGTAAAGTAAAAAGACACAAATACCATCAATTAGTCAATGGAAATAATATTAGTGGTGGCAATTACACAGCAGTTACTTAAAGCAGAACTACAAACATGCATTTACAACAAAACAAAAATGATGGTAAAACAACACAAAAGTCATGAGAATGCCAAGAAATTGTACATACCATGTTGTTTCGATATGTGCCCCTCAAAGTTACATTTCCGATAAATTATCTTTTTGCAATATGGGCAGTGCCAGTGACTTCTTCCCTGGATTCTGTCTTTGCACATACACGGTACCACAAATTTTTCTGAAAAGAGAAAAGATAGCCACCTAAATACAAGCAAACACCTTACATGGCTTTAGACACACAACACTGTTTTAGAACATTTCCATGTAATGAAAATCAGTCAGCATACTTTAATCTTGATTAACTAAGGTAATTTATCATAATACACGTATGTCCCTTTTATTTTTGAAATGTTTGGTTTTGAAAAGTTTCCAGAGTAATGTGGCTACACCATCTGAGATTTAAGAGGGAAAAGTATGGTATTAATGCCTTTTTTTTCCAGAAAAAAATCAAACCCAGAACATAAACAGCAATTAAACACATCAACCTGAAAAACATGGACTGAAACCAGTGACCTAGAAAGAAAAGACATTTGTCAATCTAAAAAGCTATAGTATGTTTTGGATATCGTCTGAAAGTGATATTAAGTATACATATTTTTGGGTTAAACATGCATCAGCATGGTCCTTTAAGTTGTCCTGCTTTTTTAAGCCAGCCACTGCATCCAACAGGATGCAATAAAACGCTGCCCTCATGTTCAAATATTATTTATAAAGTCCCCACAGTGAAACTAAACAAGACAAAAGTGAAAACAAGCCTCTCTGGTAAACAATTTTAATCCATTATTGTGTGCTTAGAGGCTCAGATCAATGTTTTGATTTTGATGCTAATAAAACTTACCAGTGCCATTCTCAGTAAAATGAACCGCAAACAAATAATGCCTTCTCATCAAATGTGTCTCAGAGGCCTGGATTCTCTTGAGGCAGTAGGGACAGTTGTCATTGGCTGCAAACTTTAAGAAGTCGGTGCGTGAGGTGAAGACACACTGCAAATCTGGAAAACAAATTTATTTAGTGAAGATGAAGTCAACAGTATCATGCTTTTATAATGAAATGGCTGACTTAGCACATCCCTCTAGAGTGATTAATGGTGGTTACTGCTGTCCATGTTGGAGGAGGCAATTTCACAATCATCCTGTGTTAAATCTTAGATGCAAGTCTTACCACTGGAATGGCAGGAAGTTTCTCTGGCTTTGCATGTAGAACCTGAATCTGATGCACCTGTGCTGGCAGCAGCAGAAGTATTTTTGATGGCATGACCTGCTGCAGATAAAAGAGCAGAACAAAAGAGGTTTGAACTTGGCATCATTCCAAATTAAAGCATGTTTTCCTCCTGATGAGCAAAACCATTGTGCAGCAGAAAACAGAGGAACATCAGCCACTATTGGCATTATCAACGTTGGTGCTGACACCGGTGAACTAGTGATAGTGACCATGATACAAAGACATGGACATGGTCTTGGCTTGTCAACTGGCTACTGAATGCGGCTGGCAGCTGCCACCCCTCTGTGACACACTGCTGTGGGTGACATGCCAATATGCCATGCCAGCAGCTGCCAGAGTTGAAAGCACTGCTTTGAACATGGTAACTATTGTCCTTTCTGACACGGGGAAAACATGCACTCAACGTATCCAGTGTTACTTATAATGAATGGTATAGCACATTTTTGCCTGGATACTAAAAATGTTAAAAGTAATTTTGGACTTGTCATAGTGGAAGCCCAGGTGTTACTAATAACCCAGGAAGCCATGACAGTGTGACACAATACCAGGACCTTGAAACTAAAGCAGCTAAATGGAATATTACTACTGTGAAATGTCAAAATGTCTTCTGTGAAAAAGGCCCACTGAAAGGTGAGACATCATATATATTTCTACATTTTCAGGGTTCTACGTTGTCTTTTCAATGACATTTACCCATTTAATAGAGTGACTAAGCTAACTGAAGTAAGTAGCTTGACAAACATTGGTGATTAGTTGAGGCATCGGGTGAGACACGAACTGTCCACAGCTGGGCCTTCTAAAAACTGCACTCTGCTTTTCCTTCATCACACTACAGGTAATGAACTCACAATTTGTATGTGACCATACATTTTAAATGGCATCAAAGGGGTGCCGAGGTGAAATCAAAAAGAGAGGGAGAGACTTCATTTGTTATTCAGCGCCAAAACTGAGTTGTGATTCAAGGGTTTTGTTTTTTTTTTGGTATGCTGCAGTTGAGTCAGTGGCACATTCCCATATTCCCATTCACACAGTAAAACCACTTCTGTCTGTAGATATGCAGTTCTTGTTCTACTGTCATTTGACACTTGAAAGCAGCTGCCATGGTTACAATTACCTCATTGTTTTACCTAGACCAAGACTAGCAACAGTCACTGTCTTGCTGGTCTACTATGAATACCAACTACGTTATGAATACCAAAACAATGGCATTGCCTTGATGTATTTTATGGGTACTGGATTTATTTTACGATATTAGCAGCTGTTACAGTAACCTAACAAGATCCAGTATAATCACCAACAAATACCACCTGTGCTGTTTGCTTCTCCTATACAAAGTTGTGAATTAGCTAGCTAACACATATCCACTGATGTAGACTAAATGTACACTAGCATAACATTATAACTTAGAATTGTAGTGGGTTTTTTTTTCTTTAAAGCTTCCAACACTTCACCAGTTATAGCTAGTTAGCTAACGTTAAACCAGAAAGCGGACTAAACATAAGAGGTGGTAGAGTTTTGATGCGGACGGACCAACCTCCTGCCTGCGGTAACTTGGATTTGAGGATAATGTCCAGCAGAGAGCGGTGACGGTCGTTTTCGTCCTTCAAACGGGAAGCCTGCTCCTCGTAATCCGTTATTGTTTTTTCAATAGCGCCTAATATTTCTGAAGCAGCAGCTTGCAGCCGCTCGGAGACAAACACTTTAAGCTCTTCGATTTGGCTCATCTTTCCACCATTAACACACTCCACCTTCAGCCGGAACGGTGTACATGGGGGGACAAGTGGAAGTGAGTCAGTCGGAATAAAAATGAAGTTTCCGTTTGTTGCTTTCAAAGTAAAAGCTCTGTGATGCGTTTAGTTTTTATCATGGCGATGTGCTAAAGTCAGGTTAAGACCGCATTTTAGACATCAGAGTACGTGAAAAACATTTCACTCACGAATACATGTTTTTTTTTAATTATTATTTAAAAGTGCAATTTTCGGCTTTACAAGAAAATATCATAAATTGATTTAAAGTTCACCCTTAGTTGGCTGTATGAAGGGAAAAAAAATCCATATTAAGCATCTTCACCTGATTTACTGCATCCCTGCATCTCTGGATTTAATAAAATAATGTGGATCTCGCTGCAGGAAATCGGTTATAAATATACTGTGATAAGAAATAACATTAATGCTTAATTGTGATAATCAAACAGTAACATTCATGCAAACAGAATGAATAAGAGAAACAATCTCATGGGCAGATAAGGGATCAATTAAATTGTCTATTGAGAGTAATTCTAAAACTGGCCAGTTTCTATTTTTTGGTTTGTTTGTTGTTTTTTTTTTTGTTTGTTTTTTCACAAAGCGGCAAAGTATTGTTAGAGTCAATGTGTATCAAAGTAATGTACCAAAGTGATGAAAACACTGTCACTGTGTACTTAAACAACACGTCCTCGGTCTGTTTTGGCGTGTTCCTGTGTTCCTGAGGGGACCTGAGAGTACATCCTTCTGCACGATGCGTAGGAGGGGTCGCAGGTATATCCATACTGACAGCAATGCAGACCATCTTTGCAACACTGGCCCTGAAATCAGTGCAAGTCTTGGTGTTAGAACAAGATACTGACCAGTAAATGACTGCATTAAACAGTGATAAGCCTGTACATTTCAGGACACACTGAAACTTCACTAGTATCAGACAGACACAGCATTAAAAGAAGACTGAAGATGAAGTTTTTTTTTATGTTTTTGTGCTTTAAAGCCTCTGTATTCCCATTTCCCTGAGCACTTTCACCAAACCATTAACCATCAGATCACTGTGCAATGGTTTCATGCCGTCTTTAATATTTGATAACCTACCTCAGGTCAAAACTAAAAAAATTTTAACAGTTGCGCAAATGCACAATCCATACCAGTGGGTAGGGACAGCAGTTCCACTGGCCTTTGGGTCCCTTGCAGCAACTTGTCCCTGGTGAGCAGTAAAACTCCGAATCACAGCGAATGACTCCAGCCTTGGGGGTGCCAGCACTGGCCTCTGCTAGAGCTGTCATAGGTATCTGAAATGTATATACAACTATCATACTCTATGGTCTAAATAAATAAATAGTGGAAATATGTTTCTTTGGCTATATAAAAGCATTGATAAGAGATAACAAAAACGACAATTAAAACAACGCCATAGCTGAGAATCTAATCGAGCAAATAGGTTTTCAGGATCTTTAAAACTTTCTCTCAATGGATGAACATTCAGAGAAATAATCCCAGGATACGCTACATATAGAAAGGTACATATAGTCTGATGTGTCCTACCTCCTGAAAGCTGGCTTTGTCTTTCGAAGGTGAAATAAGAGAGGCAGGGACTGATGACAGAGCTTGTTTGGGGTTGAAAGGGTATCTCAGGCCTCCCCTCACGCAGTACGTATATGTGAGGTCACAGTCATAGCCATATGGACAACAGTGGAAGCCATCCAGACAGCACCTGCCCTACAAGCCACACATTTTATACAATAATCAATACAAAATAAAAAAGACACTCCTCAAACAGACAGTGTAAGTAGATCAACTTACAGGAGAGTATGGGCAACAGAACCAGGCTCCTTTTGGGTGTCTGCAGCAGGTAGTGCCAGTTGGACAAGTGTAATAGTAGTCACAGTGAACAATTGAACTCTTTTTTTGGTCTGGGACATGATTGTTTTTGAGCTCCTGAAAGGGAGATAGAGATAAAATAGAAGGGCTTGGTTCCTCTGCACCCTCCTTCTTCACCATGGGTGTTTTTATCCACAGCTGGTCTTCTTTCTCACACATCTGGGTGATCAGGTTACAACGAAAACCTGAAGGGCAGCAGTGGGCCAGGTCAGTGCAGCACACAGCCTGGAGACACATGAGAATACAGACAGGCAGAGAATTAGTAAGAATTATTGGCACCAGTTTTCCAGAACAAAATGTCAGTATTAACAACGACACGTGAAGTTACTTAATTAAACTTAGATTCATCTGACTTACATTTGGATATGGACAGCAGCTATATCCATGCTTAGTCAAACAGCAGGTGGCGTAATCAGAGCAGACACTCCCATCAGGACATGTGATGGAGCAGGACGCAAAGCCCCACACACACACCCCCATAAACAGCCACAGAGTGCTCCTGAGCATCTGCAGAACAAAAGATTTATTTGATTCAGTTAAATGTGATGTGTTATGTGCAATTTCACAAGAAAAAAAAATCTCCTTGAAAACTGTGGATTCTATTCAGTTCTTCAGTCAGATTATGTGACTTAAGTGTAAATTATTGCCTTAAACTTTGTTCACCTGTGGTGCTTGTAACTTTCAGTTTCATTTAAGCTTGAACTAAAAGCTTCCTGTTTCCTAGAACTGCCTCACTGAACAGTAATAAGCAGTAAGTATAAGGCACAAGTGGCACTTATATCAGGAAAGAACTTGCAGATTGATTTTAATTTGGTTTATATTATTTGATTTCTTACCTTCAGCCAGTGAAGTGATTCAACAGCTTCCTGTCATGCGACTCACTCTTTCCCTGAGCTGAACAACAGACACACTGCTCTTTATATGGCAGGTTAGACCCTCCCACTGAATAAAATCTGGAAGTTAAACTTGAACATACCACGCCCAGCGTCGTGTGACTGTCAGAACAGGACAGTCTAGCTTTCTGAAGCTAGTTAAAGAAGGATTTAAGTAATCATTTTATCTGGCTGCACACACCCCCACCACAAGCATTCATGTCAAAGATTAAACATGAAAACATTTACAAGCTCATGTTAACCTTTGGTATCATTGCACTGTTGGAATCACAAGACCAGCCTGTAAAGCCTCATTCAAAAAGATTGATGATACTAGGAGTGGAATTTTATTTTGAAAGTTGGCTGAATGTTTCCAAACTTTGTTTTAAAATGACTTAAATCCATAATGGTACAGGTAAGATGGAAACAATAGACTTCATAACTTTATAAGTAGTTAATTTACATTAAAATCATTTACGTAGTGTATTATATATATTTTAAATTTCTTAAGTTTCAAACACAAATTTAAGTTGCAAAACATTTAAGATGTTTAAGTATTGTTTTTCCACCACCAAAGAGCTATAATTAACTTAAGTATTTTTGACTAACATACAGTACTTGGTTAGTCAAAAACAGTACTGGTTGATGTCCTTTAAACAATGCAACTGGGTCTATGAACCTCTCCTAGGTTTAAAATAATGTGCCTTTCACATTATTTGTGTTTAGTCTCATGACTTAATTTTAGTGTGATATGCTGCAACCTAAATTTCGATAGTACAGTGTGAAAACAAAACGGAGTAGCCAGGTGAGGTTTACAGCACACCTGCTGTGTTCGTTACAGTACTGTTATCCTCAGTTTACATTTTAAGAAAACAAGACAATGATAGTTTTGTCACGGTTTGATATAAAATCAGGGCAAAGTAGCAGTAAAAACAGATAAGAGTGGATAAGGGGAGTTGGACCACATAAATGTGTGATTTGTACACACACACACACCAAAACACAAGGTCTCACTATAGCAAGTAACAGCAATAAAGGCTAAAACAATACTTTATTCATGAATTCCCATTGTTTATACATTTACACTGCAGTGTAACAATTAATCTAACTTAACAAGTATCCCTTGTATAAATGTTGACTGTGCAGCTCACATTTCTTATCACAAGTCCAACTTCAATATGAGGCTGGCGAGACATCAGGTGGTCAGGTTTACATGCATGACACAGGCACTAGCATATCAGCCTCATCTAGCAACTAGAAATGCAAGATGGCAGGTATGAAGCAGAGGGAGTAACTCCTAAAGGGCCAGCATACTGAAGGCGAGAGCGAGTGCCGGTCACACAGAAATCTTCGAGATTGGGGGGCAAAAAAAGAAAGATGTGGAATTCACTGTCCTGTCGTTGACTGTAACTCAAAGAACAATCGTCTACAAAAAGCATGGTGAAAAAAAGACAACAAAAGATATGTATCGGTAGTTGCCACTCAGAGGGATGGGTGCCTCCCTCATTTTCACCCCAGCATTACAAGTCTGTAGGTCTCCTTGATCAGGTGCGATGACCGAAGCTGGATGGGAGAAGTTTTTGGTGGTCAAAGGCAAAAAAACCAACAAAAAAACACTACCAGTGAACTGTCAGGAGGCCCGAGAGAACCGTAAAGCTACGGTTGTTAGTCGAGCTCTGAGTCTGACTGAGATGCTGCCTTCTTTTTCTTTTTTCTGCCGTGTTTCTTGTGCTTCTTTTTCCTCTTCTTCTTGGATTTGTCCTGAGAACGCAAAACAGTTTACATTTAGCAAGTGATGTGTCTTTTCTTTAGCACAAATCGTTCATATGGGTTTATTATTGGGTCTAACTATACACTTGCGTTTTTGTATTAGTGAATTTCAGGCAGAGTAGACACATAAATACATATTGCTGCATATTGCAGGGCAGGAAATGCTATTTCTGCACTGTAACTGTGTAAAAGGGACTTAAGTGAATTGCTCACTGTGATTTTCTCCTTTTCTTCGCTACTTCTCTTTTTCTTCTTGGCTTCAGCCTAAGGGTGGGAAAAGTTGAAATGAGAACACGGAAATAGGGAAGTATTGGGTTAAACCCACATTTAAAAACAGCCGTTTAATTTAACATTATTTCTCAACAATGGCATTTCTACAAGCGTCTGCAAGAGCAGAGACCGTTAGGTTTTCAACAGATTTCTACACCAAACTCATATGGTAATCTGTTTCTGGACCAAACGGTTTTCTTCCAAACTGTTGAGCAAAACTGGTTAGCATGCCCAGTGTATGGTAAGTTGTTCTGGCAAACTTTCTGCTTTCAAAAACATCAGCAATCTGTTTTTCCAAAAAATGCTGATGAGACAAAATGATATTACAAAAAAAATCTTCATAACATTCTTGAAAAAAAAGACGTTAAAACTGAATCAAAAATCTCCATTTTGTTGAAAAAAGATGCAATGTCCTCGTACTGACACGTAGAAGTCAGGCTGAAACGCAGTGTTTTTGTGTTATCACTAGCTATATTTACATTATACATTTTCAGTGCTTGGCTAACGTGAGGTGATGGCAGATAAAATGCATGATGGGCTTGGGAGGGAAAAACTGATTTGACATTGATGACATTTGGGGGTCATTTCAAGCAACTCCCCCTGAAGAGCCACAGAACTTCTGGACAAGCGAGAGAGCGAGTAAGAGTATGGTGAGAAATAAAACTGAAACTGCACTTTGGTAATGGCATAATGTAGCTGAGTGCAAGTCAATGTTGGTGTATAGAAATACAATTGTGACAGCTGTCTCGTGTAACACTGACAACCAGAGGTCAATCTGTGACCGCGGTCTCATAATAACCGGGAAGATCAAGTATGGTTATGTTTACCATAGAAATGCTTGACTGGGTTTTTCTTTAAGACCAAAACAATTAAAATATCAAGTGTGCTGTTGAGCAAATCTAAGCTAAGAAATGTCTAATGTTCTCTTTGACTACATATTTGAAGAAGGACACTGCTGACTAAAATTCTGTGGTAATTAAGCTAACCCGCACCCCTAACACCCCCAAATTTGAATTTAAAGGGGAACAAAGACGTAAAAGAGGAACCAAGAAGGAGATAGCAGATGATGGTATAATTAGTGACTTCCTATTTGTGGAGGGGATTTTGTATTAACTGATTTATTCATTACAAGTGGAGCATCTGGAGTATTTGTAATAAACAAACATTTACAGAGGCAGGCAGAGAAACTTAACTTTCCTGTCCAGTGTTTTAATCAAAAACTGTCCCATCAGCTACGTCTATTTCACCTTCAACAACCACATATGAATAACACTTACTACATCTTCCCCGTCAGAGTCCACAGAGGACTCCAAAGAGGAGTCTTTACAACTTCGCTCAACCTTCCTTTTCCGTCTGCGGCTCTTGTCATCCTGAGTGGACACAAGATTTGCAACAAGAAATGCAATAACTAATATCTGAAAGGTCAAAGGCCATCAAATTTATTATCATCAAACAGTGAGATACTAAATAAGTGAAAATTACCTTTTCTTTGTCCCCTTCTTCCTTGATTCTTTTCTTTTTCTTCTTGGGGAAAAAACATTTAGATTATACACTGGATTTGAAAAGCACTTAAGTCTTTGAATTACAGTTGCTTAACTGCACATTTTTACTACCACAACCTCTTTCTACTCAAGTGCACACAAACAAGGGAAGCCAACCATGCTGGTAAAAGAAAGAAAAACCTTGCTTTCAGAATCTGATTCTTCCTCTGAGCTGTCTGATGCTCTCCTGGCTGACAACTTCTTTCTCTTCCGTTTTTTCTTAACGCTCTTCTTCTCATCCTGTACACAAAAATAGAGGTGGAATCAAACACTGCTGTGCTGCATCACATGTAAGGCAATCTTGTGAAGCTGCAAGAAGAACAGATCTGCCTTCTTAAATTGATCACTTGGAGCTGTATAAAGTCTGAATTATTTCTAATCTGTTGTTAAATATCAACCCGTTTGCTCCAGATATGCCAGCTATCACCAACACCTCACTGCTCTTCATTAAAACATTGGAACAGCAGAGCGGCCAAAAGTTTAATTCAATCAATCAGTGCTGTGCACCATCGAACCAGAGCAACTTTGGGTCTTTGCCTCTAAATCTAAGCTGTTCAGCTGTGGGCTTAAAACTGTATAAGGTTCAGTACTGTGATCATGCTGGGGATGAAAAAGAGGCTCCACACGTTCCATCTAAACCTTTTTTTATGCAAAAGTTGGACATACCTTTCTCCATAGGTATTACACAGAATACTTAAGGACTCAATACAATCCAATTTAAATGTTTGAAAATGTACAATTTGAAAAATTCAGACTGGAATTAAAGGCAAAACTTGATCAGGACATCCCCACAATTTAGATCACAGTCTCTCTGGTTTGGGGTGAAGTGTGCGGGGGTCATAAAATGTTTTTTCCTTTCTTAAATGATTTTCAAAATTAACTTCACGATCACACCCTAAATTTCGCTAAGACTTACCTCGTCTTCAGACTCTGAGGAGGAGCTGCTGGAGGAATCAGAACTCGATGAAGAGGAGGAAGATGAAGAATGCTTGACCAAAACACAATGAAAGCAGGGTTCATTAGACTTGAGGTTATTTGCTTGTTTGAAACTGGATCATGGTATTTACAGGACTCAATGAGAGACCATCTCAGAGAGCAAGCTATGTGTGTGCGTGTGTGTGTGTGTGTGTGTGAGTGCGTTTGTGTGGCAGTACTGTGGTACACAGCTGGCCATCAAAATACTAGAGGTCTCTCCTCACCCTGCTGAACTTCTTCTTCTCTTTCTTCTTTTTCTAAACACAAATAAAAAACCAAAGTGAGTAAAGATGAGTTTGAAGAGTTGAGGCCATTCAAATGTCTGATAAAGATATACCATACCTCCTTTTTCTCTTTCTTCTCTTCTTTTTCCTTGTCTGTTGTCTTTTTGTCTTTCTCTTTGTCCTTGTCACTTCCACCTAACAACTTCTCTCGGTTTTTTGCCAGTTCTTTCTTCCATCTCTGAAAAAAAAAAAAGTAAATTTAAAAAAGTATGAATCTATTATTTTGCCAATTATTCCCCATACGCAGCTACACCTTTACCCAAGTATGAAGAACAGTTTTTTTAGGGAAGTTAAAGGAGCATCGTACGTGTAAACTTTAGACATTCATTGTTGAGACTGAAAATAATGAGAGGAAAGACGGTGATCATTCATAGATCAGTACGTCACATTTATGTGATACAAACATACCTCGTTCATCTTATCCTCAAAGTCAGCCAGGGCTCGAGAGCCCTTCTTCTTCTTTTCTAACTGCTCCTTTAGCTCTTCCCTAAAGAAAAGACAATCAATCAGTTGTAATAGAGGTTATTATGCAAAATATGTCAGCAGAGGTTTGGGAGGATTGTGTCTAACCAACCCGAAAGAAGATCTTCATTTCAATATTTCACTGGCTGCTGCTTTGGCTTTCAACTCTCCTCCTATGTGATGTTTAAATCTGATCCATCACGTTCTCAGCAAAACAAATTTCAGTCATATTAAACATGACTCTATAATTCTATTCATTGCAAGTATTCAAGAGATTTGGGTTTGTTGATTTCAATGAATGAAAATTATTCTATTTTCCAAATTGTTTCTGTTATAATAGACTACAAATCATTAAAGCCCTTTATCTAATACTTTGGTACCAGACATGGTACTTTATGTCCCCTTTACTTCTTAATATTGCACTGAAACATTTTGGTCTTCACATAATGCACAGGAAACTTTTCTACTGACAGAGGCGTGTGAACTAATAATAATGAACTAAATGTGCCCCCTTGTGGCTAATGCTGTAGTTAATGTCATTGAGGATATCCTAGTTATCAGAACTATATCAGATATGACATTTTACAAGATTTGAAGCACCCATTGCAGTGGGGAGAAGGTCAGCAAGGAAAAGCCCAGCAAACTGTGCAAATGTATCCATATAATTTCAAAACACTCTGTTCCTGTGACAAACAACACTTTATTTTCCTGTAAGAAAACGGAAGATCTTTATTTGCAGAAAGTAAACTTATTTATGGACAGTGCTTTTTTTAAGAGCAGATAAGTTTCATTTGAAGATCAATAGACACAGATAAACACATAGAGGGATCAGATGGTAATGTTGGCAGTTTAATCTGCATAATTTGTAACCAGTGCACTGGGGGTCTCTGCTCTCATTCTTCGTAGGCAGCGCCTCATTCTTCTTGTGAGAGCACCCAGTTCACATTTTTCTGCTATGATGCTGAATCAGAAAAAGCCAGTGTCACTCAAATTCTCTAAGTAGGAAAACTGTAAGGATGCATTAAGCACCTTGAAGTCTACTATGCTGTGTTACTACATCAGAGATCAGAAAACCTTCATATATGTGAAGCAATAAAACATTATTTCAGTCAGAAAGCTGAAAACCATTTTGTCTGTTGTAACAATCATCACATGTCCTTCTACTAATTACAGAGTTATTTTCTTGATAAGTTCCTCAGCACAGGCTCAGACTTGTAAACATACCAAATTACTTATCTTTCTGAATAAAACACACCCACAGCATTACAGAGCCCACGAATTCAACAAGTACAACCTACACCAATTAGACATGGTTAGTTTTACTTTCTCTTTAACTGTTTATTTCTTTATCTTAAATGAGATCGGGTTCTAGAAACCTGCACCTGTTCTCAACCAGTGTTTTAAAGGGTTACATCTAACTGTGATAACAGAGAGAATGGAAAAGAGGCAGGTAACAGGAGGATGCTTCTGTGAGAGAGTCGCTCGTATTTTATCTTTTGTTACCAAAGAGCAAATATTTATGTCAGTGTATGCCACTGGGAAGGTCTGGCCTTTACTCACCATGTTGGTCGAGGTCTGCTTAAATAATCCTGTATGGTTGGTCCAGAGTTCTGTACCGGGCCCCTGGCCCTTGCAGCAGCAATGGGGTTAATATAAGCCTGACACACCAAACAGAGGAAGGTATTTTACACACTTCTAAGGGAAGTTCAGACATATGTATAAATACTGGATCAAAACATCTCTAAAACAGTTTCAACAAAAACTGATCCTTGCAACAGACGGGACTTAAAGCAGGGTTGCTGTAACTAACGGTGATCCCCCTTATCTGTCTTTGTTATTAGCCTTATTACGATAACTAACATAGCGCACTGCTAACGTTGACTACAAACACTGGGCTAATATTAAAGCAAACGACAAGCTAACATTTATTTGACTTGTCACTTGCCTCTTGATATTTAGTACACTGCTAGTGTTCACGGCTGTATATAGCATCGAAAGCATCGACAAACACTGCGCTACACCAGTCAAAACATTGCCCACAATATCTGTGAGCTAAAGCTAGCATTCGCTGCCTGCGCAGCTCCAGCAGTGCAGAGTGAGCTTGAAGCTCGCATTTTAACGTTAGCTATAACATGCACCAAGAGGTTAAAACCCACACAATGGTCCATCAATCGAAAAACACTGGGCTGTGTTTCCAAAGGAGATGATGCGTGTTAGTGCGTGGCATAAATGACCACTGTCTAGGAGGCCTACCATCAGGATACACGGCATTGGTACACTTTCGCTAGCCATGGCTAGCTGCTGTACTAGCGTTGTTGTTGTTTGAGTTTAGCCTAGCTCGCTTACCAAATGTAACCGCATATCAACAGTGTATCAATTTCACGCTATTCGTGCAACATAACTCACCACTCGATTGTCTCTCTTGCCCATGTCGAATTAGCAATGAGAAGAACTATCCAGCAGAGAGAACAACCATTAGTGTTACCTTGCTAACATTGACCTAGCCACATAAGGCTGCGTTAATGGAAACTACGCTCGTCGTTCTTCTTCGGCTACTCCCGCTTCTTCTTCGTCTCCTTCTTTTAAGTTCTGCGGCAGCTAGCGTCCCAATCGTGTTACTGCCATCTTTTGGAGACAATTACAATTTTCTACGTCGTCTTCTTAAGATTCATTTGCAGCAGCCCGGTCTCTTAATTTATTGGAACTCAGTGTGTGCAGTGGACCTTTTCCGATTTATGGCTCACAAGCCAGGTTATTCATTGTGAAACAGACTGATCGTAATGATCACCTTATTGTTTAAAAAAAAAAAAAATCATTTATCATCATCATCATTGTTATTATTATTATTATGATTATGATTATTTACTTTTATGAAATTGAACCAGAAAGCTGTGTGGCAGAATGCAAGTATTATAACAAACTGTGTGGCATCTAATGTTCACTCATTCCAAAAACAAATTCACTGGAACAATTAATTGATCAATCACATTTATAAATGACAACATTCGTAAAAAGCTGCTTTTTATTCAACTGGTGCAACACAATAATAAGACACCAATGCCTGCATTCATACATAAGTATAATGCCATGATTGTGGTGTTCCTAGTCTCCATTTAATATGTTAAAAACAAATGTGACACAGGAAACAATGTGTGCTGTGAGTTTATATGATGGATCAAGCTACTACGTTGGTTTCAAAACAGTGACAAGGTCTCAAAGGTGAACAGTGGATTTCAGTTTTATGTTATTAGATTGAAATGTATTACAAACTGATTAACTCATAAGAAAAGCTTACAGTGATTGTGTCAAGTGTAATGAGACTAAAGCAGTCATTATTTTAATTGTAAACTTCTATGCCTAAAGTATGTGGAGCTTTCATTGCATTGTATGCACCATTGACCAGATATGAGTCTTTATCAAATAGAAAATTCACACAGTGCTTAGTCAAGCGGACAATTATAAATGGATCTACATCATGTTCGCCATCTAACAATTAAAGGTTGCTGGCAAAAACAGTTCATACAGGCAGTTATCTTCAGACAGTAATGACTACAGTAACATATATTTGATAAACAGGAATGACAGTAGATTATGATCAATGATATGATCGTGGAGCAGTTTGAAAGAAAAACCTGAAGGAGTTGTGATGTGGTCAGTTAGTAGCCCGAGGATGTGCAAACTGTGCCCAAAAGGTTTGGATGTCCATGACAAGAACCTGAGAAAGTTAGAGAAGGTGTCTGTGTGTGTGTGCTAGCAGCACTACCTGTTAAGAAAACGTAAACCAGTGTTAAAATATGTTACTGTTCTGCAAGAACTACGACATACAAAAATACAACTCTGCATAACTTGCTTTTTCCTTGCTGGTAAAAACTGAACTTGAATAAAACAGGATAAACTGTAAAATAAACCAAAAAACTGTACACAAAATATTTGTGCATTTCATTATAAAAACCACTGTAAAATTCGTAGTCACTCTCAATCCAAAGTAAATGAAATTCAACAAGCACCCACAGAACCCACCCAAAATTTTCAATAGACAAAATACTCTTGCCATACAACATTCCTCTGACCCTCGCTACTCTACGTCTATCCTTTTTTACGACATATCTATGGGCTGACAATGCGCGCATCAAAAGTTTTCTATCATTACAGCTTGTACTTAGCACTACATACTGTACAGTACCAATGGCTATCCTTTATACATTCCTTACATTGTCAAACTATTCTTACACAAATTCTATAATCAGCTAAAGAGTTGGTGTAATTGGTGTAAGAACATTATATGCCCTAGCATCTTAAAAAAAAAAAAAAATCAAGTAACAACTTGACAAAAAAAATGATATAAGACTTGTCAATAAAATTAAAATTAAATACAGAATATTGGCGACAATACTATGCCAAATGTTTCCATGTTGAGTAGTGCTGGTGGGACTTTCTCCACCTATTGCAAGCCTGTGCATTACTGTATCATTCAAATAGTAAATAATAATTGTATTTCATAATGATAAAAGCCCATGATGGCATACCAAAAGCAAGTCATAAACACCAAGTGAGTGGCAGGAACTTTTCTATAAGGTTCTTTCATCATTGTCTCAGCACCGATATCAGCCCATTATGATGAGTCCCTTGATGAGCGCAGAAACCATTAGAATCCTGCTACTGGTCTGCAGTTACTCAGGACATCCTCAAGGTGGCAGTGATACAATACATATATAACTGGAATGATAGGTCAAGACATGGCAGTGAGTGGTTGGTTTGTGATGCCTAATCATGTTTCAATAGGCAGGCGTGTGCACGAGTGTGCTTATGTCAGTGGTAGTGCACACATCGAACATCGTGTGCATATCTACTCGCAGCACACACCCACAGTAAGCATAAATGCAGGCGAAATCCACGCTGTCCACACAGGCTCCCGCGTGGTCGGGCCCCCCCAGTCGAGAGGGCTCTTGCAAGGCTGAACACTGGTCATAAAGAGGCCTCAGCCTCATCGCCTCTCACGGTTCGTCCATCCACTTCTACCAGTCAGTCTGAGATGCAAGTCTCTTTGCATTGTTAACACAGTCAAACATCAACATTTAACAACCTAAAAGCAGCAATTACAATCCATCAGTTCATGGAAGGAGGATAGCTTTGTGCATTGTTCGGGGGGGGGGGTTGTGTCATCTTTCGTGACACTATCTTTACCCTCATTTTCGGAGTACTTTCCCAGAGAGTTGTACATTGACTATAAAAAGTATTTGCCCCCTTGGCCTAGTTCATGTTTTGCTTTTGAGTTTATATACAACATGGAATCACAGTTGATTAAGCTTTTTTTTGACACTGATTATCAGAAAAAAGTGTCCTTAATGTCAAAGAGAAAACAAAATTTCCCAAATGACAGTGTAGGTATTCTCCCTCTTAACTATGACATGGTTAACTTTTTTTTAGAAGTTGAATAACAGGTAGAATGGCGAACCCCTGTGTGTAATCAAGATGTAATTTTTAGTTAAACGTCAAACAGGATGAATCAGCGGAAGGATAACAATGCCAGTGAAATGTGAAGGCAGTGAGAACAGAGCACGGTAAAGTCAGTCCTTAAACAATGGCAAAAATATGGAAGAATCATAATCCAAGTTTCAGGCAGAGCTTAAAACTGCCGTTCAGTCATGCTCAACATGCAACTTGACAGAGCTTAACCACTTTCGTAAACACAAAATTGCTCTATTCAAATGTACAACACTGATGCAGATTCAACCACATCGACTTACAAGGCCGTAATTGTTGCCGAAGGTACCTCTACTAAATACTGACTTGAGAGGGTGAATACCTGTCTAATCATTTAGTTTGTGTTCTATATTTCTACTTATATCTCATCAATCTCTACAGATTTGTTTTCACTTTGACATTTAAGATTTACCTGCTGATCAGTGTCAAAAAATGTTAATTAACACACTTTGATTTAACGCTGTAAAAACAATGAAACATGAAGCAGACTGAGAGGCAGTAAGCTGAATGCTTTTTATAGGCACTGCATGGGATGATTAAGGGTGAAGGAGGACTGTCAGGCAGTCCTCTCTTCCATAGTGGGCTTGTTGCTGGGGATGGGCTGGGCTGCGTACACGCTTCTACTGTGGCTGTCCACACTTTGAAAATAGGGGTGGCTCAGCGCAGCGAAGGCTGATATCCTCCTGGAGGGGTTGAAGGCGAGGAATTGCTGAATGGAGAGAAGAGACAGAAGGAGATGAATGAATGGACAAGTTGATGAAAATGAGAGGTTCATGTTTAACTGAACTGAAGAAACCCAAAAAGAAGAATCAGCATTATAATATAGTGGCTGTATGGTTTGATGTCAAGGCTTTGAGAAAGTGTGAAACACTGAGAAGAGGTATCCACCATTAAGAGGGCCCGTCCTTGCTCGTCCATGTCTGGAACCAAGTCTTCTATTGGCTTAGGGGGGCGGGGGGTGAAGGCACTCTGCGGTAGGGCCACCTCCTGGGGCCAGTCCTCTGCTGAAGGTACCCCAACAACACTGTGTAATGATAATAGTCATTAGTGCCCGTCTAGTTCAGATCTTTGCTTAAATTCAAGACAAGGCAAGGCTTGAATTGGTAAGCTTTGGGATTCAAAATGGTGCTAATAATATTCATCACAGCAGAGCAGTATGACTTCATCTTGCAGGTGGTGTGTCAGTTGTGTGCACATCCTGTCCTATATTTAGGCCAGATGTTGGATAATAGGTTCAGTTAAGGAAAAATGAAAACTATTCACACACTTGAAATTCTGCTGGACTGACTTTGACTTATTTTTATGGACAGTACAATAAAATTTTGGGAAGCTCAAATCCAGGTTGTGCATTCATTCTCATGACTCATATAGGACCTCAGACGCTGTAACGAGAAACAAAGCCAATAATACTCACTCAAAAATCTTTCCAAGCTGATCAACATCTGAGTTTCCTCGAAATAGCGGTCTGGAAAATAGAAAATAAAAGCAGTTTAGTTTGACTGGTGTTGCTGAAACATCTACACAAATCAGTGTCAAGATACAGTATATTGTACTGCAAAAAAACGAAGTGAATAAGGTTGAAATGCATTTTGGTTAAACGTGTAAAGCATTAATTCTGACATGAGCGTTAATGTACACTATCCCACGGCACACTGTGGACGAACAGTCTTAAGATATAAGCTTTTGGCTCAAGGCAAAGAGGAATGTGTGACTCCGATGTGAACGTTTGAAGTGGCCACACACTCGCAGCTCCATTTCATGTAGTCAGGATTGTGAAGCAGTGTTGGTAGTACCACTGAAGAGGGGAGGGAGGGATGAAAGGAGGGAGGAGAGCGACAGCAGGGCTGCTGGTGGTTCCTGTGGCTTTGGGCCGTCTTTGGATGCCCGTGGGCGGCCATGCCTGGGCTGGCACCCGCACAAATTCCAGTAGTCATCATCAGCACAAGCCTGCCGGCCGCCGCACAGGACAGAAAAAGTCTATTTATCCCTTATGTGTGTGTGTGTGTGCTTTTGCTCTCTCTGTGTGAATGTGTGTAGGAAAAGTGGGAGGGACAGGCGTGTGAAAGAAGACTTGGATTATTCTAACAGAGAAAGAGGTATGGGAACTAGACCTTCCTGCTCTGAAAGGAAACGAGGAGATGGCGTTGTCAAAGAGAAGACTTCCTTTGGACACCAAAGATGCCTCGATTTTTAGGCTCAATAAGATCACTTTCTCCAAGTCATTTTTAACTTTCTATATATGACAGTATGAAATGCACTTAGGTCTAGAAGGAGACAGACAAGCCTCAAGACTTCCATTTTTGTTTGAGATGAGATTGTTTGAGATGGTCAGTCACCAGCAGATGTCAATGTAATGCAGGATACTGACACATAAGTGTGCTTGAATGCATGTGTATATGCATTCTGTATCCAGGCCTCAATACAGTTCAAGTGCACCCCACTTAACTAGAGTCAACAGAGACTGGCTAGCCACCATGTGTTCCCTGTGTTTTGCCACTTGCAGGAAGCTTTGCATAGCTGAACACCCACACTTTCCTACAGACTTAGACTCAGGGATATTAGTCATACAGGGGTATTTTGTGATACAGAGTTGGTTTCTGTTATTCAGAAATGGTATCCTTAACTAATGGATGACCAAGTGTTTTGTTTTTTTTTAAATCTTGCACCACTGCTTTAAATCAGACATTTAAACGGGATCACACCACATAAGCAGGTCTTTTGAGGTAAAGAACTGTGCTGAGGTTTGAAAGACATTTAAGATCAGACCAAACCAGTTCTGACTGTTGCAAAGGAAGGAAAAAAAATCACCTACAGCAAAGTCATCGTGCCAAAACAAGTAGGGCTGATAATTCCAAGAGGTCCATTTTTAAACCTGGAGTGGTTTGTTGGTTTGTTGGAGGGGGGATAACTGGATTCACATAGAGCTGGCCACTGGCATGTACGCACAATCAACAGTCGAGTGCAAATGCACATCTGCACACACTCAAGCAAGTGCACACAAATGCACACACGTGCGCAAAAGGGATTGTTTCCCTTTCAGAGATCTGCACGTGCACATACGTGCGCATACATGTGCACATACACGCACAGACGGATGGCAGGGAAAGGAGGACTGAGACTGGGTTGGGATAGGCAGCTGAGTCACGCTTCCTTTAGTGCCAACACGACTCTGTCCCACATTCCACCTCTGGAATGTGTGTGTGTGTGTGTGTGTGTGTGTGTGCGCCCATGTTTGCACGTGAGAGCGTCAATCTGTCTGGGTGGGAAACGGAGAGAGAGAAATGCAGTGTGTGTTTGATTGTGTTTGATTGTGTCAGTGTGAACTTGCTGGACATGTAAGTCAGTGCTCAGTTTAGATTCACTGTAAGTGAAGCACATTCACGCGTGCATGCAAGTTCGCGCTGTTGAGGATTTATCAATTGAGCTGCAAACTGTGAGAAAGTCAACACGGATGTGGGGCCTTACCCAGACCATTAACACAAGACGCTCAACCTTTTCAATCGGAGGAATGTCAACAAGCAGGCGCTCTCTCTCTCTCTCTCGCCCATTCACTCAAATCCTGACTCACCCTGACACTATCCCAGTCATGCAGATGCAGACTTGTATGATATTTGCTCAAATTCCTTTGACAACAGGTTCCCAACTTTTCTCGCTACAGTACATAGTCATTAAAAGAGGCAAAGGCATGTCGATGTTAGAAAGTGCTCGGGGGGGTTAACCTCTTAAGTTTCATGAGTCATGGCAAAAATGTTTTGAAGTCAGATGTGCACTTACAACATTGACCTGCAACATAAGGTGACTGGGTGAACTGGGGTTGTCACTGACTAGTGGGGCTCGGGCATTGGGCCTGTGTCTATATCTTCAGATTGCTCATTTATTTTCTCTGGCCAACATTCCAAAACCAAGAGATATTCACTTTACATTAATATAAAAACAAACTAAATCAGCAAGTCCTCTCTTTGAAGAAGGAACCCATGAATGTTGGACATCAAGAGAAAAATAATTTAAACTATTCATGACTTATCAGAATGAACTTTCTGCCGTTAGATTAACGGATCAACTGACGAACTGTGCAGACGAGATTTCTAAGATGATGTAACTACTCATTCCTAGAAAAGGGCATTCGATTTAGGTACCAGCTATTTTGAATGCAATTAAACCACCGGTGGGGTTGTGTGGTTTGTTGTGCTCGAGCTGTCAACAATTACAATCTCCACTTCAACAAAACTGCAAACCAATAAACAGCGTTTTCTCCTCGTCTCTTGTTCTGCACTCTCCCTCAATCTCCCCTTTCTTGTGCTTTCTTTCACTGCTTCTCCCAGGTGCCCTTTAATCTCTAACAGGTGGCCTTTTAAAAAGCCATCTTAATCACCTGCAGAGAGCAAAAGAGAGAGAGAGAGACAGACACAGAGAGAGAGACATAGAGTGAGTGTGTATGTTCTGTTTATGGCCATCAAAGGGCTCTGCCTTGTTTCCGCCTCCAGGCAAAGCTGGACACGTGCCAGATTGTGAAAACACACACATATACACACCAAAGCTTTTTACAGCTTATTGTGTCAGGGTGAGAGAAGAAGTAGACAACACACACACACACACACACACACACACACACACACACACACACACACACAGAACCAGCCCACTGCTATCAGACAAGATACAATTGCCCACAGATTCAGATTGTGCCTACAGGAACAGTATGTGAAACAAGGACAGACCTCTTCTGCACACATTACATACAGGTTACTGCTGCTTTATGTCAGTCCCTTATAGTAAGATGATCGCTTTAAGGGTCACATATTCTTTGATGCATGTTTAAACATAAAAAATGTTCCACAGCTATAAAACACACATCAGCTTTGTGGTGTTCGTGATGTGTTAACACATGCTGTATGAGGTCTGAATAGCATTAGACATGTCTGAAAGGACATCCAGCAGCCATTCACCTCAAGACTTTACTGACGTATTACATACAAACATGACTGTGAATAGATTAACTCTTTAACTAGCAGCCTATACTCCTGAACATTACCTGTACTCTCATGCGAGCGCTGGACTCACAACTGCAAATCTAAATGAAACTGATTGTTTCAGTGTATAACACAACTCAGACATATCTTTTCATGTCTGGCTTCACCAACATCCATGGCAAAATTTGGGACGTCGTCTCAGGGTCTGAAAACTGTTTGCACTTGTTAAATCTTATCCTGTTGTATTTTAGATCACATCTTGACATGCACAGTTGGGCTGCAACTAATGATTGTATTCATTAGTAATTAATCTGGTGATTATTTCATTGATTAATTGTTGTGTCCATAAAATGTCAGAACACAGTGGAAAACGCCTCCAGTAAGGCCACTGCTCGATTTGTTCATCTTCAAAATTGAGAATCTGGAATCAGAGAATGATGGGGATTTTGTGTTCATTTGGTGCATTCGATCAATCAACTCTGAGGTCAACCTTTTCAAGTGTTTTCTTTACATAACATATGGCAGTCAAGAACTATTGAAGGTCTTGTTTTAAAAGCAGGAAATTAAGAATACAACCTCCTTTCTTTATAGCCAGTCGTAACATACTGGATGTGAAAACACTTAAGTATAAATCTCCTCTAGAGCTATGAAAAATTGTCATGTGTCGCCATTTTTTTACAGCCGGCTGCTAAATGAAGCTTTAACACATGACCTGGTGCACACGTGCACCAACACTGTTTTAAATGGACAGAGTGGGATAGGACGCAAGAACATTGCATGGTTTCCAGCGGAACATGTTTTGTCTGGCTATCACACCAAACACCCCCTGTTACTGAAGGGGTGAATGTGGAAAACATTGTGTGTGAGTTTTCTGGCAGCAAGCAAAAGCAAAAGTATTTTCTGGTGCACAAAATAAAACTTTGGGCCCAAATAGAATAGAACATATTCAGTGCAGCATGGCGCCATGTTTCTCATGACGGTATCTAACAATTTCCACAGGTGTTGAATTAGCTTGACATAAGGTGACTGGCAGTGTCATAGGATACACATCATTTTTTATATTCATCAAACTATTCAGCAATCCCCTTCTGCCCTGTGCGGAAGCATCTGTTTTCATTATATTGTATTTTTGTCACTCGTCTCTATACCGCAAGACTACACAATCTCTTCACCCCGTGTCACCCCCTTGCCACTAGAGCCTCTACATTCCCACTGAGACCCACGTGCAAAGCGTGGGGCGCCGTGTGTGGTTGCGCATGTTGGGGTGTGAGGACGGTTGGGGAAGGAAGCATAAATTACAAGCAGGGCTGCTCCTCCTGGCACTCTGCCCTACCTCAGAGAGACTGTTCTTATCTACTCCGAAGCACACCACTGCAAGCTGGCAAGACCCCAGGACTCTGTTGATAACAAGACACATTTCTAGAACACGTTATGATACATAAATATTGACATTAGATTGATGCTATGATGACAAAGTGTCCCTATACCCTGGAGAAGCCTGTTTTTCCTTGCATAAGCAGCCAGTTGAACCTTTTTTAAGAGGGTTAGGGTATTTTAAGAAAAATTGTCCGTTATTAGCCTGGCTCTCCAGTGTGTGAAGTTCGTTAGACCACAAACTGACAAATACCTATACCAAGAAGAAGAATCTTAACTCGCGTGCTGCAACCACAGCCAGCAGCCTGTCATTACTGTAATGGTTTGATAAGCCAACCGAAATATGATTCCTCAATGCTCTCAACGCATCTGACAGGTGTCATTTTACGAAAAGATGACAAGTTCAAGAAACACCCAAATAACTGATTCTGAAACAACGGCAGTTGGTTTTTCTATGAAGAAATAACGAATAGAAAATAAGAGAATTAAAAGTTAATATTGAGAAACAGAAAAGTCTCTTCGCTGTGGTAATCCTTTGGCATCAACTATAACATCAACCTTCAGATCTTGGACCCCGGGTCACAGCTCAAACACCAACTGAATAAAAATTTATCAAACACCAGATTTGTGTTGGTATGCATGTAAACAGTAAAACCACTTCATGGGAAAGACAAGACAGCAGATGGCTTTCAGTGATACTCGCTCCTTATAGAGACCTAGTCACAAGGATATGAGCATGTGAATGTGTGCACACAGTATGTGCACTGCCTTACTGATGACTCCAGTAATCCATGTAATAGCCATACCAGTGACACCAATAACATAGTGGTAAGTAACACATGGTTCAATTCCACCATCTGATGGTTAAATTCGCTCAAAGCTCATAACCTCACCTTGACGTCACCACACTTACAAATCCACACCAAAAAGATGTAGAGGATTAAAGTTACATTCTGCCAATCTTGTGTAAGTAAGATGAGTTTAAGGGTTTTTAGTTTACTTAAGTCTCTACTTCAAACCTCTTTAACATGAAAAAAGGAATGGACAAACACAATGTGCACACGCAAAAGCAGAGTAAGTTCATTATGGCATATACAGATCCCACTTGTATGTAGCAAGGACACTGTTCCTGAACCAGGTCGGTGTGTGTGCGTGCAACCTTTTCCATGTTAAAATGGTACGTCATGCTAATCTCTTCTTAATAAGTCAGTTGTCAGTTGCTGAGGTCTGAATGTTTAATGTGATTTCATTGTGGAAGCAGAGGAGAGGGAGGATATAACAGTGGGTGAATGAGGAGATAATTTGAAAATAATGAAGTGTGAGCAGTGGTTGCTTGGTTCCAGACCTCTAAATCGCTGCCCACTTCTCCTGGCTTTTCAGTTTTTTTTTTTTTGTCTTTTTTTTTTTTGCCCGGTTCTAATAGTGTTGTGCTCACTGAGGGACGCTTCTCCGTTTGGAAAAACAACCAAGCCAATCGGAACTTTCACCACGATGATCCCTCCCTTCTGCTGCTATGTTATTTCTCCTTCCTCCTCTAAAGCATTCTAAGAAATCAGTCCTAAATAAACAGATAAGACTACACAGGTATTAAACAGTGTGCCAGAGAACTTTCGGTTTGAGAAATTACACCGGTATTTCAGTCAAAAGATTTCTCCAGTTCGTTCTGTGTTCTCTGTAGCTCTCACCTTCTCCTGAACATCTCAGCAAAGATGCAGCCGACACTCCACAGGTCCACTGGTGTAGCATAACTGGACTGGAGCAGCACTTCTGGGGCTCTGTACCACAGTGTCACCACCTACAATGCACACAGCAGAAATCCATAAAGACATTATTGTTAAACTTTAAATACAAAGACACAAACACAAATCACTTCTAGTTTCTTCACATGTAGTCTCACCTGCCAAAGGCACACACACACACACACACACACACACACACACACACACACACACACACACACACACACACACACACACACACACACACACACACACACACACACACACACACAGGGTTAATGCTTCTCTGCCCCCATCTTAGGCTTACGTAAGACATGAAATCATATCTGGCAGGACATGTCTCCCTGCTCCCGTTTTGGTGTACCCACATCACACAGTCTTTCCACAGCAATCCACCGGGGACACACAATACTGTACCTGCATATACAGTATATGTGCATTTACATGGTGTGCTGCTCATTACTATTAAGAACAAAGAAATGTTTCACTGGATCTAACCTCACAGATGTCATGTCTATGTGAAGTGATAATGGGTTGACTTTAACCAGCATCAACCACCCCACCCAACCTCTTCCTCCCGCCAAAAAAAACAACAACACTTCCTGTCTTGCATCACGCACTCTTGCACTCACCTGAGGCACAATGGAAGCCATTTTGTGCCACTTCACACTTAGCATGGTTTCCAAATTTGTCCCTGTAACTCTATTGGGAGCTCTGAGTGAGTGTGTATGTGTGTGTGTGTGTGTGTGTGTGTGTGTGTGTGTGTGTGTGTGTGTGTGTGTGTGTAGCCATAGCTTGCAGGAAAGCAGCAGCATTGTTAACAGCTACAGTAGGGAAAGCCTCCAGACAAAACTCAGTGACCCCTAGTAAGAGAGTGGACTGGTTCCAGGTGCTTTCCTAAACTCCAGATTTTTCCAACAGCTTTTGGCTGCATTCCCCCCTTCAGGCACTGCAGAGTGCTTATCGGGATCTGAGAGTCGGAGGCAAATGTTTGTAAGCAAAAAGAGTGCAGTGTCACCTAGATATCTTTATTAGCTGGCTTGGACTCTTTGTAGGAGTATGAGGAAAAGATATCCTGCCTAGATGTTATCCACATGCTCGTGTGGGTAATATGAGAGCAGGGATCTTCAAAGGATGTAGCTGGCCAAATATGAACTATTAAAGAGTGAAGCAACTCCTTGCTTATGTGATCAAGTGCCTCATGAGAAGCTACAGGGAGTCAGCACTCAAGGACTTTATGGTTCACAGAATTTTGGATAGGATTTCTTTCACTAGGGGAGGTCGGATGATTTCAATATTACATGTGCTGATCAGTGGTTTTAATCCTGTCCAAAGAGCACGAGTGTGTGATTTTCACTCCCTGTACTTAATAAGACAACTTGTTGATTCTTGCCTAATTTAATTCCCACTTGGGAAAAACATGTTGTGTTTTAGCTATGCCAGCGATGTGGCTCTGTGTAGGACACTGGTCAAAATTTCAACTTACCCAAACTCTGATTCATGATCAAATACCTGCAAAACTAATGACATTCCCATGAGTAATCACTGTACTTTGTGGTTAGCACCAAGTGACCAGTGTTATCCTGCTGACATGCAAAGCTAAGCAGGTACCCCTGGTATATATATTACGTTACCATTGTCACATTGTAATAGCATTGTGAGCATGACTGCATGCTGATGCTAACTGTTAGCTCAAAGCACTGCTATGTCTTAGTACAGCCTCACAGAGCCAATAGCATGGCTGAAGACTCCTAGTCTTGTTATCTGTATAAAGTCTGAATTTCATCAGGCCTTTTGTTATTGTCACAACATGCAAAAGGGGCATTATTCATAATTGTAGCGTAAGGGGAAGTCACTGATATCTGAGGCAAACCTGCAATCTGACTTAACATTACCCCACGCTGGAATTCTTAAGCAAGGCAGTCAACAGATACTGTTAAGAGGAATAAAAAGTTCAGTCACATTTTTTTCTTCTAAACTGAATGACACTATTAATAGAGCCGGGGCTGCATTTTGCAGATGTGTGACACTTTCTCATCTCCTGCTTCCTGCTTCAGTGGAAATAGGGAGGAAGTTGTCGGCTGAGCCACGTGACCAGAAGCGAAACATACACTGAGAATGAACAGGCTGACTGTTAGGGTCACTGAAGATTTTTAGAACAGTGAAACCTCAGAGAAAAACATGAATGGAAGTTGTACCGCTGCCCATACAGTCAGGCAACAAAGAGTCATTGATGTTTTTTTTTTTTTTTACATAGTAAAATTCAAGACTGCATAGCTTTCACTTTCGTGGGAATTTTAACCAACTTTCTGTTAACTCTAAATTCTCTGCAAGTGCTCAGCTTAATATCTTGTTAGAACACATTGCATCTAAATTTTACTCCTATTAACCAAGACATAGCATTGCTAAAACCATCAAACACTGTAATGCATGCTGTTTTAAAATGAGGATGGATGCATAAAAATGGCCCAATCAACACCTTCCTGTAACTCTTGCAACTGCAGGCTCAAATACATGTGACTTAGAGAGAAGAAAATATTTAACCCCTTCACTGTTTTCACAATTTATGACATTGCAGCCTCATGCTAAAATCTTTTAAATTCACTTTCCCCCTAATCAATCAACATGCAGCACCCTGTAATGACAAATGCAAATTTATTAAAAAGGAAAACCTGAAACATCACATTGACATAAGTATTTGGACACTTTATTTAGCACTTAGTTGAAGCACCTTTGGCAGTGTTTACAGCCTTGAGTTTTCTAGGGTATGATGTGACAAGCTTTGCACACCTGGATTTGGGGTTTTTCTGCCAGTCTCCTCTGCAGACCTCTGTCAGGTTGTGTGGGGACCATTGGGTGGTCTTTTCAGGTCTCAGGTTCAGAGAGGGTAGATTGGTTTGAAATCAGGGCTCATTGTCCTGTTGGAAGATGAACCTTCAGACCAGTCTGAGCTCCCGAATGCTCTAGACTAGCACAATACTCCCACAGCATAATTTCTATCACTACCATGCTTCACCACTGAAATGGTACTGGGCTGGTGATGATCGGTGCCTGGTTGCCTCCAGACATGAGACTTAGAAATTAGAACAGAGTTCAATCTTGGTTTCATCAGAAAAGGAAGATCTTTTTTCTAACAGTCCCGAGAATCCTTTAAGTGCTTTTTTGCAAACTCCAAGCAGCTTTTGCTGAGAAGCGGCTTCTGTCTGACCACTCTGGTGTAGAGCCCAGATCAGTGGAGTGCTGCAGGGATGGTTGTCCCTCTTAAAGTTTCTCCCATCTCCACAGGATCTCTGGAGCTCACCCTGAGTGACCATCGGGTTCTTGGTCACCACTCCTACCAAGGTCCTTCTCCACTTATTGCTCAGTTTGGCTCGGTGACCAGCTCTAGGAAAAGTCCTGGTTGTTCCAAACTTCTTCCATTTAAGGGTTATGGAGGCCACTGTGCTCCTGGGAACCTTTAATGTGGCACAAAGTTTTTTTTTTGTGGCTCTGTGCTCTTCAGTCAGTTCCCTGAACCTCATGGTTTTGCTTTTGCTCTGATATGTATTGTCAGTCGTGAGACCTTATATAGACAAGCGTGTGCTTTTCCAAATCATGTCCAAAAGAATTTCCCACAGCTGGACTCCAATCAAGGCACAGAAACATCTCAAAGATGATCAAGAGAAATGTGAGAGACCTGACCTAAATTTCAAATGTCATAGCAAAGGGTCATGAATACTTATATCAATGGGATATTTCAGTTTTTCAGTATAGATTGTAGACTGATGAGGAAAAAAATGAATTTAAATTATTTTACAATAAGGATGCAATATGACAAAATGTGCGGGGGGGGGGGGGGGGGGGTGAAAGGGTGTGAGTACTTGCTAAATGCATTGTAGCTCTACTGCATGGAGTCTGTAGCCCTGCACAGTCAAAAAAAGACAAAAAAGTCAGAGCTCTTATGAACGCACGCTCATGTAGAGCCTTCTAGGAAGAACCACAGATCTAGAGCTCGGGGTATATCCGCCTCATTGCAATACAGAGTTATTCGAAAACCTGGCCACAACTGCAGATTAAGGCAATCATATCACACATGCATGCAGTCACAGACACACCGGAAGATAGGTGCTAAGGTTTACTGCAGTATGAAATTGCACCCTGACTACTTGTACTGTAGTATGCTGTTTTTGTAGCAGTACATCTCTGGCAAGGTGGTCTTTCATTCTATCCTGCAGAAAAAGAGCAAGCCAGAATTCTATATTTTTCTTTTTTTCCTCAATGAATATAATGAAAACACTAAAACCCACAATGCATCAGTCCATCTCTCAATAGCTTTTGACCTCAGTAATCTGTGACACTCAAACCAAAGCCCATTTGTTTTAAAAGGGTCAACATACATAAACTTTTCTAAGCTTTCGTGTACTGCAGGTTATATATACTGGTTAGTATTTACAGTACCAGGATGATGTATGTGGCACTGACTACTCATTATAATAAAGGAACATGACACCCAGTGCAAGAGAGTGACTCATGCATTATTTTTAATAGTTTTTGGAGGGATAAACTTTGGCTACAGAGGCAGTACCTTTTAGAACAATTAAATTCTTTTTGATTTTGGTCTTTTCAAGAGATTTCTTGAGAAACTATTGGCTTTCATTTCAGCAGATTTATCATTTCACTGCTTTTTAAAAAAAAGTACAGTGCTATTCTTAATTTTACCTGTCTGATGTTCTCAAATTATTAACTGCATGCCCCCTCAAAAGGCTCATGTCAAACCTCAGATTCAAAGCTTCAGGGTGCTCATTTTCATTTCCAAACAGTCTACTGTCAGCACTGCTTTCCACCCAGCAATACTCCTCACTCTTTTCCCCTCTACCTCCTCCCTCTCTCTCTCTCTCTCTCTCTCTCCTGCAATCTCTTGTTTCTGCTCTCTTACTCACTTTCTCTGTTTCTCTAAGCCCCTGAGTCTGTAAAACACATATGTCTGAGATGCAGTAAAGTCTACATATAACAGTGGGAGAGCCTGTAATGTCCATGAATGCACTTTGATCATACACACAGTTTCACTAAAGTGTCAAGTCTGTTATGCTGAATATCTCAAAACTATCACCATGACAGAGGAACATGCTATAAGTCATGACCTAAACAGAGAACTTAGCAACCATTTACAAGGATCTGATAACAAACCATAGACGGGTGTAAGAAGAAAAAGGACATGCTTCAGTTGCAATGTTGCTTTTTTTTCTGTCCTTTCCCTTCCTCTTCTTCCAACCACGTTTGCATTCCTTCTTCTTCAGTCGCTCTTTCTCACCCTTCTCATTCTCTGTTCTGCTTCAGATATCCCTTCATTACCCTCTCCTGCTCTCCCTCCTCTGTCCAGGCTGCATGAAACCAGAGTTTACAGTCTCATACTTAGAGCATGTTGGACAGTCAGAAACAGAGACAGTGAGTCAGCCTTAAACTGTGTAACACTGTGTTTTGCTCTTCGGCCAGCTGCTTTGCATTTTCAATCTGTCTCTCTGCCTGTCCGACACCCTTCTTCCCCTCCTCATGGTAACAGAAAAGCCCGGAGGTGGTCAGATAAAGCAGAGGGAGAAAAAAAAGGAAGAGAGTTAGACTTAGAGACATAGAGAGTGTGAGAGGCTGACTCCAGATTAAAGGACAACATTCTGGGAATTCCTTTCTGCTGAGAGCATCCTCCCCCTCACCACCACCACCACCACCACCATCCTCCTCCTCAGCCCCCACTACTGCGCTCTCCTCCACGCTCCGCTTTGGGGAGGAAATGGCTTCTCCTGCCCCCAGAGGACCTCCAGACCTCCTGGGCTGGACCTCCAAACCTGTCTGACATGCAACATCCGGACCTGTGCCACCAACGCACTGTTCATGCTCAGAGGAGGAGAATGACAATGGAGTGCGTGGATGTGAGTGCGGGGGCGTTTGGTTTGTGTTATGTGTGAGCACTTGCACGTGACTATGAGAGCACCTGCTTCTGCCTGGATGAATATACTTAGATGCCAAAAGCTTTTGTACTTGAGTGTCTGCAAATGTATGTAAGTTATCTGGAGCATGTGTTTGATGTTTAAGGGATAATGTTAGTTCATTTTTTTTTCTGTAGATATGACTGTCATTCCAATTAGTGATTAGAAAATGTATTCACCAAATTGTTTTGATGGCAGCTTGTGTGTCTTGGCCCAGTGTTTCATCACCAGGTCAAGAAACACAAGCTGCCACACGATCACATTTGTTTTAAATAACCCCATGTCAGCCGAACTCAAAAGAAACCAAAGGCGAATGGTAATATTATTACTACAAGTGTCTAGTTTACAGACTGACGTTGTTCAACTTTGACCTACTGTACTCGTGGGCACAATATTTTCCATTGCTATGAGGGACTACTACCAACATTTCAGGTGTGCATACTTTCGAGTTCACCTCTACATTGAGTGGTTTACTTACACAACATTTAGAGAAATATGCTCATTTGTTTTCTTGCAGAGAGTTAAAGAAGAAGATCGCTCATTTGGTGTACAGACATGAGTGATCACTCATCTGATCTAAAACTCCCCAAGAAATCAGCATACTTTCCAAAGTATTAAACTACTCCTTAAAACTGCTGACTTGTTTACAACTCGCCTTTCGTTTCTGACCGCTTGTATGTCGGCAATGACTCTGAATCAGAAATTAAGAAATTATAAACAAAAAAAAACATAAAAATTAGGCTCATGTTGTAAAGAAACCGCATTCCTTCATCCCTCATCTCTATCCTTTTTTATTTTTTTTTGACTCTCACCAAAACTGCCATGACACAAGCATTTCCCTGTCACTCTCCATGTGGACCTTCACAGTGACCTGCTGCCATGAGGATGACTGAGGCCGGGGCTTAGGGCTGCAGCACCGGAGGCACTGGGGCTGATGGAGCTTGGACAGGGGCCCGTGTTTACATTCTCTCTCACTGAGGAAGCCCAGGATGAAAGAGCACCACTGAACACGCAGACACATACCATCTACACACACGTGCACACTCACAGGCAAGCACTTTGGATGCACCAGAGGCCAAATAACTGTTGCAATTGAATCAATAAGAGCATGAGTGGAAGTTTTAACTTTCAGCACTTGCTGAATAAAGAGGTAAAAACGCACAGTGAGGTTAATTCTCTCAGGTAAAGGGCTCAACTGTTTCACGCTTTGAGTCTTAAGCTAGAATTTGATTACATTCCTGAAAGCAGTCCAGCACAAATTAAAGTCTTCCTAAGTGAATCTCAGGGGGAAAGGGATAAAGGCTACAGATTGTACAGGCAGGCCACATATGGGAGAACCAGCGGATGTTATAATAATAATATGAGCAAAACTATGCACTGAGAGAGTACAGTGGAGCTGAGGCTGTGATGTTGTGTCTCCAGAGAGGCCCCATTCGAAGCTCCAGCAGTCAGCCATGTTGTAAACACCATTATTTCACTCCTCCCTCACTTTCCCTCTTTCTCTCTCTTGTTCTGTAAAAAGGACAATTTACAGTCGCAACAATGCTGTTGCACCAGGCCAAGAAAGGAAATCAGGAAGGAGAGAAAGAGGAGATTTAGGCTAAAAGAGAGATGAAGGGGGCTTGAGACAGAGGGAGTGAGAGACAGAGCTGCAGGGCCAGAAAGAAAAGTGCAAGAGCAGCACACAAACTGTATACAGTAAAACAGAAAAAAGGGGCACCACAACTGTTGCCAAAGTATGCACAGCGTACAGGAATGCAGCATGGGGCCCTCGGCGAGCGAAACAAAGACAGCACAGTCAGTGGCTCTCTCTCCCCAGCGCTACCACATCCGCACATCATTAGCTGGAAAATTCCTGATATATGCTGTAATTTTTTCTCTTTTTTTTCTCCTCTTCCTCTCGCCATTGCTAGTACAGACAAGGCTTTAATATCCAGATGCCGGTGTGTGCGGTGTGTGTGTGCGCACAGGCTCCGTGCACACACCGATCAGTACCCCCTTTTCCCAACCGGGAACGTTGCCAAGAGACCTTCGACAATTAATACAGTGAATTGCAGAGGAGTGAGTGAGGGTGTGTGTATGTGTGTGTGTGTGTGTGTGTGTGTGTGTGTGTGTGTGTGTGTGTGTGTGTGTGTGTGTGTGTGTGTGTGTGTGTGTAGGGATATAAACAAGAGATCTACACTGTGCATGTGAGGGTGTGTATGTGTAGATGTGTGCAAACATTCTTAACAATGTGATGGCCTACGCTTGAATGCATGTATGTACAGTATATCCCTGTTCATATACGTGTGTATACTGTGTGTGTGTGTGTGTGTGTTTGCTTATGTCAAACTGGGGCCAGCCCCTTTGCTCCAGCCGGCTGCAGTCAAAGCATAGAGGATGACTTTTCCTTTTTTTCCCATGCGGAGCCGTTTGAGGAGATATCTAAACATTCCCAGGGAATGCTGCACGTGCTCTCCTGCGTGCAGTGCAAGGGTTTCCCCCCTCCCTCTCCCTACTGCTGCCTGCCTGCCTGCCTTTCCTTTGGTCGGTCCGGAGTAGAAACACACTGTCTGGCAAAAGAACAGATTTGCAGTCATGACTGTCCAGTTCATCCTTGGTCATCACAGAGAAATTTCAGTTTCATCAGTCTTTGTTTCTGAACTCTGTTGCACAACTGGGGACAGTGCTGAGTCCTGAGACATCATGTTTTGAAAAGAGGTTTTCTTAAAATCCTCATCTTAAAACTGTTAAAGCTTCCTTTTAAATAACAAGGGACAAAATTGGGAAAAACCATCTTCAACAAGCATGCGGTTTTCCTGAATGACTTCTTAAGTATTGTCACAATCTTGCAAGATTATCATAACAGGCCACAAGTGAGAACACACCAACCTACGCTTTCCCCTAACCCACACCCACAGATTTTAAGCGACATTCATAGTTAAAACAAGGGTCCAAAAATGGGAAACACCTTCACAGTGAACAAACAAATCCAAACTGAATAGAGTCTGACTGCTCTTGAAAGCTTTGTATTGTAAAAGCCTGTCTGCTGTTTGAGTGCGGGCAGGAAATCTGGTTTCAATTTGTTTAATGTCGTCTGAGATATGGGTGTCTTATTCTGGTAAACGTAGTGGGAGGGCTATAAGTAGGGGGAACTAGGGGGAAGAATTGGGAAAATACCTTTGATCAGGTAACAATTTCACTCCTCTGCATATCACCAACGCCAGAGTTTACTGGAAACTATGACAGTGACTGTACAGATTGTCTCAGAAGATACACTTCAAAAGAGCTAAAAATGATAACAGTGACAATATTTAGTTCATTTGGTTGTATATTTCACAGAACAAGACTTAAAGGGATGAGGTATGAAGGGTCGTGAAATTCCCTTTGGTTATCATGTAACTCAATAACAGACTCGCTTAAGATGAGCTCAGAGGCAAAAAAACCCCTTTTTTTTGCCACATATACAGTTATCTTGTCATCTCCTGAGAATCATGGCAATCCCTCTGTTTATTTTGGTTTCAAACTAGAAAAACACAAGAGTCCAAAAACAAGCAGCAACACAAAGCTCTGGTGGCATTCCCCTTGAGTTTTCCAAATCCAATTTGACAGGCAACGACATGCGCATGACAAGCATGAGAGCGGAAGCTAATGAGTTTCATGGGACCATCCAGTCAGCCTTGTGTTACAATGGTTGCCAATGAGTGGATGATGAAGATAGAGAAACCAGCGTGGTCAGGTTAAGGGAGGTTATCTTTTGTATTTTTTGAAAAGAACACCTGACCTAACCTCAACTCCTCAGTCACTTCCAGATCAATGGCCATATTAAGTCCTTCTAAATGGAACTAAACGTTCCCAGCTAAGAGATCCTTCTTAAAACCTGTTTACAAAGCTGCCGAGAGCAACTTTTACTGTGGAACTGAGAGAACTCCTACGCTACAAGAATCGTTGGGGTTGGCCCTGTTCAAAGTTCCTCTATTAGTATTTCAATAATGTTCAGAATTGTATTTTTCCAATCATTGATGGGATAAGGTGCGATGTCAGACTGCAGCTGACTTAAGTTCTCGCAAACTTAGGAGCCAGTAATTCCCGTTAGACTAAAAATTTAGGAGTCTTAAAGTAAGAACTGACACACGTATCTGAAGCTCCAATTCCCTGCACTCATACAGTTAGGAGCTACTTTTAACCTTAGGATGTTTTAATTTTATCATGTCCCTCAACTCCTTCTAACTTCAAACATCTATCGGGGTCTTGCCCAATTCTGCACCAGTATGTGGTTAAGAAGTCATGTTTTAACACTGCATCACACAAAGGAATTTCTGTAACATTACAGACTCTTGGGTTGTATTTTGTATTAGAAAACTGCCGTAGCGTTTATTCCAAATTCAAACAACATCAGAAGAAATGGCTTTCCTTAAAGTGATTTAGCAGAAATGTGATCTCAGTGGGATGGACAGAAAAAAGATCCCTCTCCACTCTTTTCTGGCATGTCAGATTAACCCATCAGCTTTTCCCATCTGCCTGTCACCCATGGCAGTACAATGAGGCTGCAGCCAGACTGGGGTCATTAAAAAACCATCAACAAAGCAACAGACCCCTAGGGACTGCCAGGGGCAGCCTAATCTGGACCCCTGTACCAACCCAATGGGTGGTCTCCCTCCCTCTCCCTTTCTCCTTCTCTCTCTCCCTTTCTCCCTCCCCCTGGGAGGGTGAAATATGTGCAACATGGTAGGTGAGCAATGCCGATGGGGCCATCAGTCACACACAACCATGCATGTGCAAATGCACCCCGAGTCCACACATTTTTATACACACATCCAGACCACATTTTTTGTCAATGACATATTAACAAGCTAGCACGTTGCTAGGTGAGAAAGCAAATTCATCACAAAAAGAGAAGTTCAACAGTGCTGGTAAATCATCAGCAGAAAGCACAAGAGTGCTACTTTCAGTTAGTGACACTGGAGACAAAAAAAAAAAAGGGGGAGCGAGGGACTCTTCTTGATGGCTTTATGCAAATGCTCACTTCAGCTATCTTGTCATTCTAGAAGTGCTAAATGAATCACTTTGAAAGTGAGAGAGAAGTGTCTTGTTCGCTTAAGCAACAGCAGTTCTCCAAAGCCCATCTGTCTGCCAGTAACGGTGGCATTAGGTGACTAAATAAGTAACTGCTGGTCTGTTGGGCAAAGGGGAAGATCCTCTTAAACAGTGTGTGTATTTGTGTATGTGTGCAGCACAGAGTGTAGATTATCTGCTTTTATTAGCAAGCGGAAACACTGAATGGATGAATGGAGACTGTGTGTGTGTGTGTGTGCGTGCGCGCGCGTGTGTGTGTTCATGTACACGTATGCGTGTGTGTGTCGGACTGATAGGGGGATTCCAGAGACAGGAACATTCATCTGGAACCGAAGATCCCGTGCTCACGTTGCAGCGCCCCACTGCAGCGCATGTATGCAGAAACACACTCACACATACACGCACCACACTCCATTCTCATTTTTGTGGCCCAATATGTATAACCAAGGAAGGAAATAAGTGTGAGAGTTTGTGTGCAAACAGATTCACATGTTAAGTGCCTATGTGTATGTGTGAGTAGTTTCGGGGACTTGATATCTGTTACTCATATCTAAAGGTGAATTCCCTGATAAGTGTTCTACCTCAACAAAAAGTGTCCCCGTGTAGTCCTAAATGAAGTACAACATCTATTCAAAGACAAAACCTCTAGTGAAACCACACATATGCTGAATATTGTGTAATACTGCATGAATTCAATGGTTAGGTATGACTTCCTCCGAGAGTTAGCTGTGTATTATCATCTATCAGAATGACAAATTACAGACATTAACTGAGAAAATACTTATCTTAATCATAAAAAAATTACCCCTGATAATAATACTCAGAAATTAGTGGTGGGGGCCTGAACCACAATCACACATTGCTCAGAGAAAAAAAACCTTGGAAAAAAAAAAAAGCCCAAAATTTTGAAACTCCCCCAGTAACAGCTGACAACAATCTGTCCTGACGTTACTAACATAGACGTTTATCAGTACTTCCTTTTAACTGCTGATTTAATAGTGAAAACACCTGTTATCTTGTTATCTACCATCATCTTTTCATTATCAGTGATCAAAACTTTACATAAACTGCAACTAAAAGTTAAATGTTATTACTCTTTCTGCTTTAGAGTCTGAATAAACCTTAGGTTTCCTGTGGCTTAAGGGGATCTAGAATGAGTCATTTGTTCTTCGTAGTGTGTGAAGAGTGTGAAATAATAACCATAATACAGCTATTATAAATATACATAGATTTTTGAAAATAGCCCGTTATGACTAACCAAGAAAAACAAATCCGTTTAGGGCTGAATGAATTACCTTAGCAAAATATTGATATAATATTGCTAAAAAAAAAAAAACAAAGAAGAAAAATGCCATAGAATAAAATGTATAGTTCACTGGTGTTTAATTAGTGCAACAGAGTAATCCGACGTAAATAACGTTACTTCTTTTTGTGTATGGTAAGCTGACAAGGGTTTCACTGCTACTGGATTTCATGTTGTCGCCAGCACCTGTGCTGCTGTGCGCACAATAAACAGAATAACATGTTTTTAAACTTGACTATGAATCAGATTTGCCATGACTTAAACTGCTTTATGTTTTGGTTTAAAATAAAAAAAAAGTGCATTTACAAGTCCTTATTTGGTGTGACGTATAGTATACACGTCAGCTCTAGTTAATATGAAGGGAGGAGCACCTGTTACTGTCCACTGGTCCAGCTGCTTGTCTCTTGTTGTGCAGTGACAAAGGAACAGATGCAGAGTTTAAGTAAAGAGTAAAAGTCTGCATTCTTTCCCAAAGGATGTTTATATTTACTTTAGCTTTGCAGATGCTGCACAACTGGATGAGAAACTAAGTTCCCCCGAGTTTTGGCTGAGTATGAACTGCGCAGCCATCAGCTCCAAAACCGACCAGAATTCCCCAGTTATTCTGATGCTTCATCGGCAGATTGAGTAAGTAACATTCACTTATCTGTATTTTACACTTTATATTGTATTTGTGGTCAAAACTGAGCCTCACGCTGGTTAACGCTAAATAGTAAGTCATCCACTCCACGTTAAAGCCAAGTCTTTAACATATGTCCCTTACACTACCCAAACTATTTAGCCTTTTGTCACTTTGACTACATTTCCATCTCAACGAGAGCCACAGTCAGACACCTCCAAAGTGAAACAAACAAAGCACATGTATCTGAACATTAAGCGTATGGCCTGTGTTGAAATCCAGTCCTCTGTGAAAAATCAAAAACAAATTAACTTGACAGGTTGGGTCTGGACAGGTTTATCATTGAAGGAGCTAAAATGCAAACGTACATGTATCTGTGTACATGTGAAGCAGCTCATAAAACCTTCTCTTGGCAAACAAAGGCTTATAAAAAAAAGGAATGGAGCTACTGAGCTGGCTACCATAATCTTAAAAGTCTCATCTCTCCTTATTTCAAGCTCTTCCAAAGACTCCTTTCAGTCTCTCTCTATATTATCTGGTCATCAGAGCCCAGGGCTCAGTAGTTGGACATCAAAGTACCGACGCTGGGAAGGGAGGGGTGTCTGTCTCTCCTCGTCTGTTCCATCCCTGTGTGCGACAACCACTGAGGGATTCCTGAGACAGGCCGCGGGGGCCCTTGGCTCTCACTTTACACAGAGAAACCCTATCATTTGGCCCACTGCTGCAGAGCTACCCGCCGATGCCCTGTAAGTGCCCACTACATCACATTAGACGCTTTTCATCTCAACTCTCTGGAGATGGGAGGGTAGTTCAAGGCGGTGTGTTTGTGTGTGTGTCTCAGTATCTCTTTTAAAAAGCCAAGATGAGAATGATGCTGTCAGTGTAATAGTAGGGTAAAAATATTTTTTCCCACAAAGATCCTAGAGTACACTTTCTAGGTCAGTTATACAGTACACTTTAGTAAAAATAAGAGGCAATCCATTGGTAAAGGAGTCACAAATAAAAGTGAGGTTACAGAGAGAAGTGGGACACTGACAGGTGATGAAGTTATATAAGTTATATAAGTTTGTATTTTAAACTTTTCAATTTCATCAAGATTACATCTATTGCCTATTGTCTGTAGTGGTTACAGGTTGTATAAAAAAAAAAGAGTATATTACAGCAAAATACAATTAAAAGCCTCTTCAGAAAGAGATGTGCTGTTTGTGCTCACCCTGAGATTTGGAATATGACACTTAAATAAGCAGTGGTAGTATTCAATATTCACCAAAGTAGACAGCTGCAGTAGAGCTCGATTGGTACCAGGTCCCAAACTTCACATAACGTCATCACCCTCCATTTATTTGGAATGTTCCCCTGTCCAAGTCTATTTGCATCTACGACCCAGTTAAAACATCCTGCGACCCACTTTTGGGTCTCTATTCATTTTGTGTGAAACCATGGGCTCACGGTGTTTGGGAGTGTTTGTTTTGAGTACTCTGTTGCAAGAAACTATTGAATGAGTCATACTGTGTTCAGATACATGAGCAACATAACTCACCACAGAGGTGAGAGCCATCTGGAAGCTGTAGATGCGGGCTAGGCCAAAGTCGGCCAATTTGATCTGTCCTCCGCTGGTGACCAGGATATTCTGGGGCTTCAGGTCACGGTGGACCACACGGTGTGAGTGCAGGAAGTCCAACCCCTGGAGCAGCTGGTACATCATATCCTGTAAGACGACAAAACGGAAGGAGCGGAGAAATGGGTGGCTTTTTTGTAAGCATGACTAGGGCACAAAATTAATACCGTGAAGTGAAACTGAGGATGATCTAAGGTTTAAGATATTAGGTTTAAGATGAGTGTGAGATTGTGCAAATGGCACAGACCAAACAGATGGTTTAAATTTGATCAAATTTCTCATTTGTGCCTCTGAATGATTAAAATCTGACCTGATGAATGTCATTTCCTAAGAAGTTCAGCCTTGATTGTCCTTACAGAATGTCAAAGGCAGATGGTTTTTGTGGCCTTGCATCTCTAGAGCAACATCTGAATCAATTCCTCTGTCAAACCAGGCAACAAAAGGCCTGATTGACACCTGCAGTGAGAAGTTAAAGAGAATGGCTGGGAGACACTGGGAGGGAGTTAACTCGGAGGCCTGTGTCTTTTTTTTGTTTTTTTGACTGTGGCAGATGTTTGATTACTGACACGCGCGCACGCACGCACACACGCACACACACACAGACAAATGATAGAGGGAGAGAGAGGCCCCGCTCTGAACAAGCACGGATCTCTGTTTCTCAGCAGCTGTCCTGCTTGAGTTAATTGGCACTGGCTCTCTTTTTGTGCCCAAAAGCTGACTTCAGAAATGGCCATAGGCACTGCGTCTGTGACACACTAACAAAAGTAAACTGGTGTGAACAGGAACGAGCTATGTCAAAACCAGCTTAGACTTGTTCTTTCCACAACTGAAATACGCTCAAGCAGGTCCCGCACCTGTAAACAAACAGCGAGTCATTACAAGGGATTGTGGCCAGGTGGTTTTGGCACAGCTACGATTTAGACTGTTGGATCAAATAAAGTCTAAGTAGCAATATTTTGGGTTAAGATCTGCCTACACACAAAAATTAATCAATAATCAACAATCATTTAGTCTGTTTGAAAACCAACCGCAGTAAAAGAAAGAACATGGATATAACAAAAAGAAAAGAGAGATGTTGGTGAAGTGCAGTACCATGATGCTGGGTGTGTTGCACCCTGGACCATACGCCCCCCTCCAAAACACACACTCTCTCCTCTATATACACACACACATGCCCCCTACACACACCCCTCAAAACCCTCCGCCAAGACCTCACAAGTGACATGGACCTGAGCCCGCAGCTCTATTCACAAGCAGACCAGCTGGTGAGTGAGTCAAAGGGGTCTGCACACTCAAGCAGAAAACATTAGCAAACGGCGCGGGGCTGGCTGCTGTGCTGGCCATAGTGAAGGAGACAGGGGCGCCCCACACAGCACTGTAGAGATGGGGAGTGACGTGTGTGTGTTTGTATGCACACATAAACTGAATGTCCCCCTGGGTTTGTGTTAATGTTGCATGTGCATCTACATTTCCATTTGTGTGTGTATGCTTTCCATTTGTCGGTGGGTGCAACAGTGTGTGTGTGTGTGTAGCAAGCACATGTGTGGGTGCCCTCTGACCAAGGGCAGGCAGGATGCATAAACAGACCTTCCTTTCTACATCTCCATCCAGCCATGACCTAGCGAGCGGGGCAGCAGACAGACAGGGCCATAGGACAGAGGCAGGCAGTTGGTTACTTTGTGTGTGTGTGTGCGTGTGTGTGTGTGTGTGTGTGTTAAGGGTTGCTGACACAATAGCATGGCCCCCCCATCAGTTCCTCTCTGCTTTAAATAGCCATTTCACCGTGGTTCCTTTCAGCAGCATTTCCTAGTAAACACTAATTATCTCAGAAGTGTGACTCTTGGACAAACACACAAACAATCTTGGCCCCTTGGCCTGAGTGCCATCTTCTCTGTTGTGTCAATTACCCTCACTACTGAGTCATGAAAAATATCTCAGCTATGTTAAGCAGTGTAACTTGCAGCATAGCCTGTAGGAAATCCAAAATTTAAAATTAAAATAGCCAGTCGAATACTGCCTCAAAATTTAAGGCCACATGTGGCACAAGTATTAAACAGATCCACCTCACAGCCAAACACAAAGTTGATTCCAGCAGCAAAGAGACTCATATGAGTTGCTCAACACACAACTGTCTTCAGCTGGCAACACTTCAACCATAAACCCCACAAACTACTTGGCCAGGAGGAAACAAAATCACACGAAAAGGCAACAGATCTGACCCTGTAAAAGTAGAAGGACCAGCAAAAAAGTAGTCAGCCCCTCTGCAAGATGCAGTCAAAACATGGCTTTCTGAGTGCGCCTCCCTTTCTAATGCAAATGTACCAGAGGCAGCCATATTGTTTATTGTAGCTAGGCACAATATGGGACATCTGCCGGTTAGCGTTAGTGTAATTCCCTCCCCATGCTTCATTAACCTCCCCCTTTATGGGCCCACAGAATGGAGCTGTGGAAGCTTGGACGATGGCGGCAGAGGAGGGTGTGTGAGACCCAAGCGCTGGCCCGGCTGAGGAGCACTGAGGCTGGGGCAGCCTGGCTGCTTGATGTCCTTCCAGCTCATTTGATTCCTGGAGGAGGGCCTCTTTCATCAATGACCATGTGGTGGGTCTTGAGTCTGAGTAAGGCTGAGTGGGTGGTGGTAGGTGGGGGGGCTGAAGTGGACAGGCAGGGCCAGGCCGGGGTGTCTGGTGCTAGCTGGGGGTAGATTGGTTTTGGGGAAATGTTTGCCTATTCTTATTGGTTTAGGATCTTTGACTGAGGGTGAAGGTTTTACCTTGGTTTAAGGACATTCAAAGGTTACACCGAAGAGGTGAGAATTTATTCAAATGGGTAGAGGTGTGCTAAATTTGGGATTGTTGGACATGGATCCATAATCTGGTGTCATCTGGGGGTTAGGGGCAAATGAAGTTCTTGAGGAGAGGGGGGCACATTGGGCTTTACTGCGCGGTATCCACTGTCCTAGAAATAACAGGGTATGGTGCCCGGGTCATCTTGTCACCCCATCATTGTCCTTTTGTCCCCTTATGTTCAACAATTTTTGTAACTTTCAAAAGAAAATCCTACAAGCATGCCTTCTTCAGTCTGAACGTCTATCCCAAGCTCTTTATTTCCTAATGTAAAGTCACGAGTGCAAAACCACAGTTGCCTTCGTGGAGAGACTGTTCAAAAGTGTGCACCCCGTTTGAATCAACAGCATCTCTCACCACTTTCTATGATGGCAGGTTTTTCACTACGCCCTTGTGTGTGGCCATTTGGAACAGCTGTAAACACTTTTGGCTACAGATGTGGTCGGACGACACGCCATATGAACTAGTTTGTTTCAAGAATACCACTGCCTTTACACCACCACAAAAAGTGGCTCAACCAAAGATCTTGTGCGAGAATGTAATGTAACTGTGAATTAAAACTGCAACTAATGATTACTTCCTTATCCAGTCCATAAAAATGCTATTAATCCACTGATTAATCGCTGATCAGGAGCTGGAAATAGTGAACCTGCCATTTATTGAGCAAAATGCTAAACAATCAATCGTCTCTTAATTTTCTGTTGATTGACTAACTGATCAATCAGCTTATCACTTAGGTACTAGAAATCATTTGGAATGGGTTTAAAATGTATTCCTAATGAACAATAAAACAGCTAAAACTACAACGATTACTTCTGATACCAATCATTACATATTTATGTTTTTATCCAACTAACATATATAGATAGATATTTAGTTTAAAATGAAATAAAACAAAGAACAAAGCAGCAAATCTTACATTTGAGAAGTTAAAAACTAGTTAAGCAATTCAACCTGTCAACTCATAAAGTTGACAGGTTGATCTGATTCAACAGTCAAAGAGCAAATAGTGAATAATATCTATCAAGCAGTCATATGCTGTCATGTGGATGGATGTTTCAGTATTGCAGTAGAAGTGAAATATCTGAGGTCTAACTACACATCACAATCATCACTGCACAGAGATATCCACAGAAAGTACAGTACCACATACTGTATCAACCCAGGAAAAACCCTGGGAAAGCCTCAGGTGTGATCTACCTGACCCGTCTACGCTTGCACAGCATCCCGCCAACACTGCGGTCCAACACAAAACTTTCAAACATAAACCCAGCCCTGGGGTGAAAACCAACGGTTACTCTAGCTTCCACAACTACTGTGTTTCAAATATGACACTTTAAACTTTGAGGCCCCTCTGTCCAAAAATAGAGGAATAACCCTCAAGTACTGTCCACGATATATATCTGCAGACCTTGGGGTGAAACACGATGAAGAGATTTTTAAAAAGGGATTTGTGTGGGAAAGATTCAAATAAAAGAAGCCAGTTACAGAGGAAAAGAGTTGGCAACACATCCACTTCCGACCTTACGGCGAAGTGTAAGTAGACACTCTGTGGATTTATTTAATGAATTGGAGAAACTGAGTTTGAATGCGTTGTACTGTCAATACAATGGTTGAAGAAAAGGAGGACTGACTGTGAAAGACAATTGTTGGGATCAAATTTAGTACTCTCAGTTTTTAAGCACAAAGAGAAGACTTTTTAAAACTAGTTTCTCAGACACACACATACACACACATTTTTTTCTGTCCCCATCTGTAATACAGTGTAAAGCTGCAGGGAGAGGGTAAAGTGAAAATAGAGAAGGCACGGAGCCTCTAATTTGGAGCCCATCTGCCACATGTGCTGCCCTTCAAAACGCCCCGGTACCTCTGATGTTAGAGGGAGCTGCACTCTGTCCTCCATGTCTCTGGCCAAGAAAGCTCACTCAGTACCATACAGACACAGTTGTGGTCATGCAATGCTCATGCCATAGAGGGATTAACAAATAGCTTCCCTTAAATATTTCACATTGAAACTGAAAGCAATATATAAAAATAAGTTCCTGCATGTTATGGAATGTGTCCATTATTTCTGCATTTCCTCTCAAGTGCTCCAAGAAATCGATGGCAAAGGTTACCTTGATGGTCTCAGGCGGTACTCCGGGGTCAGGGGCCTTCTCCAGGTAGGTGGTCAGATCCTGATCCACATGCTCGAAGACCAGAGTGAGTTTGGTTTCTCGGTCAGTTCGAGAGACAGTGCACACATCAAACAACCTGGAACAAGAGGACCAGGTGGAGCAGATCAATACAATTGATTTTCATAACTGTGCACTGTGCTCAGTATGCTGCAACCAAGCTTCTGACTACAACTAAATGACAGGACCATGTTTTTTCTCTCTTCACTGATGGTTATTAACATGGAAATAGGCTTTATCTGAAATCACTCCCTCATTCACTCATTCAATATTCCATTCATATTAGATATGCACCATCAATGGCAGGTGCAGGCGTCACATCATGATAATCTAGGCATCTAGCAAACAGGGAATGATTTCAGACACAGAAATAGACGTGTCAAACACAGGGGTAACTAATGACAGTAATAATGACGGACAGGACATCTAAGTGTGATGGTTAATGTTGTTTACATCTGCATGTTTCCGGCCTTACAGGTGAAGATGCCTGCTTTTTAAAAAAAGGGTCCAGGATCTTGATGCACCAGAAATAACAGGACACAAGAGACACACTAGCCTGCATTTCTTAAATGAGATCTAAATTCAGTTATGGAAAGGGAAAATGCACCGTTAAAACATCCATTCTAGCACACTAAATCATAAATCTGAGGCTAAAAACCTGAGTCTGGGCTCTTGGGTATTTCTATATTTTAACAGAACTCTGCAGCAGAACGTAGACATACTTGGAGACAGTATTGTATTCCCCTGCAGGTTATACTGATTTCACTCACTCAGATTAATCTGTAAAAGTCTACTAGTTTCATGCTAAGCGTTTGAAGATTCAAGACCATCGAGCCACAAACCCCAGTGTTTATGGTTGTGTTTCACTAGGCAACTAACTAAGGCCAAGAATCCAGATTATGTCAGCAGACCTGCCAAGGCAGGCTTTAGTGAAAAGCTGAAAAGAAAAACCTATCCAGTATGTCCTCTTCAAAGAGCTGGGGACCACAAGCAGCATTCCTCAACCAGCTCTATGACAACCCCTGATGCTCTGTGGGAAGTCGACTGGAGCAAAGACAGCATCTTTCATCAGGATGACAGAGGAGATGAGGGGATCCTTGATGGATCTCCATCAGACACATGTTGTACTGTCAGTCATGAGTTACCAAGTCATGGATTACTGTAATCACATGACCTTTGAGGTATAGCATTATAATCTTCAAGTGCATGTGAATACGCCAACGAAGTGGTAAATATATTTTGTGATGTCAGTTTAAATCCTAAATCCTAATCCTAATCCTAAATAAAGACTTAACCTACACCTACAATACATTTATTGACATAAACAATAAATAATAAACACTGCAGCAACCTTTTTAGAGTGTAAAGCCAATATTGGTTTCATACAAAGTTTTCAAGTCATATCATGACTGATGGAGGTTACAACTTGGTGTCTCACTTACAGCCTGCATTGAATGGTGAAATTAGAGGAAGTAATGAGAGTTCAGAGACTAAATCCATGATTATTGCTGTAAATATGAATTCATATTCACATCAATACTTCCAATGCTTGCGCTGCTATAATTCAAACTAGCTAATCTAAATAAGCTGTTTAAAATTGAAGCATGGAAAGAAATGACTAAATCTGTCCGGAAACTCTTTCATTCCAATCCAACGAGGCATCATGTGTCCATGCCAACACCCTTGTAATCAGTGTACATGGAAATGCTGGAGTCAGAATAACGAGTGAGAGGCGATTCGTTCAAGGTATTAGTACTGTGCATGATGTCACAGAATAGACGGCGCCCTCCTCTTGAAGCGCTGGGGTTAAACGCTCCTCACCGCTCGATTGTTGGGCTACAATGGGGGCTCTCAGCAGACACTGAACATATGGAATGAATAATGGGCCTCATTACAAACATCCAGGGGTTGCCTGGAGTCACACAGAAGGCCCACAATGCACTCCTCCTGGCCTAAGCTGCTTGGCAGTGCTGCTTGGCTAAACTGGAGGATGGTTCAATGAGTTTGACAGTTTGCACTCTTGCACCGATTTATTGCAACAAATGCTACTGCATACTCTCTGAGCTCATGCTTTCACAGTAGCACACAAACTCAATTTAACCACAAAATAAAAACTGACCTAAGACAAATTTAATGCCCACTGATGTATTTGTCCTCCAGTAAGAACAAAACCCATTGTGATCCCTTTAAGAGAAAACCATAAGCATTATCGTCCATTATTCATTTATACGCTGGGGAATTATTGTTTGAGGCACAAGGGCACTAGCCATACTTCTGAAACGTCCATTTAGAACTTCCTCTTCAATCCCAAAGCACTCAATATTCCATAATAAAACAAGTATCAAGGTCAGACCTTGGCTAGAGTCAACAGATGACGCAGTATCTCACTACTGACCTCTGAGTGAACAATTCATTCCAAAACTGAAAGAAAATGTCCTCCAAGCGCAGGGAGGAGAGGAAGAGGACTAGAAAAACTGGGCTATGTAACTTTAAAATGGTTATATTCAATAAATTCAGACTGGATTTACTGGAAGGTGAAAGGTGATCATCTTTGGTGAGCACAGCCATTTTGAATATATTTGGGCATTATTGATCTTGGGAACTAATTTCTGATAAAATAGTCCAAACTCAACACTCGCTTAAGAATGAAACAAATTGTTAATAAGTTGAAGTGCTGATCAACAGGTAATTGTCAAAAATTGTATAAATGTATAATTGATTCATTTCAATCACTTATCTTTTTTTTGTCTTCTTTGGTTTTGTGACTTTTGCTCAAGCAAAACAAGCAACTGGATGACTTTAGGAAATTGTAAAGGATATTTATGGACTTTTTATGGACAACTGGACCAATTAAGAGCATAATCTACAGATTAAGCAGCTGTTAATGGAAACTTCACAGGTTTGATGATTTCCAAGCTAATGTGTGTTCATCAATACCCATCTGCCCTGTCAACGTGCTCTTGAGCAAGACACTGACAGATCACCTACTGACACTAACACTAAATCATTAAATGAAATGGAAAATCATTAAACTCATTAAATGTTTTTCTTTTTATTCAATCCCATATGTAAATAGGAAGTCTCATTGAGATCATGACCTTTTTCAAGCATTTATGCATTTAAAATATTTATTAAATTAACATGCATACATTGTTCCAGTTGATAAACCAGTGCCTTTTCTCAGGGAAAAGTGGGACAGAAAAAGCTACCAGTTTGGAAAGATGTGTTTTAGGGTGGAGATATGTGCATGAGATGGATCAGTGTGATTGGATCCGGCCAATATCCATGAATAAAAGGCGGAGTTTCAAGCTAGATAGGAAACTAACAATGCAGACAACAATTAAAATGGAGGAAGATGTGACCTGACAGGTGTGTGTCTACTGTTGCTAACAGTGCTAGCAACCAGCTTGTTGTGCAACCTGCATTTTCATATTGTCAGCAGAAAACTGTCAAAGAGCAGGACTTCTGCTATGAAAACAGTGGACAAATATGGGTTCTGGCCTATCCTAAAGGTCATATGAGGCAGCACTGCTACCACCAGATACCATTAAAAAGGAAGTAGAGTGTCTCTCTCTGTTTCATACACAAAATCTCTACATGCATCTTTCTTTCTTTCTTTCTTTCTTTCTCTCTTTCTCTCTCTCTCACGCATACACAGGAACACACACATATACTGGGTTGCCCACCTCTCCCCCTCACTTACCTCACAACATTGGGGTGCTCAAAGGCTTCAAGCTGCCTCAGTACCGCCACCTCCCGGATAGTGGAAAGAGGCATCCCCTCCTCCTCCGTCTGGACACGAACTCTTTTTAGGGCTACAAACCGTCCCCCGTTCTTCAAATCTCTCGCCTTGTACACTTTCCCATAAGCGCCTTCTCCAATCTCGGCCACAGGCTCATACTGAGTACCAATACTTTCTTTGTCCATTTTTGCAGATTTTTTTTTTCTCGTCTCTTGTTGAAAATATTGCGGGGAATCCCGGCGAGGGTGACGAGCCAGAGAGTTTCTCACAAAGGCATATTCACAGAAAAAAGTTGGCACATGCAATGCCTAGATGACAGGGAGACACAGATGGAGGAAGACACCATCTTTGTCAGATATGGTCAAACTGTGCTCCAGGTAGGCAATAACAGGACTGTCATGTTTTATTCCGACTATCAACACAAGAGCAGCGTTGCGTCCCAACGTCCACTCCTCCTCCTATTACGCACTGCAACTCATGTCCTCCTACCTCTAACACAAAGTAATGTAAAAAAAAAAAATAATTCAAATTAACCACATTTGATCTCTTTTTAAGTTAACTCTGCGCTAAATAAACTGCCTCGCGCTTTCAAAAAAAGAGAAAATAAACAGAAAATCACTCCACATGCAGTGTTGCTGAAGTTGTCTTCATGTGGGCTGTCTTACTCCTAATTAAACAAGACAATTTAAAGAGAACACGCAAAAAAGAGAGCACAAACATTACACACCGAGCAGTTGTAGGTTAGTAAAATAACTTAACCTCTTAACCTGTCCTGTTGTATCAAAGTTTACGTTTGAGGCGACACAAACTTGGCGAGCACGTGGCTGTCTACTGATTGCATTGTCTGAACTTCCTACAGCAACAGTCCATTTAAAACCCTGTAAAACTCGCCTTTCGAGCCTCAAATCGTTGTAAATGCGTAAAACAGTTTAGCAGCAGAGTTTTAGAGATGTTTTCATTAGCTTGGGGGGGCTTCTTCTAATTTATTCTAATTTAATTGTAAATGGAGTCACAGAGCCTAATTAAAATAAATACTAACAAATCAGGCAATGGCACATTTCGATTTTCAAAATATTACTGGATCGTAAAGCAACATTTCCAGCCTCACAAAAGACACTTTTGGTTTCAAATTCTGCTCAAAAAACCCTCCCCCGCACACACTTTTGGTGTTTACCTTTTATTATGTTGTCAATAAAATGTCGTAACGTCGGCATGTCCGATAAAATGCTGAGGAAGCATTCCTGTCTCGGATAAGATGTCCTGCATCAAACGCATCCCTGTCCACTGTCCTCCATGCGGGGGCCACACAGGTAGTTGGACGGTGCAGGCTCTAACCCCCCATCCCTCAGACTGCACCAGCCTAGGCAGAGCCACTCAAACGAGGGGGGGGGGAGGGGGTGGTGTTGGTGGTGGTGGAGGGTTGTACGAAAACTCACACACAGACTCTCACTGGAAGTTTGTGTGGAGGGGCGGGTGGTGTAGGATGGGGGGGGGTCATAGGACAAAGGCAAACGCGTGATATAGCCCTCCACAACCACGCTCTTCTTTGGATTTTCTCCTTTCTTCTTCTTTTTTTTCCTCCCATATATCCCCGGATAGGCCTATGCAACTGCAGCCCCGCTCGCCTGTGTGAGCTCCGTCTCTGCCTGGCTTTCCCACGCCGGCTGAATGTGGCCTGACCCCCTTCAGAGAGGTTTGACACGGAGCGGGGACATTTCCGCATTCCTCCCCGACTACAAAGGCTCACCGCCTCCTTTTTGCTCTCCCTCGGCCTCCTCGGTGCTTTACCATTCATAGTCCTCTCCGCGGGTTTTGTCTCCTGTGTCAAAACCGGGAGCACCGCGGGGATCGGGGAGGGGAGAGAGAGGAGGTTTATTGGATGGACGGCCACACTATCTATCTCCCTCAAACCATTGAGGAGCTCCTGCGGCAACAAAGTGCCATCGGGGATGCAATGTGACAAGCTCGCCCTAGATGGTCCTAAGGGGTCAGGTTCAAGGCCCGGTGGCTTGATCTGTGGCAGGAGGACTCCTCTGCTCGGGTGGTCGTTTGCAAAAAGCTCCATGCCCCACACCAGGCATGAGGGCCATGTGGGATGCTAGACAGAAAACCTTTTTTTTTTTTTGGTGAAAATATGGAACATTCGGCAAGACATCAACATCTTCATTACCATCTCAGGGTATATTCTGCTTTTGATTAATTTCACAGCAAAAGATGGGAAATTCTTAATTTCTGCAAGTCAGTTCATGAAATGTAAATAATAATAATAATGATAATAATAATAATAATATTAATAATAATAATATGTGAACAACTATGATCATAATAATAACAACAATAATGAGAAAGTTTGTCATAATCATAAAATAGAATTGCTCAAAAAGAAAAGTAAATTGATTAGTTTCAATTTATATATTTTTTGTTCATCTTATGGACAAAATATACTAATGTTTCAAGTTATTATCATAAGGATTTTTTTTTTTATCACCGCCTGCAATATTTAATGAATTGCATTGTAAAAACCTCCAACATCATATGTTCTAGCCTACAAAAATAAAATTTTACACACACTTTAATTCTTGGCTTTTTCATTTGTTTTTAATATTTTGTTAAACAAAAAATGTCTTATGTTTAATTTTCTTTAATTTTTTTTTTTTTTTTTAGTTTGGTTTTATTTTGATAGATTCATTTATTTTTTTAAAAATTCTAACTCTTTTACATATTATGAAAGGTGTGAATATTTAAAACAATATCTTCTGTCTGTTCTTCAAACTCTGACATAAAGTTTGCTCCCCCCACCACCTTTCATGCCAGACACGGTTTAGACATGACAAGACTTGATGTTAGATTATCCCAATGAATAGCCAATTACAGGCGTGTAACCAAGCTCCATTATCATAACTTCATTGGAGGAGGGAATTAGAAATGCACAGAAGATCAGAGGAAGGACATTCCCCCGGTGCTAAGATTTACATGCAAACCTGTCTTGCATGCTGCTTGTAGAATCCACTGATTTCCATTGAAAAGGTGAAACTGTAGGGGATAATGACATGGAAGTATGTATGGCAACCTCCCCTGCCCAACTTTACAGGCAACCTCAAATTTAAACCATTTGCATCACAAAACACACAATGCAGACAATGTGCCCAAGACCAATTACTGTAAATGTGGGCTTACATTTTTTTCATCATCATTGTTCATGTGAAATCAGCTCTGAGAGCCATTGCCCAGATTGAATACATTAGCATGCATACTTCTTATCTGGCTGGAGAACAAACCAATTTGATCCGTTGTGTGCGGCATAGAGATGAGAGAGAGAACGAGAGAGACTTACACCTCAAAACATTCACACACACACATTCCGAGACACGGTGGCCGTTCTATGTAACCTCGTGCAACAGTCATTCATTAGTCAAAACCTGACACATAGGCTTTTTCAAGTTTCCACAGCATGTGTTTGTCTTGTGTTTACCTTGATGGGGCTCACGCAGGGGAATCATTTCAGAAAAGATGCAGAAACAGGATGGTCCAATTATGAACATCCTGTTCTGGGAATGTTATGGTCAGAACATAATTTAATGTTTAATCTTGCAATGGGAACAATATATGAGCAAGAGTAGCCAGTGCTCACAATACCCGAATTTGGACAAGATGCAAAAATGAAAGATTAAACAAATCTAAAACAATCATTCTCATTTAACTGGCAAATCCAGTTACATATACATCTCCTATGTGATTACATTTAGGAACTCTGGATTTCATTATTTACAATTTTTATTTTCTATTTCCATTCTATTTAATTCCATTAAAATTATACCTTTATTTAAATATTTGTTGAGGAGTAGTCTCTGTGAACTAGATCAGCAACCTGTTTGTCTTGATTTTCAGACACTGTATTTAAAAAGTACTTATGTTGGTTATGTGACCTATGGTACATTTACCAAAATTTCTCTGAGGGCATTTGTCACTTTGCTGTCGGATTTTCATGTTTCTGCTATTTAATGTTAGGTTTTGATACAGATATGGTGTGATAATTGATAAATACTCCATTACAAGTCCTGCTTTTATTCCCACTAACACAACAGAACACAAAGCAAAATGTACTTTAAGTAAAGCACTTAGGTACTAATTCTGCAGAATAGTTGTTTCTGTGAGTGATATATAATGTATTACATTATTAGGTTTGTAATATTGATGATGCATAAATGTGTAAGCAACAGTTTACTGTTGTTGCTGGTTGGGGTCAAGCTAATTTTAACTTTATTCGGTAGGTTAATCCAGTGGTTTCCAACGTAAGGGTCAACGTAAGGTATTGCTAACATCTCACAGACATCTGAAATGTGAAAAGGAGCCCCTACCAGGCACTGTTTTTTGTTTTTTTTGTAATGATCACAAGCCAAAAAAGGTTGGGAATCACTGTTTTAATCCTCAATAATGTTTTGTGTTATAAACATATCACATGTTCTTTATATTAATTCTGAATCGGAGCTGTCAAGAATAAATATAGTGGAGGAAAAAGTAAAAGATTTGCATCTGAAATGTAATGGAGTCAAAGTATAAAGTAGCATGGAAATATATGGAACACAACATAGATACCTTCCATCACTAGTGTTCACTGCCTGTGGCTGCAGACTCCAAGTAAAGACAAAAGTAAGTCTTGGGGTCAATCTTTATCAAAACTTTTAACAATCTCAAATGGCAGTTAAGAAACACAAGTTGCTGCAAAGCCGAACACCCCAACTGGCATTTCAGCTCTGTATTCCTAAGAATCCGCCACTGGCATTCATAGAGTGGAGGAATGCTGCTCGACAGAGCCACTCCTTCACATTTTATGATGAAGTGATGCTAAAAAAAAAAAGGTGTTTTGACATTTTTTTAGTAAGAGTTTATTGACAGGGTGATCTAATACTCGCCGGAAAGGTTGTCCAGATAGTTCCTCAAACATGTCTGATCAGATGTTAAGATGACAACTCTTTGTGCTCTTTAGGATTTTGTTATGATAAGATAGTGAAAGAAAGGTGTGTTGTGGTGGAACTGCTCATTCTTCAGGATTGAGTGAGACCAAATAGGGAATCAAATATCAAGAAATGGAGAAAATTACAATGCTTACAACGCTTGCTTTCATGGTTCTTTTTTTCTTGTATTTATCACTCATAATAAGGCTGGTGTTTGTAATCGAAAGTAAATTCTTTCAAATTATCCAAAATTGCAATATTTACTCTCCTTTTTAGTTTTTGGTCTCCACCCCAGAAAATATCTCACTCTTTAACTGATAAATGCTCTGCTATGTTTTCCAGCTAGTTGGACAGTAAACCTGCAGTCCAGAAAACCAAAACAATGACCTAAAGCTGTTCCTGTTGTCAGACAATGAAACAAGTATGAAAATGTGGCCCATTAAGATACATGTTAAGCAGCAGTCTTTTCCAAGTCATTTCCAATCTGCTGCTCATCTCTGCTAAAATCCTGATTTCACATCCGGGACGTCACCTGACAAAATCACCACGCACACAAGTTAAAGACAACGGCTGTGCTGTGATTTCGCCTATATTTAAAATGTAAAATGTTCACTCAGAGAGAACATTAGAAGCTCATTTACATCTCTGTCAGCTGCCGTGCTGTCGACTCTCTTTGATGGAAAGTAACTAGGATCGGTTTTTTTTGGAAAAAAGAAAGTCACTACATGGGTCTGAAAAGTCAGAAAACTGTAATTGGCAATACTCCTGAAATCGTTCTCCTGATGACGTGCTAAAAACTGTTCGAACCATTTCCTTTTAAAAGGGCAATAACCAATGGTGTAACTTCATCACAGTCTTTGACAGACATTCACGTTCACATGTCTGGCCCTGCTGTTGTGGTCCAGCCAAAAATACTGATTACTGCAGCTTTCATTTTTTAGATATGTGACATTAAGCTACAGGACTACGTTAATGTTCTGTATACTGCTCCTTAACAGTAATAATAAAGAGAGGGAAACTAAAGGATTTTATGAAAGATTTCTTTGACTTACAGTTGAACAGATTCGGGGTATTTTATCAACCTGCAGCTGAATCCAAATGGAATCAGCTTCCTGACCTCAACACTACTCACAAGGCTCATGAATTTGTGGTTCATAGGGCGTCAGGCATAATGTGCTGCTGCTGCACCTCCAAAAAGGCCAGCTCAATCTTTAACTCTGCGCTGTGAAAGAAAACGTATGATGTTTGTGTGTCTGTGTGTGTGCGTGTGCGCGTGGCAGCTGCTGATCAGCCCAGCCAAAAGAGAATTACAGCCCTCCCGAGGGGGACAAGAGAGGCCAACAAGGGACAGGTGACTCCCAGTCTCTCCCAGATCTCCTTACACCCACCCACACACACATACAGCAGAAGACATACACCCACACACATACAGAGAGAGAGGGAGAGATTGATTGTAGGCCTGTCTACCACATCCCACCTAAATAGAGGGGGATGTCCGTGCCACAGGGCATAGGGTACAGTTGTAATAAGCAGAAGTCTTGAGGCAGACAGATGTCACACCTGGCGAGGAATCTGATAGGATGTGTGATATTGGATTCCTTTTTAAGTTCTCAGTCCCATTGTCAGGATTTACAAGCATCACTTAGACCGCAGTGTTTCATGTGAGTCAGATCTCATCCCCCCGTCAGCAGCTTAATATTTAAGCGACATTTTGAGCATAAAGACAGAGGCCGACTTGATGCCAGCCGACAAACCGAGCCCTCTTTGTGTCCCTGACTTGATTTCCTCTCGTCCTCTTTCTTGTCAAGCCAGACTGAAGTCCATAGTGTTTGGTGCAAGTAAAGCCCCTTCTCTCCTCTTCCCTTGTCCTCCTCTTCTCCCCGGCACCGGCCCCCAGACACAAGCTTCTTTCTGTTGGGGCATCGCCATGGCAACCAAGCCACTAACTTGAGGAGGCGACATAAAAACCTGCTCTTTTAGGGGGACACAGGAACACCTGCCACCTCCGCTGATGGGGAGGGCCGGGCTGGACGCACAGCCACGTGCAGACACACACTTACATACAAATTCATGTGGTCACAAATGAACACACACACTCGCGCACACACACTCACTCTCTCTCTCACACACACACATATCCACACCAACATAAACAGAGGATCAGTGTAACATTCAAATGAGACCTCTAGCCAACATCTGCTCCCCTTTAGAAGCTCGTTTATCTTCCAACAACATCTCAGGTTGTTTGGTGGCTTTCTTAACACATGTTCTGGCAAAAACCAAGGAAAGTTTATGGAAACAAGGAGTCCATTATTGATAAGGTTTGCGGTTCCAGGCTAAGAAACATTTTGTCTTTTTTTGTTAACACATCAGTCTTAGTAAGATTGTGTCTTCTTCTTTTTTTTTTTTTTTACACCAGTGGTTCCACTGATAAGTAATGAAATTGCTTCTAATGCTCAAGGGACTGCCACGCACCTGCTCTTCAGACCCACCAGCTTTTCCACACAATACCAACTGTGCCCTTAACCCCACTGCTTGTTAACTGTTAGTTAACCTCACAGACACCCTAGGCAATCCCCGATTTCGTGGAAAAACTTAAAAGTAGTAGTTTGAGATTTTGAAGAGTGCATTTGTCTGCTTTCTTGTGGAGTGTCGATGAGAGGGTTGATGGGAGTTACATGCTGTAACTATGGTTTGATTGGATGCAGTAACTGCTTTGAGTCTTGTCTTTGAGTGGCATTAGTTTCATGCTTAACTGACAGGTATGAGAGTGGTATTGATATCTCATCTAATTGGAGATGCAAGAAAATTAAAACATTGAACTGTTCTTTTCAGCTTCAACTGAGGCAGCAAACAACGAAAGACATAAAAGTCAGGTATGTTTAATGATTAATCATTAGCATGATGTCTTTTCACAAATGTAATTCTTCACTTTTGAGGTGTTGCTTTTAACATCATAGGCAACATCTCATTGTTCACATGCCTTCTAACCACGGCAAAAAGCTTGTTAGCAAATAACAGCAACAGCAAGCAGTTTGACAAGAAGTAACACTTAAGTCCAGATTCCTTGTTTCAACATTACAACATATCAAGCTAATATCATTAAGTTGTCATTTTTCTCAAGGCCGATTTAATCAGATCGCAGTTTAAATCTCCTGCAGCCCCTTTAAAGGCCCCAATCAACAAGTGTCAGTTTGGGGTCAGCCGGCAAGACGAGGCTGCCTACGTCCTCCTGTTGCAGGCAGAATATTCTGGAGAGACTGTTGAGTGAACCTCTGGTGCCTGGCTGCTGTTCATTAAGAGTATTAATGATTAACTGAGAGTGCTATTGTCCCCTCGGGCCCAGCTGTCCCTCCTCCGCCGTTGATCCACTCCGATGCCTCTGGGCCACTAAACTGGCTCCATTCATGTGCTAAAGTGACAGCTGCTCCTCACATTCCGCAGAAAATTAACTGCAGACGCCGGAAAAACAAGCTGGGAGAAAATAAATAATATTTGACAGATTTCTTTTGTCTTTTTCTTAAAGGGATGGACCGGTGATTAAAGAGTGGATCGGAAGGATTATTTCTAGCCTGTCTGATAATAGTTAAAGAAGCGGAAGATGGGGGTACAGATAATGTTTGCTGTGTTGGCGCTTAGTCATTCAGGGGATGAGAAGCAAATGAACTCAGCAACTTTATCTTAGATATGAATTCGTCAAACACGTAGTCAATGTTGTGACTGAATCTCATTGGGTTTACAGTAATAAGCTGCTGAAGGGTGAAATATTTTGTCACACGTTTAATGTTTTATTGTCTCCGACTGTAATCAAGAAATGAGAGTTGGTGTATTTGACCTGGAAAGGACTGTGATAGGCCCTTTCAAAGGTGCCGCTGGTGACAAAGGAACAATTTCTTTTTATTTCTCACACAAGTACTTTTGTGTGTCTGACTTGATGTGGTATTTGGGAGAAATGTGACGCTTTTGGCTTTAATTGTTAGTGTAATGAACTGCAGTTTGGGGCTTCAGTGCAAACAAAAAGTATTTGTAACTGTCTTGATTAGAGGAAAAAAAATGCAGACAGAATGCAACACATGTAAATAATCTGTCATGGAACAACCTGTTGCCTACAAATGTCGAAAACCTCCTTTTGGAGTCGGATATTTGATCATCATTTGTTGCAAAAGGAACAATACAATAAACAATATCAGCAATCTGAGTCTGTATAATCCTTAAAGTGAGCTATGTTGTTTTATTGCATCTGTAAAACAGTAATCAAAGTTGTTTTATCTTTTTTGGGCGGGTGGAGGACTTTAATTGGACCTTGAAAGGCACCGCTGGTGTTTCACTGGCATCTGCGGTTCTTATACTGTAGGACAACTGTTATTTTTTCACATGGGAACAATTATGCCATCTTGTCTGTAATCAGCTGAGTGGTCACAGATACAGAATGTATCTGCTGTAGGAGCATAGGGCTGTGTTACTCAGGGGCATATGGTCTTACTATCCTGTTTCCTTGTATTCGTACCAAGAAACCTGGGAGACAGTTGGGATCTAATTACTGGTAATATGATGGTTGTTTTTCACATCGCTTTCAATTAGAGGGTCTTGCAGACCTCTTTCTGTCTTTGTTTATGGTTTTTGTACAAGTAAACACGTATTTTACATTCCAACCTGTGTTTCCTTGCATGTATGCAAGGATGGGCTAAATAGCAGAAAAACTTTAGAGCACCAAACGATGGCGCTGTAGTTACCAATGGGGTAACACCCATAGTAATTTTGTTCAACTTATTAGTTGTTGTGTGGCGACACAAACTTTGAGACTTTTCCCTTCGCTACATTATACGCTTCTGAAGTGTTTTATGGCTTATGGGCCACATAAAACTTACATGCTTTCATTAATTCACCGATCAATGTCAGACCTCTTTAAATGCTAATACATCCTGCTCATTGGTCTATTATGACTCATTTGAGCCTCTGCCTTTTTAGGTGTGATAGTCAGAGCATGAATTACTGATGCATCAGTTTCAAACGCATCAGTTATCAGTTATGTAATGCGGCCAACCTGCTGAAACACGCCTCTTGACTAGACCTTAACTAACTCAAACTGAAACACGTTCTTGGATATTTGCATAAAACTAAGACAAATTTACGACAAACTTCTGCCTCAAAAATGACCAGTCAGCATCCTTGGCAGTCCTAACGAATGGTGAATATTGGGATTTTCACAAATTTCTATTTAATTTATCACAACCTGATTAAAGGAATGCATATATTTGATTTCTTTGTTTCGATTAGATACAAAGACTGAAACCATTCTGATATCTGTCCGTTAAGTGTGACTCTACTGCCAGCAGTCAGTCGACTTAGCTTAGCATATTGGAAACAGGGGGAAAACCAGTTTACAAATTATCATTATATCTTGTTTTTTGACTGGCTAAAAAAAAAGAAACGAAAAGAAAAAGTGTAGAAACAACATATTGTGGTTTTATGGGTAGTTATGTACCAGACTATTTCTTGGCCAAGCACAGCAACTTTCTGAGTAAGTTTCAGATTGCAGCCATGAATGGTTATGTTTCCTACAACGTCAAACTATTCCTTTAACACGATGCAAATGAGTCAGCATCGGTTTGCCTAAAAAAAGCCCAGTCATCATAAGGAAAGTGGAGCCACTGAAATCTCATTTTAACTCTCACGTGTCAAATTTTAAAAAATTCCACTCACCTATAAAGTTTTGATTTGAATTTGGCCAAATGTGTTTGTTTATTTCTCAGAACTCGCTGGCAAAAGCTAAGGTTATTTTAAAGACCCTTCAGTAGAATAAAAATGTTTTATTTTTGCAACATATTTCAGAAGAAAAAGTGTATTCAAGCATGGATCCTCTGCTCAGAATAACGCAAACTCTGTTGTTACATGTGAAGCTCAGAAATTGCTTATGTCAGCCAGCACTTATGGTTAAAAAAAATGCAAACAAATGTATTACAATATCTGGATGTGGTGGCACTGTGGTTATTTGGGCGCAACTAGGGACATGTTTTGGCAAGAGAAAGGACATTTCTGCACATGTGTACACTGTGTTTGTGAGAGCACAGGAGTTTGTAAACACACATACAATGAAAGCTCTGTTATACCTTCAAATGTTATGGACACAGGGGACCATAAAACTTTCTCTTTATGGATTCGAAACAACACGTCAACATGGTTTGTTTTACTTCACACCTCCTGCTGATTACATCACCTCTGTGGGTGGTTAGGGGTATAACATCTAAATACCTTCAAACAATGGAATGCCTCGGTTTAAGATACTTGGAGTGTGATAGGCCCCGATCCAGCTGTTCAGCTACCCTTATCCATACATCTCTCCTTTCTGACAGGAACTATGTAATCTCATACCTCTACTATGCGCCAGTGGGAAATGTCCCACCGTGATGCTTCCGGGGAGGGAGGGAGAGGCCACCAGATGTTGGGCATCGCAGTAGGGGTGCAAGGCACAGAGCATTACGTCCAATGTTTTTTGATAAATGGTGGGGACCTTTGCACTATTAAAACATAAGCAACTACCAGCGAGTTTGTGTTTGTGTTGAGTGACAATAAACACTAGCACCTTCCATGATAGGAAAAAAGTTGGAATGAGGTGGTTTCTGTAAGTGCCAAAGGTGTTTCTGTGTGTGTGTGTGTGTGTGTGTGTGTGTGTGTGTGTGTGTGTGTGTGTGTGTGTGTGTGTGCGTGTGCATGTGCATGTGTGTTGGAAGGTAGATGTTTTTGACTCCAAAATCCAAAACTGCTTTCAGGAAATGAAAAGTATACTAGACACGGGAATGTCACCTTTTCATCTCAGATTACTGGAGGCTGTTACTGAGGCCAGTGAAGCTGGTCAAATAAGGTTAATATATACCCTTTTACCTCGGATTGGTGCAAGCGAAGTGTTGTTTTCCCTTATCCTTTGCTTTACGACCGTGTGAAACAAAGAGGACAAGCACAGACCTGAGCAAAGGGAGTACTGACTTTCAGCCTGGAAATCGCCGTCTGTCTTAACAGCCAACGGTTTACTGCTGGAGAGAACATAGAGGCGGCTGTGTCCATTCAACTCTGCATGCATGCACGTGCACCCAACCACACAAAAACACACTCACACCAGTTTGGTTTGTGGCATGTGCGATGTAAACACCTATTTTTCATAGTGTGTGTGTGTGTGTGTGTGTGTGTGTTGGACCAAATGCTGTCTCGGAATTAATTAAGGAGTCATTGCTGCAGTGGAATAACTGTGCACTTTCATTTCTCTGGTTTAGAGACACTTTTGCACAGCAGAGACATTTTCACTTAGTCATGTCTGGAGCAGACTCTTTTCATATTCAAAGTCTAGCTTGTCTTTGTCCACCAGGATGACCTTCGTCTCCTAAAAAAGCTTCTGTCCTGAGTAAGAATCTCTATTAGGAACTTTAGACTGCAGAACAGGAAACAAGATAATATGTGTGTGCATATGGGTGTCAACTATTTAAACACAACTGTTGAGGAAAGTTTTATCAGTGCTACACCTGCCATTCACAGACACCGTGTCACATGCGCTGCAGTGAATGTACACTCCATGTTATGAGTATTTAAATAACTATGTGCTCAACATTCACAGCATTTCTTTTGAATTGAGAAAGAAATTACACAAGCGAGGTAAAGCAACGACAGTAGGGGGAAAATGGTTACGCACAGACTGGATAAAACTGCAGCTATGTTCTTATAGATTTGTATTAAGCTATGTGCTGTGGGTGCGTTAGGTTTTGAGCACACAAAGCTGAGTCTTTGACTGGAAGCAGAAGGGGATCTGTGTTGCAGGCAGCAGGATTTGACATCGGCTTATTTCCTGTCATTGACTGCGGGTCACATGGCAAGTGCGTGGGCGCGAGATAGTGGAATGCGTTAAAGGGGTGAGGCTCTTGCCACCAGACACACGTGCATGTGCACACACACACGCACACACACACACACACACACACACACACACACACACACACACACACACACACACACACACACACACACACACACACACACAGCTGTACTTGTACTTGCAGCTGGATACATACTGTACTAAAGGAAGACATACAAATGTGTAACTTGTAGAAGCACACGTTTACTTTGGGACACATCAGGCAGGTCAGGCATTTTATGCAGAGGAAGCACACACACACACACACACACACTGTTTTGACTGACGGTGGCAGTTCAGGGTGGAAAAAAAGCTGAGGCATTGACTCAACCTTCACACTCTGGGTCAGACGCTCAGTTCATGAAGTCAAGGTGCTACTTAGGCAACAACAGCCAGAACGCCACAGAAAGATAGAAGGGTTCAGTGGAGCAGCAGTAAAAAAAAACTGTTGCTCACATGAGAGCATAAGGGAAAAACATGCGCCTGCATACACCCACACACATGCGCACACACACACTGTTCAGCGTGTGTCCAACATTCTACGTTTCCCACTGTTATAAATCTTTGTGTGTGAATGAAACTTTTTCATCCAATCAAATCACTCACAGGCCATGCAGACATACCCCGCCCCCCTTTTTTTTTTTTTGCTCCTTCACTGCTCTCTCTCTGTCTCTCTCATTCTCTCTCAGCTACGGGCTAACGTTTCTAAATATGAAGCCAAAAACATTTCAAGTTGTCATATAAGGCGTGACATCCTCTTATCAGCAACCTCAAAGGCACAACTGTATGTGCCCGCTTCTCGTTTTGGTCACATGGCAATTAATTGAGTGTGTGAGTGTTGGCTTTTCCTGTGAATCTTTCTTTCTTTTAGTAGCTTGAACTGATGCTGTGTATAGGTGAGTGTTTCCAGCATCATACACGGGCCCATCCTGGGCTTCAGCATCCTCTGTGACAAAACCGAGAGGCCTTTCAACGCAGCTACAGTTGCCCTTTTTACCTCATTTAAGACAACTGAGAAAGGAATATGTATGGGAGTCTACAGTATATCATAGTAGGCCACTCACACCCTATGTGGCCCCACTGTAACGACTGCTCCAGACACACATACGCACATGCACATACGTGTGCCAATAGTGTGGCCTTGATGTGGGCTGGTGTGCTGTGTCTACTCTGAGCGTCTGCAGCTGGCGGCCAAGGCTGCTAGAGGAGAGGAAGAATGAAAGCGGAGGAAAGGAGGGATCAAAAAGAGAAGAAGAAGATGAGGCACGGAAAAGACAGATACATGGGACTGGGGAGGACAGAAAATGATCCAACAGGAGTTGGGCAGAAGGCGAAGTGGAAAAGAGTGAGGAGGAATTTAGGTGGGTGTAATTCATCAAACCGAACTTTGTGAAACTGATTCGCCACCACAAGAATAAGAGGGACAAGATGATATGTGATGACAATGAGGCAGCTGGAGGTAGAGACTCTAGACGGGTTGAGTGGTGGCAAAATGTGGCAACAACCACAGCCATGCGCTGGGAGGCTGAAAATGGAAAATGTGACATGTTTTAGCACAGCAAGAGGGCCCCCATTTGAGGTTGTGTGTGTGGGTGTGGGTGTGGGTGTGTCACTCAGTTGCCGTGTCCTGGTTTTGCAAGGGCGGTCCAAAAGGGCCACACCAGGCCATACCATACCGTACCATAACTTACTGGTTGCACAGTGCCAAGCTGGACTAGACCAGATCATTAAGATTTCAGACATCTCCTGCCGATTGTTTCATTCATGATACTGTAAGAAGAAGAGCACGGACAGGGACAGGGCTCAGGGGTCGCAAAGTTTTGCAGACATTTTGAACTTTCAAGAAACTGTCAAGAAAATCCTAGAATAAGATATGGGTTTGTGTCGATATTATTTTGACCGTGGTTCAAGTGTGGACGTACTGTTCTTCCTCATCACTCACCAGGCGGAGTGTGTCAAGTCAAAAGGTTGGGGTGTGAGCCAAAAACATCCTCAAACAGCAATTAGGTAAGCTCTCTTTGTTTCTCAATATTCCTGAGTCTTATGACAATACGTTGTTGCATTTTAAATGAAAATACACAACTTTTCCCTGAGCTGTGCTGTAATGCTTTTGTTGTTATTCTGTGCTCTTAAATGGAGCAACATATAACATCATATAAAATTCTTCACTCACCACTGATCCAAACAAATCAGTGAAACAAATTAGTGAAACTGGCCTGGACAAATTAGTTTGTACCCATAGAAAAGACTGAAAATAATTTGATCATGGTGACATGTTAAACTAAAGTGTGTCCTGTAATTAGCATAACAGGTGTGTTCAATCTTGAAATCAGTCAGTCTGCCTATTTAAACGGTGAAAAGTAGTCACTGCTGTTTGGTATCGTGGTGTGTACCACACTGATCATGGACCAGAGAAAGCAAAGGAAATAGTGGCCTGAGGACATCAGAAAGAAAATTATTGACATGCATGTTAGAGGTAAAGGCTGTAAGACCATGTCCAAGCAGCTTAGTATTCCTGTGACTACAGTTGCAAATAATATTAAGAAGTTTAGGGTCCACAGGACAATTGATAATATGAGCGGAAACCAAAGAGCTAAGGACAACTTCCAAAGTGATTCAAGGTGAACTCCAAGGTCAAGATACATCACTGTTAGATTGCACGACATGGAAGACAACCAAGGAGGATTCCACTGATGAAAGCAAATAAATGTTTTTTTAAAAAAACAGACTGGACTTTGCCAAAATGCATATTGACAAGCCACAGTGCTTCTGGGAGAAGGCGTTTGGCACAGGGTGTCTTGAATGTGTGCAGGGTACGATGAAATCTCAAGACTATCAAGGAATTCTGGAGCGAAATGTACCGCCCAGTGTCAGAGAGCTTGGTCCAAATCTCAAGTCAGGGGTCCTTCAACGGGGATAAAGACCCTAGGCTAAAAAGATCACAGCTAAAAAGAAAAGACCCAAGAAACAAAACATGGGACTGTTCTGAAGTCACCTTCCATGAGTCCTGATCTAAAGCCTATCAAGAAGGCACCCTTGTAAAAGACTGGATAGGCCTCTAAAATCTACTTAAGAGCTGCCATAAGAAAAATCTAAGAGAAGAGCATCACTCTCGTCAACACTCATTGATGTGCAACCTGTGTCAAGGGCTTTTGAGTCGACAAGTTAAAAAGGCTGGGAAACACTATCACAGAGCTGAGCTGCTGCAGGGCAGACTTTGTCTACTACACGATGCACTGCCTCCATCTTAAGGTGAAGAGAAAAATTGCAGGTTCAATAGAAAAAAATGGCTTTATAAAGTGAATACTAATACTACAAGTTTAATTACAATACTTTTTTCTCTCATAGCAGAACAGTAACTGAAAACATACCTGATTATTTTCTGTGAAAAAGCGATAATTTGTGCTGCATTAATTTTTCAAATCCCAAGTTAAATTTGTTAAATGTGGATTTTATAAAAGCCTCAATTATAATAACTATGAATCATTGTCTTTAGTTTTCTCTGTAAATGGACGTCCCATGATGGCACGCTGGACAGCAGAGAAAATAATCACTTTCTTTAATGGTGCCATCACCAAACTAGGCACTGATTTACACAGCCTACAATGGCCTAATTCATTCACTCTGCAGTTCAGTCCTAAGTTTCACCAGATCCTTTCAGAGGATGGACCATGCAGAAAAAAAAAACCCTTTTGCACGAGTAGCTGAGGGGCATAGTGAGTGTTTAAGTGTTTGACATGTGACTATTTTGCATCTGTTGTTTCCTGTGTAACAGGATGAGAATAAACTTACTACAAGAAATTCTTTGAAAATGATCAGCACGAGCACTGCGCTGGAACCATCATTTCATGGACTCTTGGTTTTTGTGGCGTCTATAGCAGAAACAAACAAAACCCAGTTCCCTCATGGGAAAAGGAATTGAAAAATGTTCTCTCAGACTTATGCCTAAGAATAAAACAGTCACAGACTGTGGCACAAACAAGTCTTTGTTGGGGTATTTGGAGACAAGATTTAGCTACTGATTTATTTTTCTGTCTTGGAATACATTTTCATCCACACTGTCTCCTTGAGGGCTGAAAAACAATATGAAAATGACCTTAATGACAGTCTGTATCCCCAAGGCATCTGAAAGGTCAGCGATACCTGTCGGTGTCAGGACGCCATTCCTCATCTGGGTATCAGTCTCTTTGTCTTTTCGTCCCCTCATTTCTTACTCACCAAATCATTACAAACAGAATAACTGATTGCTAACCGATCTGCCCCCTGAGAGCTCTGTAACTTAACCAAACTGTGTTGCGTTAGGAGTTAAAAGCTCTCTGTCTGTCTGCCTTTTCTTTGTTTCACAGCCTGAGGGATTGAAGCAGCAGACAGCTGGTGTATGATAATGTAAAGAGACTGTTTCCATTCTGCTCTTCGACTATCCTTTTACACTTTTATGCCTCTGTTTCTCTGTGACAGGGTGAAACCCTCAGCCTTAGGGCAGTTGTGTGTGTGTGTGTGTCCGTGTATGTGTGTGTGTTTGTGAGAGAGAGAGAGAGAGAGAGAGGACCATACTGTGCTCTCTCTCTGCCAGGTGGACCTCTTCTTCCTCCTGGTGTCACATGGGAGGGGCCTTGGTGCATGCAGGCTAAAGCTAGCTCCACTTATTTCCCTGGCAAATGTTGTCACCACAACCAGTCATATTTCTCTCCTCCTCCTCCTCCTCCTCCTCCTCCTCCACCTCTTTCTCTTCCACTCCTCTCCTCCTTCCTCCATCCCTCACTCCCTGCCTGCCTGTCAGAAGTCCCACACATCCCTAGAGGATAAGATGCCATGGAGGCCACAGGAAGAACGGCGCTGTTCGTCTGCTCTGTCCTGTTCATCCTAACAGGTAAGCGTTGTTGTATGTCGAGGCTTCGCGGTGGGATGCTGTGTTTGAGCTGTCAGTGTTGTGTTGGTGCAGCTATAGCAGTTGCTGTGGTTGCTGTGTTTGCTTGGTTGGCACGGTAAAACTAAGGGGTGAGTTGAGGAAGTTTCTTTTTTTTGTGGTGCTCAGTAACAACATGTTCACTGAAAACTTGTGAAATCGTTTAAAGTGTTCAGGTCAGAGACGCAGTAATGAAACTGGGTTGCAAAATTTTAAAACACAAAAATAGATCCTTTGGCACAAGAAGTGAATTAAAAAAACAAACAAACAAACAACAAAAAACAATCAACAAAAAACCTTAAACTTGCCACTCTGATATTGTGACATTTTGGACAAAAATCTAAGTTGGACAATAAATTCTTTAGACTGTAATACCTCAACTTGTCCAAAGTATTTTATAACGCAAAGTTGAGTCTTTAAAATGTTCCTTAGTGTCTGTCTTGGTTTGTTTTGCATGTCCTTTCCATTGTCATAGCCGTGTGACTGTACAGAATTAGCTTTTCTACTATTGTTGGCTGTTAGTTGAAAAAAAAGAAGAAGTGAGTTAGGCCACTGCTCTGTGACTAAGTGATAACAGATGTACCAGCTTCTTTCACATGACCAGATAACTCTTAACAGAAAAGTTCCTCAAACAAACATGGACTCTCTCCTGCTTTGATGTTTGTATCATCAACCTCACACAAGGAGCACTATTTGTCTTATCTGAAAGAGGACAGAAGATGGTGGCGTTTGGACATGCACCGGGTGACTTTATTTAGTATCCAAACAGCTCGGGTGTGTGTGAGGGTGATAAGAGGCAGGTGCTTGTGGGTCTCCACATGTAGTTGATTGAATGCGTGTGCGTGAACACTAAACGAAGATATCCTCTCACCTCAAAGACCATTGTCACTGTGATCCCCTCTCTATCACCGCAACAATATCTGTGTTGTTTGGGGGACAACAGTGAAGGAGCGGGCTCGGCACACTCCTCATTATTCCTTTTCACCGGATCTCAGCTGTTGTAAACACAGGCACACTCCTGCTCCTGACACACACAGACACACATACACACACACACACACACACACACACACACACACACACACACACACACACACACACACACACACACACACACACACACACACACACACACACACACACACACACAGAAACTGGCCTCCAGGCTTATGAGAGTGTCATGGGGGTGTCTGCTCTGCATGTATTAGACAAAAAGAGAAAACCAAACCCACTTTTCTTTTCCATTTTTATATCAAGACTGTTTTTTTTAATTTTATGCATCATCTAAAAATTCAGTTCAGTTCTTTCACTTACTATTTTCCAGTCATTTCTTTAATGCTGAAACAGAGAAAGAGAAGGAGTCAGTCACAGTCAGAAGCGAGACCAAGTGACACAAGAGAAGCTTAAAAGAGATCACTGTGAACAAAAAGTGAGAGGTTTTAGTGAATTTGTTTCACAGTAATGCTGCCTACTCACATGCTGCTGCTTAACCCAACCTAGCATCCAAACACAGTCCACTAATTCACCTCACACTTAAAACTTGAGAATGAATTTGTGACACAATCAGGTCATGGTTCAAATGAAATATTAATGATACTTGCATTGAAGGGCATGAGAAAGAAACAGCTGTGGAATAAATGTGTCTGTAATGATGGGTCGTTTCATCTTTACAACATAATGAATAAAAGGATTATATTTTTATCCTCACTTCTGTTTTGAGCCTGTTACCAGTGAAGAGGCTGCCCTGGCAACCAACCATAGCTTGGGACAGACAGCAAGGTGCAATAGATCAGCAGTTATTTAGTTACTTCAGAAAGCCCAAGAGTTTGTTTTGTGAACGAGTCAGGATCAGAGAGACAGGCCTTGTCCTTGTCTGACAACAATGACACTCTCTCTGTAGTGAGCTGGGTCAATATTAACTCACTACAGTTTCAGGACTTGGACAATGTGAAGACTAGGATATAGATTATAAGATTAGACAGTCAAAACAGACCTGAGTTCATCTTTTAAATTGTCACTCTCACTCCATCTATTCCACTACACAATGTTTTTTCCAATATCTATATAATGTAATTCATGATAAAGCAAACATACGCAAGGTAAGTTTTAGATTGTAACTAAGTTTCTAACAAAATTTTAGTTAGAACTTGTTTAATTGAATTTCATGTTTAATTGGACTGCAGATTTTTGTAAATGACAACACAGTATGATCATATTATATTCAATTAAAGCCAAGCCCCAGTAATTAATGCCATGAAGCAGAATTAATATCCTGCCATATGTGCCACATTTTTCAATCAGGGCTATATTAATTTTGATGTATTGTGGTTTAAGAGAACGATAGTGTCTTGTCAAGTCTAGTTATTATTTAGTGTTGGTAAATAACTTGACTGTTCACAATAACTACAAGAGGCCAGGGAACAATGACCTTTACTTTCTTTACAAACTTCATTACATAGTTTCCACTATCACTGAAACTGAAGGTGAAACTGCACTGCCACCCTATCTGAGGGTGCTGTTAACCACCTACAAGAATTCTTTAGCATACACTGGTTTTCCAAGAAACGCTAAATACTTGTACCTTTTGACATAGAAAGAAAAGATACTGTTTATGGCATATTGATTACCTAATTCTACACTGTTACCCATAAAATTGGAATATAATATATTTGACCTCTTCTCATGAAATTATTGTGACAATGTGATTTATTCTTGATAGATAAAGTGTAGATTTTCTCAAAACTTTATTGATCAATCTCTTCCAGTGTGATTACTGATATGTATAAATAGGAATAAAAAGAGGAATGTGTCTGTGCTATGGATCACAGGAAGAGATGAACACTTAGGAAAACAGAATCGCAGTCAACATCTAACTCTGAGATTCTGGACATGAAGCACCTTGAGTGTTTATCCCTAAAAAGTACAAATGATTCTAGATTACTGAAGGAGTTAACCCACTTTCTGAAACAAGCATCATGTGTACTGTATGAAGCCTACTGCCTATTATCCTGCAGCAATTGTGCAGTAACTCTCTTTTTTTTCTTTTCCTTCCTCTCACTTCCTTCTTCTTCCTTGCCATTCCTCCATCTTCGCCACCTCAGGGGTGAACTCCAGTTTCATCCACATCCCTTCATTAGTCCACCATGGGATTGAAGGGACGCCTCTGCTCCTGTCTGTGGAGACTCGCTTTCCATTAGACAAAGCAGACATCCAGGGAACTTGGTCCTACACCAGACCGAGCGGCACCAGGACCACGTTGGTGACGTTTACCAAAGATGCCACAATCACTAACATGATGTTCCGCAACCACCTCGTCTTCAGAGGACCCAATGTTTCTTTGCTAATCCAAAAACTAGACCAGGACAGTGAAGGGGATTATCATCTGAGTCTGAACATAGAGTTTCATAACAAGACAGGACTGGTCATCAAGGAAGAGAGAACTGTTCATGTGACAGTGGATGGTGAGTCTTTAAACAGCCTGATCCACACTGATCACCTTAATTGGATACAGTCCCAAATTTACCAGCATTTCTTATTTTTTCCTCAGTCCCTGTGTCCACTCCAGTCATTCAGAAGAACCCGTCTCATGCAGTTGTCGAGGACAAGGCAAACGTAACCTGGACTTGCTCCGTTGAGAGAGGAACAAGAGTTGTGTTCCAGTGGCTGAGGGACAACGTCCTGTTGGGTCCCAGTGACAGATACCACTTCTCCCAAGACAACTCTACATTCTTAATCAGTCCTGTGAGGAAAGAGGACAAGGGAACATATCGCTGTGTGGCCAGCAACCCAGTCAGCCAGGGTCGACACAGCATGGACGTAGACCTCATTGTTTATTGTGAGTACTTGTGTCCTTCTGTATTCTTCCTTTTCTCTTTCTTCTTTTTTTTTCTCTGTACCAAGATTATAACACAGAGTAAGGAGATAGACATTGACATCACATAACCAGCAGCTACTTTCATGTGTAATTCAATCCTGTGAACACCATGAAATATCAACTATAGCATAAAGAAATTCATAGAGTCCAACCAATATTGCAGGGACTGGAATCGGAAAAATGTCATAACACCAAAAATGTAGACAAAGGGAGTCAGTTGTTGGTGTCATTGCTTTCACTTGCTTTTAATTTGGCACTCATTTTGACCAGGTCTGTTATCATCACTGGACCAGAATAGCCCAGACTTTGAAGTTCAGTTTCAATTATTTTCTTTCAAATTTTTCCTACAACACATTTGCCTGTAGGAGTTTTTTTTTTAATCTAAGTTGCCACAAGTATCCTCTACTAATAACAATACTACTAAGTTTGTATTTTCTCTTTCGCACTGGTTTCCTGGAGGTACTAAGCTGTATGTAAATTTCCGTGAAATTGGACTACTCACTGACAACTGATAACACGTGGCTGTTAGAGGATGATATTTGCATGGGAGTAGATTCATCTCACAGAGCTCCTCTGTTCTACCACAGAGCTTGTAGATACACTGATAAACTCCCCTGGTTGTGTGAGTCTTAGGCTGAAAGTCAGAATCTATGTTTAATCTTTCCATGAAATAATTTGAATATTTTTAGTTTTACAAAACTGCAGTTTCTCTATTGATGGAACGTAAAAGATGTAGTACATGTACCTCTGGGATGTGCCTGTAACTTTCTTCATTTTTTTCCCATCTTTTTATTAAGCGTGTTCAAACAGTGAACGTTATTATAATAACTTGGCTCTGAGAATTGCACCACTAGTATTTTTAGCAGTGCTCTTGGACAGACTCCCTTGGTAGTGATATAAATATATTTACCCTATGTAACTGTGTTGGGAAAATTAATTAATTAAATGTTATTTTCATTTAACTTTAATTATATCTCCACGAGAGCTGTTTGGTAAGTTCAGTGCCTTGTTCAAGGGCACCCCGGCTCTAATTCAGGGGAGTGTGTGCTGATCTACAACCTGGGAACCTGTAGTGAAGCTCACTTCTTTGACCTTTAGTCTGACCTTGAGTACACAGCTGTCCCATCATGCATTAGAATAAGATAATTCATAGTAAAGTAACCATGTTTTATGATAAAGTACCATCTCAGCAGCAAACTGTCATGTTTCCTTAAATCCCATGTTGGCCCCCAACAGATGGCCCCTACAATCTGGAGGTGAACTCAGGCCAGGGCCTGCGGACAGGGGAGGTGTTCACCATCAACCCAGGGGAGCTGGCCTTCTTTGAATGCCAGGCTGACTCCAACCCACCGAACAGCTACGTCTGGATCTCCAAGAGCCGCAACTCAACCCAGGTCATCACTGAGGGCCCACGGCTGGAGGTGCTTTCCTACAGATTGGCCCAGGCTGAAGAGTACCTGTGTCGTGCTTTCAACAACGTGACACAGAAGCAGGATGAGGCCCAGTTTACTCTGGTGGTGGCCAGCTTAGGAACAGGTGGGTAGAGGGTGGAAGATGGCAAGCGGGAGCGGAGCGTGGGTAGGTTATGGGAATCCTCTGAGATAAACACTCTGTAAACAGTGTGTTGTGCCAAAAGCAGAAGAGGTTGATGAACTATGAGACATATAGCTTGACAATGACAAACACTAGCCAGCTTTGGGAACAGCTCGGCAGATGAAATACTGTAGTTGAAACAGTGGGTGCACAGCAGGTGGGAAGTGAAAGCAGATTATGGGTATAACATGAAATATACATGGCTGTCATGAAACTCTGATTTTATCCCTGTTGCTAGGTTCCAGCGCCTGCAGTCCGTATTACAGTTCAGTGGCTGGGAAAGTAAACAGAGAATGACAGCTGTTGTACTTGTTGACTAAGTTTTATAGCATGTGGAGTTTCTGTGTGCCAAATGAGACATTGACATGTTGTCTTGGTGACACCGAAAAAGGCTTACCGATGGCTACTGCTGATACTGGCTATGATTGAAAATACTGTTTATTGAGTCAACAGAAGTCATGACAGCATTCAGTTTTTTTTAAATGACATCAGAATCACTTAATAACATTACCAAGGAATCCTCTGATGACTCACCTGTCAATAAGACTAGGACTCTACAGCCGTGTTAGCTTAGAGAGTGAAGCTTTAAGCTACTTGTTAACATGAGCAGGCTAATGTGCTCACAGTGACAATGCTTGACCTTGAATATCTATCGCAGAGCAATACACTCTGCTAGCTTGGCCAAAATAAGTATTAATATCAGTGTCCCTCCTGTGTTTGTTTACAGGAAAAGAGAAGCATACCCAGGAGGGTGGCTCTGTGTCTCCGCTGGCAGCCATTACTGTTTGCTCTTTGTTCATCATTGGCTGTATGCTGCTGTTCTTCCTCAGGAGAACCTGCCATCCTAAGAGAGGTCAGTTAATCACTCTGTATCATTTTGTATACATCCATTGGTACACCATGAAGTACTCTGTACTTGCGTACTGCGTAAGTGGTTTTCTAACAGTAGCACTAGTCAGCTCATCCCTTTGTTTAACATGCTCCAAGCTTGAAATCTAGGTGGCTGAGTAGCTGAGATCTGAATATTATGGCTGTTAAATCTTTACCTTTTCCTGGTGTAGGATAACACTAACGGCTCGCTGCACCAAGGTTTTACATGTTAATCTTAATCATAAATGTAAATATCTTGCAAATGTTAGTCAAACCGAAGGTAACCAGGGCAAAGTAACTACTGCATTTGAATAAGTCAAGGTAATATAAAAGAAATTCTGTATTTGTGTATAATTATTTCCTTCTGTCTTTCTCACAGTGCTGATGAGCATTTACAACAGGTAAGAGCCTTGAATACAGACTCTATTCACAGTGTTCTGATCTACGTACTGTATAAGCTTTAATTAACTGCTTTAATTTCCTGTTTTCTGGCAGACCACTTTCAGAGCAGAAAAGACCTCATCGTTCAGGTAAGACTGTTTGTTCACAGATGTTTTTTTTTACCTCCTTATACCATCAAACACTGAAAGCATTATTATAGGGAATAGGGAATTAACAGGGCTGTGTCATTAAAAGCGAAAGTCATTCCTAAAAAAAAAAAGGTCAGGATTTCTCAGTCATTCTAGAAAAGCAAGTCCTGGGTTAATGGCATCATTACATTCATCATGACACTGTAAAGTTTGACAGAGAATAGACATTAATGCTGTTACTGTAACCTAGCTGTTGGACTGATATTAAAACATGTGTATCAACAGGTCACGAGGATGCAACAGAAGACTTTGGCATCTATGAGTTTGTCTCCATACCTGGGAAAATGGAATCGGCACAGGTACCAAACAAGTTTTACATCAGCATGAATTTACAGGATAAGCAGCAACCCTCATTTTGTCTGAATTTGTTTATGTTTTTCTGGTTTTAATTTTCCTAATGCAACTGTCCCCCAGGTTTCATGCAGATCTCTGGCCCGCCTAGAGTCACTGCAGGATGTGCACACCACAATCTATGATGTGATCAGACATGTTCCTGAAACCCCGAGTCATAGTTTGCTGAAGTAACTTGAGATGTAACTTGTAGTCATTTCACTTGAAGACTCTTGTGTAGCTTTATTTTCTTAAGTCTCTGTTATCAAAGCCTGAAACACCGGTTTTGGTGGCCCACATTTTTGCACAAGCGATGAAGGAGACAAGTGAGAGTACACAACCTGATCGTGCACTGTTATTGTCCAGCGTATAGGACAGATTTTAAATGTCCTTTGCTGACATTATCGTGAAAATGAAAATATATGTATGAATGGCTTAATTTTTTATGTGAAAGTATAACTGGAGTTGAAACTGTTTTGCTTTTTCATTCAAAAATGAAGATCATATAAAACCAAGCCAGTTAGTAGAAGCCATCTTTACATCATTATTTGGAAGATCTGCCTACAAGGTATCTATACTTCCACACCATGATTACTATTTAAAACATGTTTAATTTTAAATACTAAAGTTTTATTTATCAATTGAATAATATCTTTCTAATTTAACATTTCACCCTAAAAAGAGTTGGTTTTGTGAGAAGACAAGTGTTATAATGAATGGATTTTATTGTATTGAATATATTTAGGTTAAATGTATATATTGTATATGGACTTTGCTGCAGATTCTTTATACATATCATTCTATATCTATGTTTTGCTGAAATCTATTTATTCCTATAGAATCTCTAAACCCTGTTTCCTCAAATGTAGCATTTGGTTTCTGCTCACCATGGATATGATGAAATGCTGAAACAAGGAAAATGATTAATAATTCTTAAATTATTGTACAGTTTGCATTAACAATTGTTTTATACTCTATTAAAGATATAACTGTTTACTATTCTGGTTCATTTTTGAACATGTGATTGTTATGTACAAACAGACAAAGGCAATGTATTTCATTTTCTATTTTCTACAATTGTATTTTTCTGTAATTGTATTTTTCTTTATACACACGTACATGTAAGTCTTTTTAACCAAATTGTCACGTTAGCTGAAGACACCAAAGATGTCAGTTGCTCTGCCACTTCACAGTCAGTCTTTGTCTGATGTCATGGCTGTGATCTCTCTTCTCATAAGTGTATGAGTTGTGCTTGTTGTCTGGAAATTGCTGCAGAGTGTTTGTGTCTCTCAGCCTGGCTTTACTGGTTGCTGTGTACCTGGCGAGATATGGAGACAGGCAGCAACAGAAGGATGGTTCAGCATGTGGCAGAGTGCCCTCCACCTGCTCCTGCTGACACCTTGTCACGAGTAGATAAAAACGTGCGTGCTTGTTTGGCAATGTGTGTTTAGTTTGTGTATGGGAAAGAGAAAGGTAAAAGGAGGAGGAAAGCTAGAGATATAGAAAAGCATGGAGAGAACCTGACAAAAAAAGAAATTTTGTTAAGGAAATAGAAGTCACAGTTTATCTACAATTTACAAAATTTATTAGAGACTGAAGCAATTAGTTTTCTGGTTTTTTTTTTCACCTTGAGCAGAGTGTCACTTAAAGGCAGCAGTCTCCTTTCTGCTATGATTCAGCTTATTACCAAAACACTGAATTGTCCCCATTATGTCACTCACATGCTGAATGCTTCTATTCAAATTCATGACAAATGGCGTGGCACAAAACTTTAAACTGTATTTGCAAGATTTCCACTAATAAATCATGGTAAAATCATGAAATGACTTATTTTACAATTTTGCCCATATACATTAACATGACAAATTATGGCACTGACATGTTTTTACTAGTTCACTGTTTAAGGATAACAAATTGTCTAGAGGTGACCCTCATACTCAGGCATAAAGTGTTGCTTATCATGAAGCCCCCCCCGCATAACAAGCAGTTTATTGAATCTAGCTCTAATTATAGCTCATGAGCTGACCAACTGAGTGTTCTGTGTCTTTGTGGTGGCATCTCCGGGTAGCAGTTGCCATCTGTTCCGTCTCAGTGTATGCTTTAAGGGAGAGGCTCAGACTGCCTAACAAACAACAGTGGAGTAAATTCACCTAAGGAGAGTGACCTCACCTTCATTTGACTGGGAAATAGCCTGGGGCATCATTAACCAGGAACTAGAACTCACAGCGCCTGCTGTCTGCTGCATGCTGCCTGCTTTTAACCAAGTGCTGCTCGAAATAACACCTAAGGGGGCAATTACAAAGCAGGCTAAAGGGGTCTGTGTGAGGATTTTATATATATATATTTGGAACAGATTACAATGCAGAGCAACTTCTAATTGTTTGACAGAAACTGACCTGCATGGCACTGAGTCGTGGATTGCTAAAGTGTTATATTATTACATACAGTACATGATATTATTGGGGTAGAGATGAAGAAAATCCATTCAATCTATTCCATTCAGGTCCTGACAGTGTGACACTGAGCCAGCACGAACAATACCAGGACCCTGAGTGTAACTGAGACATCATTCATTAATTATTGACTTTTCCTCTTGTGACAAGCTGTTTCAAACTGTCTCACCTGATAGAACAGAGAGGCAGAATGACAGTTTACATTTTTCAGGGATGCAAAATTTAACCATTGCCGTCAAATATTCTACTGTATTCTCTTTCTGTTCTGTGATGTTAAATTACCACCATCCAGTGGTATGTTATAGCACATGTAGCCGTATCACAGTGGTGATGCTTCATACCACTTTTAAATATAGTTTTCTTTTTTCTTTTTATTCAGAACAGAAAATACTTTTAATTTAATGAAAGCATTTTCTTTATTTTCACCCCGGAATATTCTGATATTTAATATTACAAGAAGGCACAGCAAAAACAAAGACACCAAAAAACCCCCAAAAAACTACATTTTCCATGATGCCTGAACTTTTCCGGTCTCTGCCGTACCACTCACGTGACGGTCAATTATGGCTTCCTTCTCGTAGTGATGGAGGCTCATCGTTAACAACAAAACTAAATTGTGACATTATTCACTTATTTGCCCACTGACACAAGTTGGATTCACGATGCAGAAGATCAAGTCTCTCATGGCCCGGCAGGTGAGAAAAGCAGGTCCACACGAGCCGAGCCGCGGGCCGTTTGTCTCTGACAGCTGCAGGTAGCTAGCATAACAGCTAGCTAAGCTAACAGGCTAATTTGACAGCTCGTGGTGTGTCCCATTAAAGCGCACATCCAGCCGGCGCAACAGCCGCTTTTTGAACGACTACAACACAGCTACGACCCGTTTACCTCACAAAAATAAAAGACCTGTTTATGGACTATTTATATCCACACCCTGGTTGTAGGAGTATACCGTTATACAAGCACAACAGCAGGGCACAACAGTGGAAACTGGGCGTTTGGGGAAGTTCTCAGTTTGCACAGCAGTAATGTTAGACTTCACCACTGGACACAACAAAGCAATCTGCCCGTCGGTTCCACTTTTTGCTGTATTTACTGATGTGCTGATTAATAGAAAGCTTTGTGACAGCGGGAACAGGTTACGACTGAAACACACGTTAACGTTACTTGGCTTTGTGGGTATTTTGAAGTGTTAACAGTAAATGTGGTTTTGACAGGGTCTGAAGAGCCCCCAGGAGAGCATGGCAGACCTCAGTCCTGTGGAGAACCTGAGGATCCCGAGCAAGGTAAAATTCACGACAGGGCTGAAACTGCGGCTGCCATTTTCGCTGTGATATCTGGAGCATTCACACCGCACAGTGTCTAAGACCAACCTCTCTTATTGAAATAAAACTTGACTGTATTACAGCACAGCTAATGATGCGCTCTAGTAGTTTTTAGCCGATTGCTACCTGTCCTTTATAAACAGACTACAGTAGCTGAATGCTTCCTGTAACAGTTTTGTTAAACTGCTGTTCCGTCATTCTTTTCAATACACAGTGAAAATTCACAAAATCTGCACATTCCTAAATGTGCTTTTGAATGGTCATCGTGTGCATTGCATGTTTTCTGTGTATGAAGTGACCATTTTGGGCAAATTCACAATGCATTTCATTTAAAGAAATCCAGTGAAGTCCAATCACATTCAGGAAAAGTTATATTGCAAGTTGTGTCACAGAAAGGTTGAACGTGTCAGGGTGGTTTTAGAACTGAAGCACTCTTCTTGTATAAATGATTTGTCTGGGCTTTGTCCACCGTGAAATGTATTGTATTTTGAACTGCATCCTGCAAATTGCTTTAGCTACATCACACCTATGGGTTTTCCTAAACAGTAGTGTAGTAGTAGACTGAAGGCTCCAATTTATATCACTTAAGGGTACATTTCACATCAGTCTGAACACCAGCATTATGAAAAATGATCCGCTGTAACAGTGTTTTAACACTTTGTCATGGCAGCGTGTGAAAACATAATCAGTCATGCTTAGTCACAGCAAGCATTTGTCATTATCCTCTTGTACAAATTCAATTTGTAAAGAGCAGACAGAGCGAAGCAGCAGAGTGGGTCTATATAATGTAAAATCACTTACACCTCATGCACTGCTAGTTGCCGGCCTTGTGTTGACTTTGCTTTCGTAGTGATGACCTTCTATTAATGTGGCTGAGCAGAGTTTTGAAGGTGACAAACTGTTTATCCACAGTGCAGGGTGATATAAGCCAGGTCCATTCAACCAGATGTTTAATTTCTCTTCTATCTTCTCTCTCTTTTTTTGATTTTCGTCCATGTTTGGCTTGAATACTTATATGTGAGTGGAATTTTCTTCGTGGCGTGGTTTTGAGCACTTGCTGGTCAGGTTTAGACATACTGCAGAAGATAAGACTGAAAAAGGAAGTGCCTTTCTGTCAGTTCATCTGTGGGAATTGCGAAACATGAGGCCGAGAGGGTTTTGATATCTTTCAGTCTTTTGTTTATTTCAACGGTCCTGTTGTCAGAAAGTGTGATAAACACGGACTCTTTTGAGAAGCTCATACATAACAGTCTATTTTTTCTGTCACAAGTAGGGCTCGATCTTGGTGGTATTCTCACAACGAACAGCAGATACAGGCTTATGAAAGATAACAGCGATAGCATATAATAACTTAATAATTTGAGGTCATTGTATCATATTTGTTTGATGCATTGTAGACAATAACACACTGATGTCGCTAGACCTGTTGTTGCAGAAAACCACTCAACGACACAGATGAAGCTCAGATAAGATAAGCAGTCATTTACCCTCAAAGTGTAATTAGAGCCTGAATGAAAGCAGATGGGAGTGCCTTGGGAAAGATTTGTTTCTTTTCATAGGATGCATGTCTCCCCCTGGCTTTGGGATTGGTATCAGTTGATGTGGCTGAACTGGATATGCAGTAATCAAACACCCTTTTGTGTTTTAGGCCTGAAATATTCACCTTTGTTCATTCTGGACTCTCTGCCCACAAGAATTACTGTGCATCTTATCATGTCTGCTTTGTTTATGTGATATGAGGCAGTGTGGTATAGTAAGACAGAAAAATTGGCCAAGAGTTAGTATGGATGTGAGGGTTAGGTGCACTAACGCTTGCTGCTCTAGATGAGCCATGTATTCACTTTCCTGTGTGCACTGCAAACACCTGCCTGTTGTGTGTTCAACCAAAACACACGGCTTATTATTTGATGATATTATGCTTTGACTTTATTTACTTTGCCGCTGGCCTTTTCAGCTTTCAGGAAAATGAGATAGGGCCCACACAGGACAGGCTTTATACACAGAGGCAAGAAAAAGTACGTGAACCGTTTGGAATTAGCTGCAAAATGTGGTCAGATATTAATCTGAGTTACAATTATGACCAAACAACCTGTTTTAATTAACAGCACACAAATAATTGTATTCTTCATATCCATACTGAATAAATCATTCAGACATTCACAGTGTAGGTTGGAAAAAACTATGTGAATCCCTTGGCTAATAACAACAACAGAAGATAATTGGAGTCGGGCGCTAGCAAACCTGGAGACCAGTCAGTGAAACCAGATTAGACGAGTGGGATAAAGCGACTTCGACTGATAATAACCCTGCTATTAACCATAAGCATCTGCAGTGCTTTTGTGGTGTAAAAGAGGCACTGCATACTAACATGAAAACATCACCCCAAAGGTAAAGCATGGTGGACGGTGCTGTAGCTCACTGTCATTGAAGAGAAAATCATTTCCTAAGTTTATCACTGTATTTTACAGGTTAATGTCAGGGTGACTGCCGCCAGTTGAAGCTCAGTAGAAGTTGGGTGTAACTCTGCTACAGAATGACATCAAGCAAAGAAAATCCATCTTTTCGGACTGGCCCAGTCAGAGACCAGACCTTAATGTAGTAGAGATGCTGTGGATTGGCCTCCAGAGAGCTGTTCACACCAGACATCATAAGAGTATACCTGGGCTGTGGCAGCTCTGAAGAATGGTCCAAACTTTCTCTTGAACTCTTCGCAGTTGTGATCTGTAGCTACCGAAAGAGTTTCTTTGCGGTTTGAAGTAGTTCAGCCCTTAAATTCAATCCACTTACTTTTTCTACCAGCACTGTCAGTGTTAAGGGGAGTATGTTCAATAAAGATGTGACAGATTACAATTTTTTGTGTTATAATCTTAAGTACCTTGTTTTTGTCTATAATTGTATCACATTTGATGACCAGTTAATGCAAAAAAAACAAGCTAAACATACCTTTTCTTACTCACCGTACACTGAAACCCCCAGTTGCTTCTTGATTAGAGGTGAATAGTCCTCTCAGTAAGCCATGACCTCTGCCTCTGCGGGCAACATTTAACACGATGCTCTGTGTTGGAGAGTGAGACTACGGTGCTTGACTGCGTGTGTGTATTATTATGATACTCAATATGATAGTTACTGCTTGGAACCATTTCTGTTTCCAACAATTTTCGCTGTGATTTATGTCATTTATCATCCTCCAGGAGCTGACAGCAACATCTGGCTGGCTGTAGGGGGGGAGGACTGATGCGGGGGATGATAGACAAATGATGCTGTCGAGTCATTATTCGGACATGACTTAAGGGTTTGATAGTGTTTGAGTAATAAGTAAACAAACAGTCTGGCTCGCTTCCTAGAATAGGCCACATGACTGTGCATTGGCCTTTAACCGAACAAGTTCACAACCATTCTGTATGGTTGTCAAACCATAGGAGAATTACCGTCTTGCTCAAATCCTGCCGTAGGAGACAGAAAGTATGTGAACTGTACGTGATACCTCACAGTGTAACAGTTACTGATGATGGACCTAATCCTCCAAAACTGTTGTGATGAGGACTAAAGCTGATGATTATTTTCATCATTGATTAATCTTTTGATGCTTTTCTCAGTTAACAGGCTCATTCACATTTGAAAGGATGAAACCAGTGAATTTCTGGCATTTATGCTTGAAAACTGATTTAAGCAGTCAGTTGACTAATTGGTTATGTCACTTGTTTTGCTGTAGTGATTAATTGGAAGTTGAAACTGATGTTTTCTGCAACTTTTCCTCAGTAGCAGATGATGCTTTAAACCCTTTCATGAAGCTGAGTTTGCTTTGTATTGTTGAGACTTCTGTCAAATCATTGACAAGCCATCGTCTAATTTTAGAACAAAACAGGTTACAGGAGCAACTTCCCCCTGACAGGTCCACCCATTTGCCTCCTTTGGGTAATTACAGAAGTGAATGAACTTTAGATGACTGGTGCAAAATGCATGATTCTATTTCTTTAATGTAGTGTTGCTGATAAGGTGGAACATTTGATTTTGGTCGCTTTCACAGATGTCAGGCCGGCTATGTGTGCATAAAGAGGTCAGATTGTTGGCTTTAGCAACAGTCTACCCTCAGGGGAAACCATTCTCTCAAAGAAAATCGGATCCCCCTTGTTCACCTGCTGCTGTGTACTTAATGCCCTCTACAGATTTACATGTACAATGAGCCAAGGACCTAAATTTAATGAAAGTTGGACCTTATTCAAGATTTCGATGTGATATTATCTTCAAGACTGTGATAAAAAAAAGTAGATCCATGGGATTCAAGCCTTTGGTAATGACAAGGAATTATTTTTTATCATTTCATATCATTTCAACCTTTAAATAAATCACAGCCTTGGCATAGTTCTTTTTTAAAATACATTTTTATTTAAATGACTCCAAATGGCTTTGAGCTATTTTTGACCACTTTGATGTTTTTGTTTCTTTTCTTAATCCCTCTGGATTCCTGAGAAGGTATAAGCTTCTCTGTGGGTTCACACCAAAAGCAAACAAACCAGCAAACCTTTTCCCCCTGTCCAATCCTTTTCTATTCAAAGCTGTTGTCCCTCTTCGAGTCACTTTTACGGATTTTCTTTGTAGGTGTTGTGGTGCGTTATCTCTCTGAGCCCCTTAAACCCTGTGGAACCTTTGATGGTTTCCATTGCTTTAAGCAAAACTTAAAAAAATAAAATTATACTGACTTCAATTGATGCACAAAATATCAGTTGTTTTCCAATGTGCAACCACAAAAACTTATTTCACAGATATAATAGAGCAGAAATGTTCTATTCATTTTCTAAATGAATTAGATGAATGACAAAAAAATGTAGAACTGTTTGTAACTGATTCATCATTTCAGTCAATTTTCAAACATGAATGTCAAACATGGTTTGGTTCTTGCTTCTCAGACGTGAGCATTTACTGCTTTTCTTTGTCATACATCATTGTAAATTAAATATCTTTGGGCTAATTTTTAACATTTCATTGTCTAAACAAGCAGGTACGTAATATCTGTGTGATGATTTGAAACATTACAGAAAAAATATTTTATTTAACTTTGAAGCTGCTGGAGGAAGGTCTTCCTGTAGGCTTCAGTTTACCTGAGGCAAACAGTAGTTCTCCTAAAACCCTCCTGCTTGTGCTGCAGCTTCAAACAGTTACCGTTCCCCACCAGCAGGGGTCACCCTAAGTTCACTCAATACACAATTTTTTATCTCAGTGTTAAAGTACTCTGTTCACAGAAAACATTCATTTACAAGGGCTGAGTGCATCGCCTTCTCAATATAGCATTACTTCCTAAAATTTTTTGGACTAATGTTGTTGGCTGAGTGCTTCCAGCGGGCAATATGTATCTGAAGATAGGGACTGGGGCTTTTGCTGGCAGGAGGGCATGTGTGATAACATGTGTCATTAATTCTCACAGGGGTTTTTTTTTTGACGGGGGAACACAGCTCAGTTTGACAGTTCACATGTGTTGGCCTCAGGTTACCCAATCAGGTTTGTTTCTGAGATAAGCTATCGCCTAATTATGCTTCCCGAAGGCCTGATTATGCAGTCATATAACAAAATAGCTGCACGACTCTACAGATACAGAGTACCCTTGCTTTTGGCTCAATGAAAGGCAGGGCTGAATGAAAGGTATAATAATCACATATTTCCAAGTGAAAATTCAATAGCGTTATCTGTTAACCTGGCAGCTGACAGCAGTGTTGAAGCCTGGATATTACTGTGGGCTGTCATTTTATCCTAATGTCCCAGAAGACAACTGTGCTAAACCCTTATTTTGGAGCAGACGAGGATATACACCCAGTTAGGCTCGCATACATATTCAGCACTGATTACAATGAGGAGGTTTTGATTTGTTCATCTAATGAATGATTCCATAGTGGAAATAATTGGCCCTCGTCTCACTCTCCACATCCCATCATCTTTCTCTCCCTGTGTCTCGCAGGAGTTTCCATGAACCTCCTATTGTTTATTCAGTCTTTTGTTTTATCAGAGCCCCGTGTTGTTAAGCACCTTTTTTGTCCCTCGCTTGATTTTCCACATTCAATGAGCACTCCAGACGAATATCTGCTTTGATTCTTTGATAAGGCTTGTTAAACATCCCGCACTTTGGATGCAAATAGATGTCTGACTTCCTCAACGAGATGAGAATTTCATTAATTTGTGGAAAGGGGATGAAGGGTGGTTTGTTTGTCCCTCATCCTTCAAAGTTGAAATTTGATCAAAGCCTCACAGCGGCTGATGTTGGGTTTCACATGTGGGGCACAGGGGGGGTCTATTTTTGTTTTGTGCCTGTGCAGCAGCAGGAAGGGAAGGGAATTATTTAACCCGAGGTAGCCTCTCAATGAGTCATTCACTTAAAGATGTTTAGACTTTTGCGCGTCAATGCAGGTGGGAGACCGAGGCAGAGGGAGGGGAAAAAAAAGAGAAAGCCAGCGACGCAGGGGAAGCGAATTGCTCTAACCATACTGGAGTGGCTTCACTTTAGAGACACATCATTGTCTTTTGTTTCCCTCGTTCTTCTCTCTTTTTCTTTCTGCTCTAACTTCCTCTACCAGTGAGTCATCCACCTCATCGCCCCCCTCCCTCCCCTTTTTGCTTTCCTTCTCATTTGAGCTGATTTCCCACCCACCCTTTTGATGGCAGAGCGTGATCTCCTACCTCCTACCTCTACCCCTCCTTTCCAATCTCACGCACTCACCCACACATTTCCCCCGGGGCTCCTGCTCACTCCTTTACCTTATTCTAACATGGCAACACACGCGCTTGCCTGAAGGTCTGTGCATTGCAGGTGCACACACGTGCCAACGCACACATTTTAAATTTCATAACCGAAATACGAAGACGAAAATAAAGCACTTTTAAATGCTTTATTTTCGTCTTCGTATTTCGGTTCCTGTTTATGAATTTTGCTTGTGGTGTAAAAGGTGGGTTCAGTTTGTGTAATTGAATTAAATGAAGCTAGATTTTACTGCGAACATTAAAATTACTCACAGCAGTGTTGCCTCATATAAATGTCACTCATCAAGACACACTCTTACCCACAGAAGTAGATTCAGATTCACATAGGGTGGCACACTTCATCGCCTTGCTGCACATTTCTTGCTGATATTAGCTGGGAGAATATTTGGGCCTAGGCAGGCGTGTAACAAGGTTTTTTTGATCAGGGTCTCTTATCGGATGAGGTCTAAATGAGGTAATGCGTTGTGATCCCTACAAGAGATTTCTATGCGTTCATTTAATAGAGTATGGATGCATATAGGGGTGTATAGATTGCATTTATCCCGTAATTCCACATCCATCCTGGTTCACCTCCTTCCCAAGCCTGTGGTCTATTTTTAGCACGACTATACTTTAATGTGCTGATGCCACAATGTATTGATCCCACACAAGCAAGAAGTTAGACTCAGCATTAACTTCAATAAAGGATTTCCACTCGGTGCATAAAGTGAAGCCACTTTACATGAGATGTCTTCTTTAAATAGGATGCAACACTGGAATGTAAAGTAGTATTTAGCTATATTTAGGATTTTCAGCAATGCTAGCAGAGTGGGTCGAGGGATGGCACTGTCAGTCTGTTGGTTGGTTGGTTGGTTGGTTGGTCCATCACTTTGGTCCAGACTGAAAAATTTCAGAAACATGATGATTTATAATAACTTTTGTAATCCCTCTTTTCGTCTAGTGCTAATGACATGCTAACGATTAAAATTCCCATTAGCTTCAGCTGCACTTTCTGCTTAGTGCTAATTAGCTGTTGGTATGCTAATATGCTAAACTAAAATGGTAAACATGGTAAACATCAAGCTTGCTTATTATCAACATGTTGACCATGTCATTGTGAGCATGTTAGCAAGCTGATAATAGTATTTAGCTCAAAACACAGCTGTGCCTAAGTTTCATACAGCTTTAGCCTTGTTCTACTTTGACCTAATGTTCAGCAACTTTTCCTTGTTTAATACTACTTACATAGTCACCAATTTGTTATTCACCTGTGACTACATCTCCGCTCATTAAGGCACTCATGAGGGGATGTGGGCTTAATACCCTTCATCTGAAAGACTCACTGCAGCAATAAGCCTTGATGGATGCACAGCATGTTAATCAATAAGCTCTAATGTTTCTGAGAGAATCTTTGAAGGGGAATCTCTCTTGAATTTTTTTGGTCATTCGTTTCTTCTCGTCTTTCCTCTGAAGGCTGCCTGTTATCCCCCATGACGGCTGTCAAACGAAACAAGCTGCAATCTTCTTCCAAACCCCACGATTAATGTTTTTTTTTCCTCCACTTTTTTCCCCACTACAGACCTCTTCGTTCTCTCTCTTCTTTCCCCTTGTTCTCCAGCTCATTTATTCTGTCCTCCACTCACTTTGCCCTTCACCCTTGCCCTTAAACTCCTCTTTACCACTTGTTCCTCTAATCCTGTTTTCCTCCCTTACTCTTCTTTCCTCTGGCATCTTTCCTCTTTTTTTCTGCTTCATCCTATTTTTCTGTCTCTCTTTTTTTAATGTGTTTTTCTTGATGTTTCAATAGAGTTTTTATTAGTTGTTTTCATTGGTTGGGAAATGATGTAATTCTCTGTTTTTCGAGATTTTCTGTTTGTCTCTCAGAGTGTGTCTGGAACTTTCAAAAGTTCTTTTAGAAAAAAAAAATCTCTGTTAATCTTTTTGTCTCTGTCTGTCTCCCTCTGTCTGTCTCGTCCTCTTTCAGGAGGAGTTGCGGGAGCTGAGGGAGCAGCCCATTGACCCCCAGGCGGAGCAGGAGATCATCGACAGCATCGAGGAAGTCTACTTCTCTAATGACTCCTTTGACATGGTGCAGCATGAACTGGAGGTCAGATACTCACTGTATGAATGAGTGAGCCCTTGTGTTATTGACTGAATGAGCACCGCTCACCTAGAAAATGATGACAACAGGCTCACTTCCAAGTTCACACGCCCCCTCAGAGAAATAATAATTCCAGCAAACTCACCACATTTCAGTAATTCTGATAACAGCAATATTGCATTTCTAATGTGAATAAATATGGTTTCCTGTGCTTTGAACCCCATCTGAGTGGCAGAGTTAAAGCTCTTTCTCACCTGAGCTGCTGTCTCTTACACTTCTGCTGAGCCGCACGCATACCATTGACGTCCGGATTGATGGATTGCATCCGCTCAACAGAAGAAGGGTGTGAAATCTCATTAGATTTATCTTGGTATAGCTACACCATCTGAAATGAGCCTCTCAGTCAAGGGGAAAGTAATTACCTATCATCCTTTGGGCCATGGATTTGTAATATCTTCTTTTCCTAGCAGAGTTTGTTTGCTGTTTACTAAATAACATCCCCTACCTTCTTGACTAATCTGACTTATGATCTGGCAAAGTGTATTTATTGAACAAAATCTTTTTGTTTTTCTTTTTTTTTTGAATGGAGGAAGAGCTACAGCTATCTTCAGTCACACCAGTGAAACCAGCTTAAGTACCTTGAAATGCCTAGCGAGATATCTTTGAAAAATTAAGATGCTCAGGAGTGAAGATTAGCTTTCTTAAGATAAATGAAATCCCTGCTGTGACCCTGAGCTCCAGAACTTGGATACTACCGTAGTTCTACTTTGAATAGATTTTCTGTCTGACACACACGTAGCAAGGACTTTTACTACGCTGAATGGTAGGCATGTTTGGAAGCAGCACGCTGCTGTATAGAAGTAACACTGGCTTACAGTGTTTGTGCGTATGTGTCTGCAAAAGTCGTGAGTACTTTCACCTGCGTAGGAGGATGTATTGTAAACAAACAATAAGAGTTGTGTGTTCGTATCTCTGTGTGTGATTACAGAAACTCCCACCTGAGCTGAACCTGCAGGAGCTGGAGGAGTATAGAGACAAGCTGAAGAGACAACAGGCAGCCGTACGTGTCTCCCTCTCTATCTCTATATGAAAGTTCATGTGTGACCTCGAATATATATGAATTTGTTAACAAAACAATCCAAACTCAGTGTCCACTTAGCTTTTTCCAGAGCTTTTGACTGTATCACACAGTCTTCATCTTTATGGTGTTAGTTCAGTTGTCATGGAGATGGATCTGTTGGCATGCAAGCTGTTATAATTTAATCTATAACACTTCTAACTTTGTGTTAGCACAAACATTCATTCAGTCATGTTTTTATTAGCCAAAACACTATCTACTGATGAAGTACATATTATACAGTTGAAAGCAGCTGAAGAAGCTAGTATATGGACCTTGAGTTGGGACTGTTTTGTTGCTTTATAAATACATTTAAATACTAATTTTTGCTTGGTTTAGAAGCCCTTTTCCTTGATTTTGTTGCTAGTGCCTCAGTGAGTTTTTCAGTTTTGGTGAGAAGTACTAAACTATGTATAGTGCGTGAGAATTACAGGAATTGTTGTACTATAGTAGTTGTTCTTAAGCTGCAGCATTTTATTTTTTACAAGTGATTGAGTGATTTAATGTGATTAGAATCTTAAAATGTGATACTGGTCTCTGATTGATTGCTGTTCTTAAGTAATGTAACTTTGAAAGTCTGACTCAGTCACACTATAACAATAATTTTATTGGGAACAGAGTGGACTCAAAACTCAATTAAAAAAAAAAAAAAAAAAGCAGTATTAGAGGTTCAAAGTTTGTTCATGACTTCGGAAACCCCAGTTAATAAAACGATTTCATTTCCAGGTCCACTTAGTAGCTTTTCTGGGAAATGAAAGTAATGAGTACTGTTTAAAACCTGTAACACTGTGGTGAAACTGTACATTATGAAACTCTGACTTCCTAAAAATAATACTGGAAAAGCTTGCATTGCATTCATTTAGATAAAAGCTTTTAATTATCTTATAGTAATGCATCACAGGCTCCTACAGTTTGCTAAGCAGCCTAAAGTTCCTGTGTCCCTGCCTGACAACTACCTACCTGCTCCACACAGTCAATAACACATCATATTGTGCTGAGTTTACGTGAGGCTCGACAGGAGCATTAACAGCCCTAAACACCATGATTTTTTTTTTCTTTTTTGTGTTGATTGGCAGTTTTGGTGGCCGAGTCTGACCTGCACTCAGCAGCCAGAGCCTGTGCTTTGTGCTTGAACTATGATAGCAGACTCTTGTGACGTCTGTGACTGTGTTTTCCTCCTGTGGCCACAGCAGGACCGTTTCCACCGTGGCCGTCATTCTGAGGTCAGTCAGGTAGTCGCTGTTTGAGACTGAAGAGCCGGCCTGTCAACAGATTCTATTTATAGAAACACGTGGGAGAGAAACCACCCTCTGCTCCCTTAGTCCCCACAGTCCAGTGCAGATTTCGCCCACTTACCCTGCTTCCCGAGAAGCCTCTGTACTTTCACACACCTGTTTGTCTCCATTACTCCCTCAGTCCTACTTTTGGTTTTTTTTGGGGGACTTCTTTTTTGGCCACATCTATTCCCTCCATGCCCTCTCATACCCCCCTACCATTTTTTTTACACTCACTGCTCTTCCTCCACATGCCTTCTTTTGACATATTTGGCAGTTTCGCACAGAGCTGTCTGCTGAGTTGAGAGGATGCTCCAGACTTTGTGGCCTGTGGCATGGTGAGACCTACAAGTTAGTGAAGCCTAAGAGTACACAAACGCACTCTCACACATCCCCTCTCTCTGTCTCTCTCTTCCTCTCTCTGGCTGTGAGCCTGCAGGCACCTCGTGGGAATAGCCATGGTAATTGGTCCAGTGTGCTGTCAGGCAGAAAATCCACAGCTATGTTTCTCAGCATGCTTATCAATGCAAACCTGCAATCCTAAGCCTATATAAGCAAACCCTCTACCTGTTTGTCTGCCTCATTGCCCTCAGGCCTTTGTAAAACATCATTAGTATTTAATTCTTTTGATTTCCCATTATTTAGTTTTTCGTGTTATCTGTAAAATGGATATATATTATCAATGAGTTTTGAAAATGAATTGTCAAAAGAAACAAATATGCATGCATGACTATGCAATATATGCATGTTAAATGCATTTACAGCACGTTACATGAGTTTACATACACACAGTGCATAGTAAACACAGTTAGATTGCTCATGCAGCAGCTGTAAGTTTATATACACATATGCACACATTAGGAGAAAGACCAAAAAACCCCAAAGCAAAAGAAAAGAAAAATGTTGAAAAAAATATGTTCGTGTTGTTTGTTTTTCCACATTCCCTCAAAAAGTCATACCATCTCATCCATCTGTTGGACATTTTCAGAATAATTACAAGGAGATGGAGATTACACCTGTAGCCATTTTTGAATAATGGCTTTCTTTTTTATGCAGTTAATGGTTTTAACAGATACCATAACGACTGCTCCCATTCCTCCAAGACACGGTAGATGGGTATTTGGTATCGCCTAACATGGAGCTTGATGCCATTTACTTTACCTGATTTAGAAAAAAAAAAAAAACTCACTTTTTATAATCTTTGTTTCTGTGGATAAGCGCAACAACCCTGTTGCCATAGCAAGGAGCCTGTGTAACATATTCTTTTGCTTTCGTTTGGTACAATATGGAGAATTATGAGGCTTGATATTCAGTAAAATCAGTTATTTTATGCATCTCAAATGTGGAGAAATTTGAAACATGCCAATAGAGCACGGCTTAAAGATGTTGCTTAATGTTTTAGAATTAATTTGATGGTGTACTGTTTAAAAAAACCCAAAAAAAAACCAGTGCCGGTCCTGCTGCTACTGATGGAAGGTCCATCTCGGCAGGTGGGCAATTACACACATACCGACTTGCTTATTCAGACGCACATACACATCTGAGCCTACAAAGACACATAGTCCTCAGTGTGTGAAATAGAGCATAGCCCTTTGAAGAGGCGATAATAGTGCTTTCACTTTCTCACCGTGAGGCTGTCCTGTGGTGGCCTTTTGCAGATGATGTGAAGGGGCTCCACACACTTCATCTGTGATGCCAGTAGTTAAGCTGTAAAGCAGCTCGCTGTAGGTGTGTGTGTGTGTGTCCTAGAGGGGGTGTGAGTGCATGAGATGAAAATGAGAAAGATGAAGTACTGTACCATATGTACTGCATGTACTTATTCCTCTGTTTACCACTCTTTTTTTCCACTCCTGTTTGGAGGTATGTGGTATGTTGACTTACACTGACATTACATGTCCTCTCTGCTTCCTTCCCCGCCCCCACCTGCCTGAATCAGCTGCTGTAGGGTAGAACAGGCTTTCTGTGGTATTGAGAAGGAGAACAACTGCCCTGTTTCTCAGCCACAGTATCCAAGCTTAATTGGCATCTCTGACACACGCCTGGCAGAGGCTCGTCTCAGGGCTAATTGCCTTTTCGCGCCGTGAGACTTCAGCTCATACAAAAAATGTCAGGGTTCAGAGACAGTTTGGTTGTGTGTGCGGTTGCCATCATTCCCATGTCAACACACAAAATGCCAGGAAGCTTTAATTAATGTGGACACACATGCTTGTATCATACGGCTGAGGGCTTTTATCAGCTGTATTCTCAACTGATGTAAAAGCTGAACAACTGCTACCATTAACATTTAAGTGAAGACCTTAAAATCTTAAAATAGTCCCCAGAGATGTGAGGTCCAATAATTTACCTACACATGAGGATAATAAAGTACATGCATGGTGCTTAATACTTTTTTTAAGGCCAGCATAAGAGCGGTGTCACAACATTTCGCATTTCAGTTCCCATCCGTGTGAAAGTGACTTTCTTTGTATGAATGTAGGCTGCAGAGATGTCGGGGGAAGTGTTAATAACGTGGATGAGCACATTCAATTTTTAATGAAACTTGAAAGCTAGCGATGACTAGTCCTCCTGCAGCTGTAATGAAATTCTCCCCCTCTGCTCAGTTTTTTAAAAAGTTAGCAAGGCTTATGCAACCTTTGCCTAAACCCCGCGTGGCTTCCAAATTCCTCCCTGTGTTTAACTCAGGCTGCAATGATGTCCCGCTGTGCAGAGGAAGTTTAAGGTAGTGTGTGTGTGTGTATGAGTGAAAATAGAGCTTGAGAGATCACATCATTGCGTGAAAAAGTACCACACACAAACAGCTTCAAAGCTGGGGGCGCGGGGGGGGGGGGGGTTGGTTAGTGAAGCAGGGAAGTGCCCCAACACTCCATTTAGTGGTCAGTCTGACAGAATATGACACTAAATAAGACACACCGAACCTTTGAAATTGATTTTCCTAATATTATTTTCATTTGGTCCTTAGCTTTCTTAATCAAGAAAGACTGACCTACACTATTTGTTTGCTGCTTGATACTTTTCACTGCTACCTACCCCTAATTACTGCAAGCTAATTTAGCTCTAATTGACTCATACATCTCTGTAAACACCTGCAAGAAGTAGCAAACATGTTCTCACTCAGACACATTTATTATGAGCCTAATATATGTCTATAGTGTGCTGCCATCTTGCTAATGAGCGAATTCTAGATAAATTGTACAAGCATGTTCAGTCTCTGTTAGCAATCCTTGCATTCATTAGCTCTTTCCTCCTTATAGATAATATGTGTGTGTGAGCTGCAGTCTGCTTAAGGCATCTTCCTTCTCTTGTGATTCCCCCCATTTTTTCCTCATTTTTCCCCCCTCCCTGATGGCGCATGTTAGCGCCCCCACAGAAAGAAATTGCATTTGTTGTCTTTCTTTGTGTCCCAGTTGATGATTCTTCATTGTCAGTCATTAGTTTTGGACAAGATTTACTCCATCTGCTAAATGTTACATTCATGCTTTGCAGCCCAGTTACTGCACAATTAGCCTCTATTTGTGAATGTGAGGGCGAGCTGAGAACTAATGACTTTGGGCTAGTGGCTCAGGTAGGAGGGTCTGGTTACTCACAGTTGGGTTTTCATTAAATGTTTAGACTCTTTCAGTCCTTAAAAAGTTTAGTGTTTAGCATTAAAGGCGGTGGGTCTCCAATAGGTGGTGTAATGGCATTATTTTGGGACACTTCTCTGAAATGTTGTGGCTTTCTTCTTCAGTGTGACTCCTCATTGTTTTCTGTTTCCTCACCATTTCCTTGTCCAATTTTTTTTTTTGCACTTCTTCTGCAAGTTAAGAATATTTTTTTTTACCCTGTGACCATCTTATTCATATGTTTAACTGTTAAAAGACAAACAGACACTCAAACTCTGTGGAATGAACAGTTTCTGTTGAGCTGCGTTCACCATCTGCTCAGGTCTCCAGTTGGCTACCATGCATACTTAACACATGTCGAAATGCCATCCCCGCTCCTAGCCTCATCTACTGCGTACAGGCGGATATGAACACCTCCTCACTGCGTTGAAGAAACTCATACTTGTCGTAAAACTGCACTTGGTGTATGGATGTGTTGCTGTTGATAGTTACACAGTGATAAAAATGGAAGAGAGATGGCTCAGTCTGTGTCAGAGAGAGGTAGCTGGTTAGTTACATCTGCTGTGTGAGTGTTTGTCCCTTGTCATTATGGTCAGCAGCACACTCATTTCCAGCTCATGTATTTGTAACAGCATTTCAAAGACTTTAGCTTCAAAGTTCATTCTTGTCTTTGACAATGAAATTAATTGTTTTTCTTGTTAGTAATGCAGCCCATGAGCTATAGAAATTATCCTTCACTGAACATAAATTCATAAAGACCTTCCCGTAACACGGGGGGCTGTTTTAAAGGGGCACTCCTTTAAGGGGCACGCACTGTTTTACACATCAAAATGGGTTTAATTGTTGTAGTTAGCATGACTCAGCCTGTGAAAACTGTTGTATAATATCCTCTGTGGCTCTCGATGAGTTTCGTCAACAGTCCTGATGTCTCTGTGATATTATCAGGTTTTATTCAGTGTATGTTTCAAGACTGCACATTTATAACAGAAAGCCTGCTTTACAGACTCAGCCTGTCGTGTCAGAAAGATGTGGACTTTTACCAGGGATCTATGGATCTATGGTGCTCTTCAGCTTTACCCTTCCTCACTGAAAGCAGCGGTGGGCAACACCCATAGCAGGGGGTCACACTGATCTCATGACCGTGCTTAATACTGTGCTTCATGTCATAAGCAGGGCACATGCTCTTTAAATAATTACAGTTTCACCTCTGCTGTGAGCCAAATTGGTAAAAGGCACAAAGGAGCGGTGAGGGGAGAACATTGGAAAACACAATAGGAATTGAAAGAACAGAGACAGTTCTGGAAGAAATGAGAGTAATGCTATTGTGAAAGACATTGAATGAAATGAAACTGAGAAAGAGAGACTCTCTTAAAAGGCATTGGTTATATTGTGCTTTAGATACAGGCATCAGTGATTGTTATTCTTGCTCCATCCTCAATAGCAAGATTACACTGCCTAAACTATTTTTGTGGGCTGACATTTGGGAAGAACATCAAAATGGCTTTTATCTCTCTCTTTTTTTTTTTTTTATGCCTCCGCGTCGGCGACAGTCGTGGCTGGAGGCATTATGTTTTCGTGTTGTCCATCCGTCCGTCCCGTTATCATCAATGCGATATCTCAGGATCGCCTTGAGGGAATTTCTTCAAATTTGGCACAAATGTTCACTTGGACTCAAGGATGAACTGAGAAGATTTTGGTGGTCAGAGGTTAGAGGTCAAGGTCACTGCGACCTCACAAAACATGTTTTTGGCCATAACTCGAGAATTCATATGCTAAAGGTCATAGGTCAAATTCACTGTGGCATCATGATTGTTCTGCAAAAACATCATGATGGCCATTAATCAATGACATAACTCAGGAACAGAAGGGGAGAATACTGAATTGGTGACCCTGATCTTTTGTGCCCGCCTTGAAACTGTGGTGATTGTATAAATCTCTTGTGTTACACATGAGTCTGGACAGACATGGATGTAAACTGCAAGCTGACTGGTTGGCAGAGGCATACAACCATGAGGCGGTAATTCTATTTTTAATTTTTTTTAAAAATATTCTATTTCTCATCTTAACTGTCGCTCTCTCTTTCTTTGTCTTACTCTGTAGGTTTCTAAAAAGGTCGCAGATCTCATTCTGGAGAAACAGCCTGCTTATGTCAAGGTAAGCTTCCAACTCACGACCAGATTAAACAGCTGTTTCTGTCTTTTCTCTGGCCAGACGCTTGTCATAAAAAATTATTTCAGCTGCTGAAGCTTCATTCCAATACATATACTAACTGGAATGGCATCTTTCTCAACTCATGACATTTTACTATTGGGCATCAGGTAATTTTCATGGTTTCAGTGGATGTGTCCGTGTGTCTGTGTGCAGGTGTCCGTTCCGTAACCATGGCAATAGGAAATTTGACTCCATCTGTGAATAAGGAAAAGGGGGCAATGATCTAGTTTTTATTCAGAACGTAATCTGGTTGTGAATGAAAACTAAAACGATAATATCCCCTCTTTGATTGGCCGGTGATGTTGCAATGAACTGAAATTAACCATTGTGTGCAACAGTGTCTTTATATCAATAAGCCATTATACAGTCTATTTTTGGTCAGACTCAGTAGAGACTAGAGATTACAGAAGAACACATTTGCTGTTGTGATGAGTCAGAATGATTCTTCCAACTAATTTTATTCACCTGAATCATTTAACAGTGTTCATCTCATTCTGTTTGGAAATGCACCTTGTAGCAAGAGCAACTTCATTGACCAGGAGTACATATCAATGAAGGGAACTCAGTCTGTTTCCTTTTTGGAGGTTTAGTAAGGGAGGTTTGAACCCCGGTCTGGGCTCTTCTGTGCGGAGTTTGCATGTTCTCCCTGTGCTTGCATGGGTTTCCTCCACAATCCTCCCAAAAAACATGCACATTAGGTTATTTGGCTACTCCACATGCATCTGTGTGCGTGGTTGTCTGTCTTTGTGTGTCGGCCCTGCGATTGACTGGCAAACTGTCCGGGGTGTACCCCGCCTCTGACCCCGAAGTCAGCTGGGATAGGTTCCAGCTTCCCTGCGACATTGACGGATTAAGCGGGATAGAAAATGGATGGATGGATGCATGTCAATGCTTGTTAGTAAATGGAACTCAGCACAGAAGGTGGTGCAAAAGCTGAACTCAGCATCAGTATCTCTCAAAGTCAGATGACTAGCTAAACACGTCTGTGTACGTTGTATGTTATTTGTCACTGCATCAAGTGGGCTTCAAAATGAAAATGGTTTGGCTGGAGATCAAAGATCTTTTTAGGCTAAAATGTAGATGTGTGTGTGTGTGTGTGTGTTGGATTTAGTCTGTTGATGTATTTGAATTTACAATCAAACCCTGCCATCATATATATGACTGCTGAAGTTTGGTAGAAATATTTATTTAGGCAGTGAAGCTTTGATCCTGGCAAGACAGCAGATGACTGACAGCTTTAACAAATTTGGTATGTAGTGAAATTGCAGTGATATTGCCGCTATTGTTCAGCCGTCTGAAGATCAGTCTATGAATAGTAAATTGATCATTATTTCTCTGACCCTCCCTGTGACTCTCTAGAGCGCAAATGACAGCGGGGCTTATTAGTAGACGTTGCCAGGGATTTCGGATGCATTTCCATTGACCCATCTCAACCCACATTCAGTCGGTCTACAAATGCCCTGTGGAGTTCAGAGGGCGCTTCAGTTTCTACATCCACTGCATTAATGTCACAATGAGAAGGAAGACGGAGTTTTACGACATCATTTCGTATCATTTAGAAAGGCTTAGAGACTGAAAAAAGCCAATGATGTTCTTGACGCTTGTCACTTGATTTTACAGATTTGTTTAATATATACAAAAATAATATGCAAATATGCTTTATCCTGCCCTTTGACCATGAAAGGCAGCTGAAAACTGGGTACATGCAGGACATCTTCACTTCTCACTGGTCTGTGTTTTTGGCACTATAACTGCTTCTGTATGAGGTTTTATCATCTGTTTTCCCTCCTACTATTTCAGTCTTATTTCCCAAGTCTTAGTTTCTCCTCAGTGTGAAATTTTATCAAACATGTATACAAAGATTCACAGTGCTGCAGAGAGACAGAGCCACAGGGCACAATGCCACTTCTCCACAGTGCTCGTCTGCTGTGTGCAACACATCGGTGAACGCATAAATTGTGCAGACACATGCACTCATGCCTCAGCGCTTTAAGTGAGGGCCCGCTAAGTGTGTGATGTGCTATGGAGTGACTAACCTTTCTTCTGTTGTTGCCTGCGTCTAATCACTGTTGCTGCCCACTAGCCACACATGGCCACCGCTTGCCCTCAGAAAGGGGTAAAAAGTCTGATTGGGCTTTCTCATGTGGAAAGTCCTTGTCATGGATTCATTTACAGCTGCCAGTTACTTATTAACAATGTTTACTTTTAGGTCACCCACATTTTTTTTTTTTTTACTCTTTAATTTTTCTGCCTCTAAATGTGAGTTTTTAAGTTGGCATGTAAAATTGTTTTCCATGGGTTCAACGCGTGATCCAGTTAAACTGCTTGATCAATAAAACAGGTAGTGCAGTGATTTACAATAATTGCTCTCCCTTATCCCTCCCTCCTATCCCTAGTTTAGAACTGAGTGGCCAAACTACATGACCCTTAGAATTGTCAGGACAGAGAGATTGCCTTGTAGGAGACCAAGTTGTAATGGATTTGCACCAGGTAACCCTGACCAGGTCATTCAAAAGAATGGAACTGGACTGGTATTCAATTATTTCCCACTACAAACACTTATTCTTCACAGTTACTGGTTGGCTCCTTTAAGAGAGATTGGTAATTTGTCCAGCCTTGGTGGTCAGACCTACCAATTACACAGTGGTCTTAAGGCTTTTTCACTGGGGAGAGTAGAAATTGACAGGAAATGGATGTGGTAGGGTGGTTAAAATGCATGGAGATATGGATGCTCACATACCCTTTAGGTAAATGTGTGTGAACTTGGAACAAGAAATATCAGCTCTAACTGTGAGTCCCTGTGTTTGCGTGCCCTAAATGCCATTCAACTTTTTTTTTTTTTCGTTCACCTCAATACGAAAAATCAACCAGAGCAGGGCCCAAACAGCAGCATCATTAGAATGTGTAGGCAGGATGGGTAACAGGCTGCCAGTGCATAGTCAATGCGCTGGAGGGTCACAGCGAAGGACCTCTTATGAATAATGAAGCCTGGAAGAGAAAAAAAAACTAAACATCTCCTCCTGCTTGACCTTCACTTCTCACACCAGAGTTGTGTTTGTGGGCATTGTGGGTGTTGGGTTATATAGTTTGATTGCACATGAATAAGCTCACCTTTCTTGTACGTGTGTAGTGCATAGAGGTCCACACCACTGTTTCTATGTTTTGTTAGACAATGGAATTCCGGCTTTCTTTACTTTATCCCACATAGAGTTTTTTTTTAAGTTTATCCCACTCATGCATACCTACTGTTTAACCTCTGTTAGCCTGTATGCATTGTATCTCCTCTTACACAAGCTAAGCAGATTGAGCCCATTGTCTGTCAAGTTAACTGTAGCTTACACGACAGGATAGACGACTCAGAGCTGTGGTATAAGAACAAATCGGACCCTCAGGCTACATACTGAGCACCCAGCACGTCAAGCATGTGTGTGTGTTTCTTTTTGAAGCTGCATGCGTGTGCTTTCAAGCTGTTTTTGTCTTGTTTTCCCATGTGGATTTGTGCACAGAACTGAATGCATGAGTGTTTCTGCATTATACATCATGGACCGAGTGTTTGCACAACTGCTCTGCACAGCGACAGCGTTACCTGTGTGTTGGTAATGGGCGTCATAACAAGGGGTGGAGAGTGCAAGACAGGCTGTGTGTGATCATCTGGTGAAGTGAAAGCTGAATATATTTTGGACACAGAAGAGAAAAGGGATCCTTCTTTGACCCGGTTTTCTCCCAGGTGAGACTGTTGAACTAAATTAAACCAGCCTGCAGTACTCTTTGATTAATTTGTTTTACAACTTTGACTTTTCATCATTTCCATCACAGAGGTTTACGGTTGTTAATGGTTCAGGTGCTAAAAACGTGGCTGCCCTGTTTCCAGAATATGAATCAGTCTCCTGGATTCAGGCTCTAAATTATTCCTCAGCCGGACCTGGTGAGTCAGCCCGGTTTCGGCCAGTTCCTGGCAACCTTTCTTTAATGTACATCTGATTGTACAAAGGACGCCATGTTAACTTAATGTATTAAGAAACTGTTCTGACCAGTGCACATAAACTTCTTTGTCAAGGTTCAGTCGTCAAGGTTTCGCATATGTGGTGACTTTACAGGCGATTGCTTAGAGATATTTGAGTAGCGTTTGAGCTGCAAAGGCACCAATGTATTATATCAAGAAACGCACGTATTAAAAAAAACCCAAAATCTGATATTTATAATAGTGGATGTGCTAGTACCTGGCATTAAAAGGGCATAGGAGTTGTTGGTACTTCCTGTGTTTAGTTTGAGTCCTGCTACTTGTGTTTCTATTCTTGTTTGGTTCTACATTTCCTGTTTTGTTTTGAAGCCTTAGCCCTTGTGTATTAGTCACCAATCTACTTCCTGTCTTTGTCAGGTTTCCCGCCTTTGTGATTGTCTGCCCCGCCCTAATGTGATTCACCTGTTGCCCATTACCCTTGTATGTATGAGTCTCATTGGTCCCCTGTAACCTTGTCAGTTCATCTGTGTCCCAGCCTGTTTGCAACTGCTGTTCAAGTGTCTCTGTTCCTGTTCTGAAGTTTGTGTTAGTCAGTTGTCTTACCTGTTTCCTTGCCTGTGTGGCCTCTTGGATTTGTCTTCTGTTTCCCTTTGGAGTTCCTCTGTTGCTTTGTTCACCCACAAGTAAGGTCTTTTGAGTTTTGGGACTTGACTTTCTGGTTCTGAAGTTTTTCTCTGTCTTGGACGATTTTTAGTTGTTTTAATTTTGTTCCCTGGCCACAGCCTTTATGCCTGGGATTATGAGTTTAATAAAGAGCATTATCAGTATCCATTTGTCTTGGGTGTTTGCATTTGGGTCCTCTCCCTTGTGTCTAGGCTACAGCAGTAGTTACAACAATTTGACTTGATAAACAAACCCTAGCACTGTCAATGGACATCAATCTGTATGATAAATATGATGCCACAGTGAACAGGTGGTTAGCTTCACTTAGCATAAAGACTGTAAACAGTGGGAAACAGCTGACCTGGCTCTGTTCAAAAGCAAGTGTGAGGTGTAAAAACTGTGAAATCAAAGTGGAAAAATGAGGCATTTTTTGTGGGTTAATGGAGGTTACGTGTCAAGAAATATTCTGTTACATAATCCCCATAAATTCACAACTTACTTGGCTTTTGTCAGGATTATCAAATTAGATATGTGTTAGAGGTCCCGGTAAGTAGATTTTGTTACCTTTGGATAGAGCCAGGCTAGCAGTTTTTACTGTGTTTTTAGTGTTTATGCTAAGCTATCTTCTTGCTGTAGCTTCATATTTAGTCTAGAGACATTTCAAACTATTCCTTTAATAAATTCAAAGTTAATGATAGTGTAAGTTCAGAAAGAACAGTTTCTAGGTTAAAGTAAATGAAGCAAAAGCAGTTTATTGATCTTTGTACTTATATGCTGTTAGCCTTCTTAAGTGTTTATGAAATATTTGCGATTAGTTGTCATGACATGGAAATGTTGTGTTTTCAACAGTTTAATTTTCTCCTGCCCAGAGCAGAAAAGCATAAGACTCGCATGGTGCATGTCCCCTCAGAGTAAACCCTGGCTATTGAATCAACCCTTGCAAACTGTTCTGAGAGCTTGTCAAGGTCTTCGTCAACACTTGAGATCATGAGGGCAGATTGCTTTGAAAGGGATCATTGATCTCGTACCCACAGCTGAAGTGGCACTTTGTCGTTGTTGTTGTTTATTTTATTGCCGTTGAAAATGAATTTCCCCAGTCTATATTCTGTTGGTAAAAGGTTGTTTTATCTCTGACAGTGTTATGACTTTTTGTGAACACTGGACCTCTTTCCTTTTTTTTTTTTTTTTTTTTTTTTTTTTGCAGATGCGTGATACAACATTAAAAAAATAAGATCAAAGAACGAGCATCTCCCACCTCAGGCATGACATCTGGCAGATCAAAAAAATAAAAACACAAAGAGGACAAGAAAAGTCAAATTTGTAACGGTGATGCAATTTGCCCATTGGTCCTTCTTTGGCTTGGAGTGTTTGTTCTCTGCAGAGGTCACTCAAGTGGTATAATAACTGAACTCAGAGAGCAGAGTGTTCATTGATCCTTTTCTAAAAGCTCTGAAGAAAGGAAAGTTTTATCTGATTTTTTTTATTTTTTTTTTTGTGTGTGTGTGTGTTTTGAAACTTGTTCTCTTGAACTGTCTTACTCTTTGGCATTGATGATACATGCCTTACCCTAATAACACCATCTATAATGTCTATCTTCACAAATTGCCCACAGCAGGATGCATCTTAGAGAAGAGTGCTCTAATGTGTGTGTGTGTGCGTGTGCATGTGTGCGAGAGTGCAAGCGTTGTTATTTCAGTTTTATGTGGTGAAAGTGATTTGCTCGGTAAATGGTATAATGACATATCTCATTGACAGCTCTGTAGATGAATGAAAAGTTTAACAATCTTGGTGTCTTATGGATGTTACAGTAATTGAATGTGTTTCCGGGGCTGTTTCTCAGCACTAAATAGATATTTAAGCAGTTTTAGTGTCAAATAGTTGGTAATTCCTCAGAATCTTAAACATTGATTTAACTAATGTTCCAGTGTTTAATAGATAAAGTATACTGCTTTATGTTTAACACGAAATTGGGCCTTGTTCACAGGAATTGGAGAGAGTGACGGCATTGCAGACCAACCTGCAGCTGGCAGCAGTCATTTGCACAAACGCAAGGAGGTAATATTGGTCTGTTACATGCTGTATATTCACTAAATGAAATAGCTCCTCAAGCTGCATCTTCATACGAAGTGTTTTCCACATACCAACTGAGATAACTGTTCCTTCCTTTCATTTATTCTCATTCTGTTAAAATGGTCACAAATGACAAATGGTTGCGTCTTGTCGACCCTTGAAATGAAGGAGCGATCAAACACATGCCAATATACATAATTCTCTCTGTTCTACAATATGTTAGTCCTTTGTTTATTGGGCTTGTAATTATCTTGTGGGTGATAAAACAAGAAAATTTGTCTTGGTGTTTCTAAAACTTTATACTGGATATTGTAGTGCACTATTTCCCTCGGCCCTATTACTTATGTAAATTTGAGGGCAGCCTGCATGTGTCTAAATCTGAAATATCAAAAGCTTAAATTATTTATGGCAGTGATTTGTCCAAATATGGAAGTTTCAGTACAATGAGCTTCTGGTGCTGCCACCTTTGCATTAATTACAGCAATGACCTCTGTAAAGACACCAAGACCATATCTGTGTATGTATTTTTCTGGATATACAGTATAGTTACATCTGTCATTTACAGACTATCCACTACTTAGTACTTTGTTCTACTAGTGTCTCAATTTAAAGATGTAGTAATATAAATGTATGTTGATCTTATATTCTCCCTGTACTTTGACATTTTGTTTGTAGACAACTCAGTGTGGCGAAGGAGGGCTTCACAGAGGCCAGCTTGGGTCTGCTGGCCAATCAGAGAAGGCGACAACTGCTGACAGGCTTGCTCAAGTCGCTGAGGACCATCAAGACTCTGGTAAAATTTACACACACAGCGTTCACATACAGAATATTTTGTTTTAAACTGCATGTTGCTTTAGTGCCAGGGGAGACCAGTGTTTGGCCACGAGGACCAGAGAAACATCTGCTTGCTGAAGTATCCTAAAATAGTCCCAAGTAACTGCATGCTTTTTGGATCTGTGAGCTAGAACCCTGCATGGATTATTATTGTCGTTTGGATCAACTCCAAAACGAAATTAGTACCTGGCAACATGGCTTGCCACGCCCTGCACAGATTGTTCTAGCATTCAATGTGATGCCTGTTTAATTAAATGAAAGCCAACTCTATTTGTGAGGGATAAAACTCAGGCAGCAGCCTACAAGCTATCCTTTGAATTGATTTTATAAAACTACTATTTGTGTTAACATACCTTTCTGTACTACAAGTCATGCTTATTTATGTACTGTTACATTTTATTAATGTGTATTTCTGACCTGCAACATAAATCATGCATGCTGTGGAAAGTTTTTAATTTCCCTGTCAATGTTTTTTTTTTTCTTTTTTTTCTTTTTTTTTTTTTGGGAGTCTGACCCACATTCTGCAAGACTCTACCCTGAGCTGTTTCTGAAACACTGTGGGACATGTCTCCGTTGTGAAATAAATCAATGCAGTGTACAATAATCATCACAACTGTTCCTCAGCACTGTTTATAATTAAACCATACATGCTCTGTTTTAATCATTTCTTAATTTGCTTTGATCATTTGCTGTAACCATTAAGAGATTTTCCCGACATTGTCACAGCAGGAAAACATGTAACTAATGCTGAACTAGTTCCTTAATATTGTGGCCTGTTAGTGATTTGATGTTGTATTCCTATTCTTCCCTTCACAGCAAAGAACAGATGTGAGACTCAGCGAGATGCTTGAGGTATTGTAATCCACCCTACACACACACACTTGCAGAGAAATGTTCATAATTGATTTGAAAGGTCAAAAATCAGTAGGGATTCTGCAGTGAAAGCCAAACCCTCACAAACACGAGATGCCCCGACAGATGCCTATCTATTGTGAAGGTCAGCTGTGGCACATGGAATGGATTTGACTACCACTGAGTTTGATCCCTGGCGTTTTGGTGTGACACTTTTTCTATCAAATTGTATCAGGAAAAAAAAAAAAATACACAGGGAGGAACTTGCATGTAACACTTCATAATCCAGAATGATTAAGAGTTTAGTTTTGACATGGTATTTTTAAAATGTTTACAGACTACACTGTACACTAAACCTTTTTAAATTAAATAAATAGATTAAAGGACCTCACTTCTGTTTCTCTAGGAGGAAGACTATCCAGGTGCAATCCAGCTCTGTCTGGAATGTCAGGAGGCTGCCAGCACCTTTAAACACTACAGCTGCATCAGGTACAGTAAGAGCCGTTTGAAAGAGTGATATTTAGCTACATCCAAATGGCAATAGGCTCAGACTTCAGTTACTATGGCTGGATGGAACATTTTCTGATCTTTATTGATTAAAATGTGACATAAATATGATCATTATTAGTCTGATGTCAACTCTTATGTAGAGGAAACTAGGATGTTGGTCTCCTTTCAGCTGTAACTGTTTTCTTTGAAATGCAGATCAGACACAGTCATGTGTTTTTATTTATTTATTTTGTACCTTTTTTTTTTTTTTTTCTTCTCAAGGTTGGAATATCAAACTGTTATTAAGGGGCTTTTTATTTCCTCTTGTTTTGCTCAGTGCCATTGCCTTGTGGCAATTCCAAGGCATTGACTATGACGTCAAAGCGGCTTTCTTGAGTTTTTGCTATCTGCAGATGTCAGTGAGCTTTCAGCTTAGTAAAAAGTGTCTAAAGCAGGACGTTCTCAGTGAATATAAGCTTGCCACTGTTTTCTTTGAGACGTTTGAGACTGATAATGTTTGGAGCAACTTTTGAATGCAGCTGCCAGCTTTAAGCACATTGCTTATCTAAGGTGGCGAATGACCTCAGTTCTAAAGTAGTTGTTGGATTGAATGGTATGGACTTGTAACAAAGAGACACAGGCAGGGAAACATTAGGGTAACACAGTGATGTTTTTCATGCCCCCACATGACAAAAACAAGCATTTTTCTCTCTGCTGTCCTCTTTTTTTTTTTTTTTAAATTAAAGAGCCAGATCTGAGGGTGCTACAAAAAACAAGGGTGAATTGAAGGTTATTGTGTATCAGCTTCTGTATGTTAGATTGCTCTCCTGAGCACAGAGGGAAAGATGTTGAATACCCGAGGGGGGAATCATCTCTGTCCCTTTGATTTCCTGTGTAATTGTGCCCAATTTGTGGCACTAAGTGGGTGCCTCAGTATGTATCGATTGATTGATTGATCAGGGATGCGCGTCATCGCTGGCTTCCTCCCTCCTCCTGCGACAACATGCACGGACCCAGACAGAATATGTCATGAAGAGGTGTGTGGGAACTAACTTCTTCACCTGCTCCCAACACACACCCACGCAACAGAAACAGATCATCTGTGTTTCGGCTAACGTTTTCAAACAGGGTGCGTGTGTGTGTCTATTTGTGAAGCAGTCTCCAGTATCAGAAAAACTGAGAGTTACACCATGTAAACACGATCTGTGGAGGCTCACTTCCAGCACCGTAACCTGAGGGTAGAGATGGTATAACATCCGACTAATGCATGTAACACATCATATAGATACGGACCTTTTAAACAACACTGAGATTCTGCACCTTTACATATAACCCCATGAGGCGCCATCTTTGTTTTCTGTTATCTTTTTCTTTTTGTTTCAAACAAACTTCTTGATTTGGGAAAAAAAAAAAAAAACACAAAAAAACCAAAAAAAAAAACATCTTTGTAAACTTTCAGTAACCAACCTTGCAGGCGTTGTCAACACTTCCTGAGGTGATAACGTCAACAGTAACACCCAAAACATTACCAGCAGAGCAAAAGGGTTTTTTTGCTGTGATAATGCCATTTGAGTGGCAGTGTAACTGCTGGGAAATTGTAATCAATAAGGCAATATATTATGCACAAGGGAATTGTTGTGGTGCGGAAAGTTCCTCCCACCATTCCCTCCCACTCGCAGCTGCTGTTTATTTGTGTGGATATCACTTTTGTTTTCAGTGTCATTAATTTACCATTAATTGCCTTTCATGTCCGTGATGAGACTCTGCTGAATGTGCTGAGGTGGAAGTGTGCGTTATAGATCTGTGCACCATCAGAAAGAGAAGCCCTTTTAGCTTTCACTTTTATTACCACCATTGCCACTGTATTCATATACAGTTTGGTTGTGTAATCAAACATATGTTGTCACAGCTGGAAAAAAATAAGATTGCTGTCCTCACCAGTGCTTTCTTGTGCAATATGCTAATGCCACTTCTTGAATTTAGTAGTTTTTAACATTGCATTGATCACAGATCTGTGATGTGTAAAACTGTGCTTAGGCTCTCTTCCCAAAATTGCTAGAACCATGACTACAGCATTGCCCTCTATGAGCAACTATTGCAAGTCTGTTGCACTTGGACTTAACCTTGTATAAAATGCTTTTCCGTACACTGCTGAACGTCCTACATGGAGGCTTTGTTTCATGCCTGCCCTTCCTTCGTCCCTGTCCCCAACCTTTTAAAACTCAATATTGCTTTCCCAACAAGGCACTTACCCAGCCTCATGCTCCGTCTGAGTCCATTTTCATCAGGCAGCCCACATGGCCCAACTGTTGGGCAGCTTAAGACCCCCATATGTCAGCACAGTGTTGATAAATTGTGATCTCTGCTGTGGCCTTAGAATAGCACAGGTGTGATTTAGCTTGGAGCTCCTCTGTAGCATTGTGAGCCCCACAATAAATATATAATAATAGCAAACAGGTTTTTTAGATTATGGATATGATGCTGAGATGGTTAGGTTTTAAATAAATACATTTTTGTCATGATTTTGTTCACATTCAGAACTCCTTCACAAGTACTCACATGTTGTATGTTCTGCTAAAAAAATAGAGAAATGCAGAATATATTGTTTAATACAGAATGGCACCTTTCTTCACTTTGTAAGTATTTATTTCGGCTACAACCAAACATAGACTGGATTTCACCTGGGCTGGGTTATTCCAGGTGAATCTCCTCCAGATTTCCACTTCATTTAATTGCCATCTTAGTATCGAGGGAGCTGGTTCGTTCAAGCGTTCAAATCTATTTGAAGGACAGGGCGGTTTAGCTGCATGTTCGAGAGGAGTAAAGTGTAGGAGGAAGGGCAGAGGGTGTCTGTGTTAATGTCTGTGTCACGGTGTGTTTGCAATCTCAGACGCACAAACAATTCTGTGCAGGTTGCCCGACATGACACTGCAACCACTGTGTCGGTTCGCCAATTTATTCAGAGCCACCGTTCCTTCCTCTTTGGCTTTCTGCTTGTAGTATATGTTCTTTTGGAGGCTGGGTGATTGTGTCCCAAGGCAGACTTTTAAAGTCCTCCATATGTAAGAGTTGTAATAGTGTGTCACTTGTATTTGTGTTTACTTGCAGCACTGTAGAGATACATTTAAAAGCCCCCCTGCACTCACAACAACAGCAGGACGTTAGGACATTTTCAAAGTCAGGTTGGTTACTTTGGTCTGAACGACATGTTGTTTTGGGGGGTGTTTTTTCACTTTGACAGGTTTGCTTTCACACATCCAAAACTGGCTGAACCATGGTGCATTTGCCTGCCTCTCTGTTTGTCACTAAAATTACTTTTCCAGTTACGCTTGTATGCTTGTAAGAAAGAAGATGCTTAACATTTTCATCTTTGTTCATTTGCAGCCACGGCTCCTTTCACGATGAGCAGCAGTTAAGACAGGGTGCATTAATTATTTGGCAAACCTGTTTTAGTTAGACACGTTATCTCCTGTCCAAATGTTTGTATTTAATTGGATGTTCACTTAAGATACTGGATTGTAGTCAGTGTAACAGACATACTAATTGCAGCTTGTTCTTATTAGTGGGCAACCACATATTCCAAAAAAAAAAAAAAGAAAAAGAAAGAATGCAATACTCTGCCTGATAGTCTGCAGTGACATTTGCTGAAATATTTTATTTCTTGACTGTAGACTGTTTTCATATCTGGTGTAGTGCTGACATGAAGCAGACAACAGGTCTTCACTGTCATGTGAAACCCACTCACCTTCTTTGGACTGCATCCAGGTTTTACATGGACTCCTATTTAGAAAACAAACAAAGCAAAAAACGCCTTTGGTGTCATGGCCCATGTAACCTTTGGGCCCAAAGTCTGAACTACACCCATGGAGAAAGGGTCACAACTCTTCTAGTAAACATTACATTTTGTACGGGAGGAAAATAAGAAAACAATCAGTGCGCATTCTTCCAGTCTGCTGTGATCTACTTTTCCCCGTACTCTTCCCCTTAACCTCCCCTGCTTACGCACTTGCATAATTGTGGCTGCTGTTGTCCCATCTCACTGTGTTTCGCTCTTTGAAGCTCTTCCCCTGCCACTATGTTGCCTCTCTGCCTGCCTCGCAACACGACCACAGCAAAAATTGCATTCTCATAAAATCTGAGCATCCGGCCGACCCTTGAAGCACAGCTCACACTGACTATTTAGCGAGTCAGCAAGTCACTGTGGAGGGACTTGCCTTTAGGTCTCGCAGACACCTATTGCCAGTGATAATTGTGGTGGGTGGAAAAAAAGCCTCCCCAAATTTCTACGTAACTCTGCTTCAATCCTCTTGTTCCCTGCAGGGAACAGATTGTTAATTAGGTTTCTCTCCTCATCTGTTATTTATGTATTCTATCTGATCATGGAAGGGTGTCAGTATGTAGGGAGGAGCTGCATCAGTACATGGACACAATAACAGCAGGTGACCTGGGGTGGTGACTTTGAGTTGACCTCTTGTAATGTTATTCAGAAGCTCAGAGAAAGTTCCTGAAGAAGATCTAGATTCTTATTGGTCATGGATCCATTTTTGTGGCATTGAGTAATCTGGCTGGTCTTCCAGTCCCATTTTAACTACTTTAAACTTTGCTGATGCACTGTGAAGTTTAGCTTAGTGCTTATGAGGCATAATTGGAGTTTTGATGATGTGAAGGGGCAGATTATTGATCTGCAGTTTGATAGTTGGATAAGCGATCTCGTTTTGCTAGTTTTTAAAATGATACTTCAAACTTTTTGGGAACTGTTCCTATCTGTTATTTTCAAATAGCTGAACTATGCCTTTAATATGTGTGTTTTAGTTCTTTTAACCAGTAGGTATGAGTCACATTAAACCCCTGTTGCTTCCCAGTTCTTAATGTTTGTTAACCATTGTTGGGCGTCTGCCATGCTGTGAGGGTGACAGGTTTCTATTCTGGGAAACTGCAGTGGTCCACTTCACTCTCAGGTGTGTTATCCCATGAGTGTTTTTGTTGTGGGAAGGTGTTTCTTTCTCTTTTTTATTCCTCTCGTGTAGTCTTCCAGCACTGCTCATTTTGTTGTTCAGCTCCTTTTACTTTGCCACACTGCTGTGTGGGAGTTCACTAGAACGTTCTGTGATGAACAGGGCATTTATCCTGTTGGCCTCTGCTCCTCGGCTGTATCTCCTTAGTCTGGCTGCCAGAACTGTAAGCCTTTGTTTAGCGCTCTCCCGGGCCTTGCATATGGATATTCACATTCAGTAGCCAGGACCTGACATTGATCAGTTCACCTCTCTGTAGTTGAGCCAGCTTACTAACTTCTTTGTGTGTTTTCTTTCTCTTGGCTTCCAACTATGGTTTCCACTGAGGATGCAGGCTAAGACTTTCCTTACTGATCTTGTAGCGGAGAATGATGTTATCATTGCTGTGGCAAATGACCCCTCGTTTGATTCAGTTATGCTATGGTAGTCATGGAGATGGTGTATAGTCTGATGGTACATCAGTATCTTCCTCTTAACCTTCATTGTAGATGTCACATCTGGACCACATAAAAAAGGCGTTTGTCTCATTTCATATTCATCTGTCAGTTCACCCTGATCCACCTTACCTCATTCTTGTAGTAACATTTCCTTCATATTCCATCAGTCTCCAGAGTGTTACTGGACTGTTTTTCACTTGGTGTGGATTCCTGTCCTTTACTCATCCACAGTATTTCTCACACTCATACAAACACACACACACACAGGCAGACAGAAAAAGGGTTACAGTGCATCGAGTTTTGAAACGGCATGCTCATTTTGTTACCTGGTTTGCAAACGACCTGTGGGACTCAATCTGCAGTCTCCTCTCAGGTTCTCCCTCCTCCTCTTCCTCCTCGCTCTCCTCACCCTCTATCCCCAACTGAGGCTAAGATGCTTAATTAGCAATTTGTTAAGGACACTCTCTCCCTGGGGCGACTGCGGTCTCACAAGGCACAACATAAGAGCGGGCTGACCTGAAAAAGACCCCTAGCAAAGCAGGGACAGAGGCAGGGAAATGGTGGAACACAGGATGATTATGAATGGGCACGGCACAGAGGGAGTCGCAAGGGATTTGAATCGGTGTCTTGGGATGGGCACAGTAGTTGGAATTTCTGTCACTGCTTCTCAGCTTTTGAGTTGAAAGCGTTTCCCAGGATGTGGCAAAATCTGAGGACGCTTCTAGGAAGTGCAGGCGTTTTGTGTCTTGAATAACGTGGTGCATGCACACTAACACCGTTTATACACTGGATTCCATTGCAGGAATTGAAAAGGGACAAACACTTTGAAGCACAAAAAAACTTAACACTTCCTTTCTGAAAGTAATTATTCAGAAGCATCTGTCATATTTCTACCTTGTTGCCCTGTTTGTACAAAGGAGCAGAATTTCATTGGTGTTTGTTTCATATTCTGGTTGCTATAAAACATATTCACTTAACTGATTCACAGTAAAATAATGAAATGCATTTTTCATAACTGAAAGGTCAGAATCAATGTCATTTTTCTAGTAAAGAGGTGGTTACAGATTCTTAAATGGGAGAATTTGCTTGATTTTCTGTTTCAAATAATTGAAAATGGAGTATTTTTGGTATATTTTACTGTTGGTCAAAAAAAATTATGTATGTGCTTGAAACATAACTAATAGATAACTTAATGATGATGAAAAATAATTGTTAGCTGATTCCATATTCTGTTCCAGAATTGAGGAACTAACCCTCAGTAATCTCTTTTTTTTTTTTTTCCCCAACAGCGAATTGAATTCTAAACTACAAGACACGTTGGAGCAAATAGAGGTATGTGCTTCTCTGCTTTATCTCTAATTCCATTATTTGCGAGCGATATCAGTAAAGAGACTTTTGCTCTAACCTTGTAATTTTCCAGAAGCCCTCATCTGAAAGAAGCAATTTATACTTCATTTTGACATTTTGATAGTTTGGCTTTCTCATTCTGGGTCTGCCAAATATTGACACAGAAAGTCATTATTATGAGTGTGCAAGCACAGTAAATTATATCAGTTTCATCTCGGGCTGTGTTGTGGTACTTGTGTGTGATAAATGGTATGCAAAGCAATTTTCTCTGCACTGCTGCTGCTGCGCTTGAGTAGATTAATTACTTACAGTTTTGTCTGTACACAAGAAGTGGGCATGCATGTGCGCGCACATACATATCCATGCACCAAGGGGCTTCTTTGTTTTGCTGTCGGCGCGGGTTTGCAGATAAGCAAAGCAAAATTGTCTCAGTAAAGATATACAGCCCGCTCCAGAGCTATTGGAACGGTAAGGCCAGATAGTTTTAAAGTAACTTGAAGTAAATAACATCTAATATTTTGTTGTATATATTATATTATTATTATTATATATATTTGTTTGCAATAGCTGCACCAAGCCTGAGACCACCAGACTGTTGCATTCTTCCTATGTTGTGCTTTTCATGCCTTTCCTCTTTAGGTTCTTGTTCCTTAACCGGGGGTTTCTCCCTTCAGTCTCGTCTTCAGGAGGTGAAATGTGTTCCCTTTTGGGCTGCGGCCTGGTGACTGACCTGTCCAGTCTAAAATCTTCCACTACCCCCCCCCCCCCCCCCCCCCTCCCCCTCTGATGAAGTTCTTTTTGGGTCATTGTCTTGCTGCATGATTGCCCATTTAGTTTGGATGCACATCTCTGTAAACTGGCAGACAAAATGTTTCTGTAGACTTCTGAATTCATTCTGCCGCTGCCATCATGAGTTACATCGTCAATAAAGATTAGTGAGCCCATTCCAGAAGCAGCCAGTGCAAAGCCATGACACTACCTCCACCCTGCTTCACAGATGAGTTGTATGTTTTGGATCACAAGCAGATCCTTTCTTTCTCCACACTTTGGCCTTTCCATCACTTTGGTAAAGGTTAATCTTTGTCTCATCAGTTCATAAAACTTTGTTCCAGAACTTTTGCAGCTCGTCTCTGTACTTCTGTGCAAATTCCTGTCAGGCCCTGATATTTTTTACTGCTGATGAGCGGTTTGCATCTTGTGGTATGGCCTCTATATTTCTTCTCTCCTTCAAACGGTGGACTGTGATATCTTCACCCCTGCCCTGTGGAGGTTGGTGGTGATGTCACTGACTGTTGTTTTTGGGTTTTTCTTCACAGCTCTCACAATGTTTCTGTCATCAGCTGCCGTTTCTGTCCTTGGGCGACCTGTTCGATATCTCTTGCTCAGTACATCAGTAGTTTCTTTCTCTTCTCATTCCAAATTGTTGTATTGGCAATGCCCAATGTTTTTGCAATGGCTCTGATTGATTTTTTTTTTTTTTTCCCCTCTTTTCTCCGTTTCAAAATGGCTTGCTTTTCCCCCTTAGACAGCTCTCTGGTCTTCATGTTGTGGGTTCAAACAAAAAGTGCTGGGTTCAGAGTTGTTAAATATGTGTAGATCTAAGTAGCAGGAAATAAAAGTTGAATTCATCATTTGATCTGAAACCCAAGCATCTTCAGTGTACTACAAAGACATTGGCCTTGCTTTTCCTATAGTTTTGGAGGTGACTGCACTCCTATGAAGTAAATATAATGTGCACACAATCCATCCAGAGTGAAGACATTCTTTCCACCTCGACATGCTCCACACAACAGAGGTTGTGTTATTGATTGGTGTACTTGGCCTTGTGCGTGACATCCCTTTATTTTATATCCCTTCTTCTATTTAACACACATACATACACACTGCTGTTAGTATAGTGCTAACATGTTCCACTGTCCAGGTACTTTATAAAAAAAAAACTTAAATAATAATGATGAATAATGAAAACATTTGTATTCACTACCTAGTCATATTCACTACCAAGTTAACTGTATATAGATTGAATTATCGTAGAAAAGTTAGACAGTCACACATTCGGCCTCAGTCATTGCGTTATCTTCAAGTGCAGGTGTGAGAAAACGTGTGGTGACACAAGGCATTTGATCACTTAGCCTCTGTCAGCACCGTATTCTTTGAGCTCGGCTTAATGTGTCAGGGTTGTTACACATCCCTGTACTTCCTAACTTCCAACTAACCTTGTCTTACTTTCTTACCTCTCTTTTTTATCTCTTTGTCAAAGACACACACACACACACACATACACACATACACATACACACTAATACATATCCACCCACATCCACATCCAATTACCTGCCCTTGGCCTCGTGTGGTAGCTGTACATGTGCACATCTATATCTAAATCCCTGGTCTTAACGTTGATAATCCCTCTCTTTTCTCTTCCCCTCACTTTGCCCCTTCTTTCCCTTTGTCATCCATCTATTTCTGGCTCCAGGAGCAGCTTGATGTCGCCCTGTCGAAGACTTGTAAGCACTTTGATGTTTCGCACTACACCAAGGTCCAGCTGGCCTACACGCTCCTGGGCAAGACACAGGTCAGTGGTTCGACTCACGTACGGGGTCACGGGGAATGACTAAACATGAGTGAATGTGATGGTCCGCTTGTTGTCTTCACTTACTGCGTATGTCCTGTTATTTGCCTTTGTCTTTCTCTTATATGGAGATTTTCTTTGGGGAGGGTTGAAAGATAACGTCAGCATTTTTTCATTGTTTAAAAGTTTGTGTTGTTGATCTTGGCTCTTCCTCTCCTTAACTTTACTTCCACATTGTGTCCATTCAGCCACCAAAGTAGTTTCCTTACTTTCACGACCTTTCGCCACCATTTAGATTAGAAAAGTATCTTCCACAGACAGGCTGGTTAAACCATCACATAAAGCATAAGAATGTAATTTGTTTTAGTCAAGTTTCTCTGTCTTTTTTTTTTCCTTTTGCCTAAGTGGAGTGTTTTCACTCCAGTGAGTGAATTCAGGCTCTTCTCATCGGAGCAGAGATTATTTTAGGCTCTCTGGTTGAATGATTGAGGCTGCAGGGCACGCATGTCATCCTTTGTAATGAAGTTATTTCCTGCTTACTGTCAGTCAACAGACACCCACAGAAATCACCCACGAAATGAAATGTAATTCTCAAAAATAATTCTTGGATAATGTACAATAAGCTCTCAAAATATCAAAATGGCAGAGACGATAGAGTGAACAGATGAACTACATGTGTGTATTTGGCTTTTTTTTGGCCAGCAGTTAATCTGAAGCTGTAAAATCTTAATGCCAAGGAAAAAATCTTGTAGTTTCTGTTAAAATTGCCTGGGGAGAAATAAAATAGACTATAAGCTAAAGTGACAAGGATAATATCTTTTATTAATAGCTTCTTTCTTTCAGCCTTTGTTCCTCATGTTTGGAAAAACTGTTGATCTCCATCACAACCCATGAAGTCCAGAATCATCTCCATTATCTCCCTTAACCTTGATCTTTTTCTTGTGCCTTGACGCACATTCCCTCTTCCCTTTCTTGTAACTCTGATCTTTTGCTTGCTACTTAGGTGTAAAACTACTAATTATTTTCCTACCGCCCTGTACCAATGCTCTCTGCTATGGTACAAATGAGAATAATGAACTTTGTGCGTACATTATCTTTGTCATCCTTAAAAATTTCCTACTCCAGCAAGTAGGACAAACTGTGTGAGTGACAAGGAGGCTGCTATGTCAGAAAAATCACTTTCGGTCAAGTTTATATGGACTTTGTTATTCCGCAGATGCTCTTCCATTCCTTATTCAACACTTTAAGCCCTTATACCTCCTGCGCTGACACTCTGACACTCACTCTGAGCCTACAGGTGATGGTAATTAAAGTGTGCGAGGGTCCAGTGCTTAGGGGCTTATGGTGGATGTTGGGGCTGAGCCAGGTTTCACCCAGTGGATGTATGGATGCTTGCCAGTTAAAAATTGAGTTACACAGGGTAAATTAATGTTGTGCAAACATGGCATTTTACTTTAATTTCTCTGTACAGCTGTAATGTGTTGTGCAGCCATTGTAGTTTCCGTGAATTAATGGGAGAGACATTATAAAATCAAATTATGTCACCTTCTCCACATTACACTTGGCAGTACTAATGTTTGGGGGCTATTTGACAAGTTATGATACAGACTGGAAATCAGAGTGTAGTTGTACATTGAATGGCTGCACAACCTAAGCAACAAAAAAGATCCTTGTTCACATCCTCCCTTGCACTGGCAACAACGAACATAGTGCCTCATTGTTATTCGAAATTTAAGCCAATGTTGATGTTAATAAATATTCTGTATGCCTCTTGGCATTAACAGCCATCCTTGAGGTGGAGATTGTGTCATCAATCAAGGCTTGTTGAGAATGAATAATGTTTTTGTTATTACTGTAATAATGAGCATTTTCAGACTCAAAAGCGAACTAAGGAGCTGTTGCTGACTGGCTCTTGCCATTGCCCTTAAGTGCTGTTATAGTTGTTGTTTTCATCTTTCTGTCCCTTTTTTCTTTTTGCTCCTGCTGAATGTGTTTGTCGCACTCCCTGTGCATCTGTTTCTCACACACACACACACACACACACACACACACACACACACACACGCACACACACACGCACGCACTCACACGTCTATTAACACTTTAAATCTGGCACTTTTTTTTAGTTGGATACATGAATGAACTGTGTCATACAAGAGGTAATCAGCGACACAAGAATCAGATCACCTCAGACCATTTCTATTCACGTTCTTCTTACATTGGTCTCTTGACTTACTTTCATTACTTGGCTCAGATGCTCTGGTTGCTTATAACCTAATGAGCCTGACACCCAGTTTGCTTTTCCAGCATTTGTCTGACTGAAACATCTGCTTGTTAGTAGCTACAGTAGAATGACTCTGTTTCCTTGTGCAGTTGATTAATAATTATATCTAAAGCATGGTAGATGGAAGCTATTATTATTATTCAAATTATTGTGAGAGTTGCCACAGTTGTCTTTTTCTTGTCTGCTTTGTACAGTCACTGTTTCTCATGGTATGTATTTGGTCAGATGATGTGAAACTCCCTCAGAAAGGTTGGAAGAAATGTTTAAATTACTTTTGTAGCAGCAGGCAGTCAGAATGGATGGGGGGCAACGTTTTGCGGTCATGAGCTTGCAGTAAGAAAATCTAATTGCACTGCAACACCCATTACCTATAGGGCTTTACTGTGCCCTCGTCTCCTGCGACTCTGGTGTCCTCAATTCACTGGGGTCCCATAGCGAGACTGTGGGTGCGGGCTGCAAAACAGAAAATGATGGTAAATGTAACTTGACTTTGAAAGAGAATAGACTCAAAATGGGAAGGCTCAAACAGAGCACAGTGCAGTGGAACAAAATTTTACTGCAGACGTATGTGTAGTCATGGTGAAGTGGGCTTACTTGCAAAATGAAATCCCTGATTAATGATATAATGACAAAGTTATAATCATTTAAGATTAGAAAAGAAAGCCTGTTGCAGTGTTAATTTTGGCCACTGGTTTTAGTCTTAAGTCTTTTGACAAAAATGTGGATTAGTTTTAGTCAAATATTAGTATCATACAATTCATACAATTTTAATTTTTACTTCTTAAATGCATTTGAAGGCTACAGCTGTCGCCATCTTTGTGTACAGTTACCATGGTTACCTGTGTCTTTCCCAAGGTGTCCCTGTCACTCTGCTCTGCAGTAGTACAGACTGACTCACCTACCCTAAACCTAACTCTGTCTGTCTTAACAGAACTGCTGTCTAATCTAATCTAATCTAATCTAGTCCAGTTGTTCCTGCTAACTTAGCATTACTGCAGCTAACTGTGGATTCTCTCACCTATAAATAAAATATATCATCAGATTACATCAGTACTGTGATCTTGAGATGTTTAATAAACTATGAATATATAACAGTCAAAGAGTAGCTGATTCTTAGTGTGCTGATAAGAAATTATTTTGATGAAATCAAGGTACTCAAGGTACTCCACGTGAGATTAATGGAGCCACAAGTGAACAGAGCTGGAGGCAGTTATAGCCAACCATACATGTCAATAATATGTCTCTGCCATTTGTTTTTCTGCTTTTTCCCTGCCCATACTGCCTGAATCATGGAGGCTGGAGACTAAATTACCCATTTTTTTACTTGGCTGTGAACACTGCAGCTCCCAGGGTAGACAGCTATCCTCATTTTCACTCCTGCCATCTAGTGCAGCAAACATAATATCCCTGCAAATGATTCAAAATATCAAATACACAGGATGCGACTCCAAGAAGTTTGATTTGCAATTTCCCTGCTGTTTGCCTTTTCACAGATCCACACTGTGACATCTTGACATAATGCTTTTCATAACAGTGTGTTTGCTTCTTTGTTCAGACTGCTATGGACCAACTGCACATGCACTTCACCCAGGCCATCCACAACACGGTGTTCCAGGTGGTGCTGGGATACGTGGAGCTGTGCGCTGGCAACGCTGACACCAAGTTCCAGAAGATGCAATACAAGGACCTGTGCACGGTAAGGAGATGAGTCTTTGTGTGTGTTTGTGTATTTGCGTGTGGGGGTGGTACTTCTTCACACACTGTTCTTCCACTGTTTCCCATTCTGTCAGTAATTTAACAGCTTTCTGCCAGAAAAGATTCAGTTCACTTGTTTAGATGTCAGTGTGAACACCAATCACTTCTGTAGTCAGTTACATGAAAACCTGAGTAAAATACACCACCTGCATAGTGCTGTGGTGAAATGACATATGATGTACTGCTAGGCACGCACACGCACGCACACACACACACACACACACGCTTTTACTCACAAACCTTTCTTATTGCCTCCTATCCAACTGAAGAATGCCTTATTGAATGACTGCAGATATTGTACGGCAGAAGATTCTTCAGATAATGGAGTGAAATGAACGAGGAGAGTGTGATTGAGAGAAACTAAAAAGAAAAACACATTGTTTTAGTGAGACGCAGACTATAGTGTCGCCCCTCACTACAATATAGTATGCTTCTCATTAGCTTTCCCCCCACAGATCCAAATAAATCACATCTGCATGCCCAGTAAGCCATAACTTGGTCAATTCATCATGAACTGGCTGGGAGTGAATTTCAGTGTGGGCTGTTTTACAGTGTGGAAGGGTATATAGAAGTGTATGTAAAGGTTATCACTGCCTGATCTGAGGGTACAGTTTGTTTTTTCTTCTCTGATATGTCAGCTGTCATAGTTTGTTTTTTTTTTTTTTTTCTTTTTCTTCCCCTGACCGTTTAGCTCCATGTTTGGCCTTGTTGTTTTCGACAGCAGGGCATTGCCTGCTGTGCTCGTATCTACAGTGCCCTGCTCTTTACCTCTTACCTTTGTGTTACCTATCCCCTTTTCACTCCTCATCTCTTCTTCCCCTGGTTCTTATTCTCTCTGTTTATGTCTGTTTTCCTACCCCAGTTAGTAGGTGGTCTGGGAGGAGCATTGCTTCATGCATAAAGGCTGTGGGTTCCTGGTCAGGTCTTTTTTTCTTTGGACCCAGGTTGTTGATCCTGAGGTGTCTGAGCAAGCTCACATTCAGGCTGGCTGGCAGGATGTTTTCAAGATTTTAGTAGCAGATAAAAATATCAGTTTACCTGTCACGTCAGACTAAGTTTGAGACTATAAATACAATGAAGTGATGCCAATTAAATGTTAATTATTTCCCAGGTGTCATCTGAGGAAGAGTTGTTCTCACTGTTGTCGGGTGGAGGCTTGCTCGCAAGGAAGTTTAGCTTGTTAGCTTGATGCCAGCGGCTGCTGATGTGCTCTACTGCACTTCCCCTTTTGCTGGAGAACACAGGGTGGCTATGAATGCATCAAAATAGGAACTGTCAAGCTATTAGTGAAAGTCTTATTTATATTTCCCTAGTATGTAAATAGTATTGGAGTCATAAGAAAGCATGTATCTCAAAGACTGACAGCTGTTAATATACAAAAAAAGCTGTTATTATAGTATTTATTATACTTGTTAATGTGAGACTGTCCTGGAGCAATCCACTTCAGTTAAAACTTGGGACTGAGTTGTGGTGAAAAGTAAAGTTTTCCTCTGTATAGAATTTGTGCTTGTTTTTTAATCTGTCATCATAAATGGATTTCCACAGATAAGATAAGACACAGTTCTAGAAAAATTGGATGATGGTGAATCTTTTTGTTTTGAGGGTATTTTTCCACAAAAAAGTATTGAGCAGGTTTTTTAGTCTGAATATTTTTGGACCAATTTCATATTGTAGCCGTCTTTCCACATGCCTTTGTGGTGTTGTATGTAGCAAACACTTTTCCCTCAAACTGTCCTTACCTTTCTGTTCTTTTCTCTTTTTTTCTCTTCCTGTAGACCTAATTCTTATCATACTGGAAATCTGTGTCATGGATCCTCTGAATTACTGTGCGCATGCAACTGTGCATTAATTATAGACACATCCTAATGTTTACTTGTGTTTGATCGATACCCTGTCAGCACGCCGTGTTGCCTGGATGATCCAGTTCACACCACAAACATACACACATCCCCCATATACTGTACAAACTCTCTCACCAATTTAAGATTGATGGGATATGTCGTTACACTCTCGGCTGTGTGATCGTGATTGATGGGACAGCACATACACACACACACGGGCACACGCTCATGTGAAAAAGTATGTGAACACCCACACTCAGTTCCTCTGTGCCGCTGACAGTATTTATAGCCTGTATGCCGTAACTTTTATGGCAAGATCAAGTAATGTGGTCACTTTTACTCCTTATGGTAGGTTATTATTTAAAGCACTTATGTACCTGCCTTTAAAATTAGTATTTGACATGTCCTTCAGTCTCTCTCTGTGCTTGTTTGGGATGTTGTGGCGTAGAGGCACTCACTGACTTGTTTCCAAGGTCTCTCTGGCTAGTATAAAAAATACACCTGTGATAAATTCTGGTTCAAATCAATAGGCCGGCTCGGGAAGTCAGCCAAACAATTCTATCTGCTCTCTCCCTCTCTCTCCCTCTCCCTCTCCCTCTCTCCCTCCCTCTCTCTCTCTCTCTCTCTCTCTCTCTCTCTCTCTCTCTCTCTCTCTCTCTCTCTCTCAACAAATGCCGTTGATTTCCTCTTGATCAAGACATTGAACCCTTACCTGCTCCGGTGGAGCTGCTCAGCAGAGGAAGTGTTAATGTTGTGGAACTGTATCGATAGGAAACTTTGTGTTTGTGGAAAAGAGCAAACCTATTCAGTTGTTGTTCCCCTGATAAATAAAGGTTATATTAATGTTAGAGACCCTTTAGACCCTCTGAACTTGCCTTTTTAGTTATGCGACTTAAAATTCAAGAGAAAGGGGAACACTCAGAAAGGTCAGTTCTGATTGTGAGAGGGTCTTATTAATTTTACATCAGCATGGAAATAGGACAGTTCACTCCCAGAATCATAGGAGAGGAGATGACTGTAAAGGATGGACCAAATACTGTACTGCATGCCAACAATTCATTTAACTGGGATGTAATAAACTTTGTTGTCTGTAGAAACATTTTTTTTTTAACCAATGTTGTAAAAAGCCTTTAGCTTTAGTGATAATGGAGAATCCACCCCGATAATGATATCAAACAGCTGCTCATCAGTAAACCACAGTGATCCATCCCACTCTCCACTTTGCTCTGTTCCATTATTTTGAAATAGTCTGACCAGGCTGGTCCATTTTGCGAGGCTGTGGAGTAGATGCAGCGATTGTTACTTTTCCATGTTAAGCAGTGTCATGGTATGAGGCAGTTTTTTTTTTGTTGTTGTTGTTTTGTGTTTAGTCTGTTGTTGCTGCAGAGAGCTTCATTACAGAATGAAACTAATCTACTGCCAAACTGTTGTTTATCATGAAGAGTGATTTTTCAAAAAGTTTTTTCTTCCCCCTCCAGAGGAATGTTATGTTTTATTTTTATCCTCAGGCCAGGATGCCCCATTTATTACATATTTTCCTCTTCAGTGCCTTGGATGATTGTTGTTTGATTCTGGGGAATCTGTGGTTTGAAAAGTGACAGGAAAATTATCCCTCTGAATCCCATGGAGACTTGTGTTGAGTTTTCATGTAATATGAACATTATTGTGGCACATGCCAAGTTTGTGTGATGAAACAGTGGGGTTGTGTTTCCAGTGTCAAATCCCCGTTCTCTAATCTGGTTTTAAATCTGGTAAAGGCACTGTAACAACTGCATTAAATGTGATGATAATAAAAAAGAAGCAGTGACTTGCACTATTGAGTTTTTTTTTTGTGTCAACTGCTCCATTTGCTTTGATAAGCCTTAAAGGTTTTGACTTTGACAACAGAACCAATAAGTGCTTCGAATGCTAACTGAAACAGATAATGGCAGAATAGCATAAAACCTTTTTTTCTTTTTTGCCAGGGGATGATTAGATCTGATTCCAGTGATAAGATTCCAAGCACCTTGTTAGACTAAGACTTTGCCTTTAGCAAACTTGTCGATGAAGCTGCAAAAACAAAGGAATTTCAAATATTCATGTACAGATTAGATTCGCTGAGATAAATGTCAGCGTATCTGCTGCACTCACGAACCACAGATAGTGATATTTGCATGAAGTGACCTAGTCTCAGAGTCTTCCCTCAAATATTAAACTGGACATTCTCTTTGCTCACACTTGTTAAACATTGGTAAAAAGTGATTCTTATTTTTAAGACTCGTGCTCAAAGTTGTGTTTAAGTGTGTGTATGTGTGTGTGTTAGAGAAAGAGCTCTTTAGGAGAGCGTGCAGTACCTTTTTTTTTTTTTATTTTTGCTGGCACAGCAGGTCCACAGATTGCTGACTATGTTTTTGATGTCTTGCAGGTTAATCTGTTTATTTATTCTTTCTTGAAAGGAGAGGGTGTGATTGTTTTTTGCGAAAGAAAGCGAATCAGCTAAATCACGGTTACCTGCGCTGTCTTCTTTTGTGAAATGTGTGGCATTTTCTTTCATCCACACTCCTCCACACTCCCACACACACCACTGGAAAAAATGCACTCAGCTCTTTGTCTTTTTGAAAAACCCCCCTGACCCAGCTTGCCAAATGTTGTGTGTGTAATGATAGGTAACTATATTCAGCAAACCAAATGGCTGTTGTAAAGTAGTTCCTTGCCTCGCTTGTGCTCTCATTATTGTACTAGAGCAGAAAAGTTTTTTTTTTTTTAATCCTATTAATCTAATTTAATTTTAACTTTGTTACGGTGTGACTTTGAGTCTGACATAAAACTTGTCAGTTTTAACATATACACACAAACAGAGCTGGACATCAGTTCTGTGCAGGCGTACCCATTGAAGATCTTAACCCACATACACACACACAGTCAAGCCTCTCACCCCCACGTCGCCTCCCCCTCACCCCAGTTGCCTGGCAACATGCTGCTGTAATACGGTTGTCTGGTGGAGAACAGGGAATGTCAAGTGTAAGCCTGGTTTTGTCAGAACTGGTTGATTAGCTTACCTTCCTGACCGCTGGTGCTTGAGCCTGTTTGTAACTGCAGCCATGTTTGTCTTTTCAGGTGGTGCTCAATTACTTTCTTTGACTGTACATGAAAATTATATCAACTGTTTTACTACCACAATTATGCCATACTATGTTGGATCTTTAGATCCATATTTACAGTTACCTGATATGTTGGGTTTGTACTTAACATGAGCTACAACTAGAAATTCATACCTAATTACATCTCTAAACTTGCAGTGTTGAAACCTAAAAGATAAACCTGATGATGCTCAATGGTCATTCATCATGATTATTTGTTCTTTGTCCTGGCATCTTGACCGCTGGAACAACAGGAAGTTGTTCAGATCTGTGGTGAGCCAACAAGGAGCAAAGTAAAGGTCGTTGATGGCTCAAACGCTGCTTATACTCCCTGCTGAGGTAATGGAGTGTTCCTGCAGTAAACACAGCTCACAGATGATAGCGAGTATTTGTATGTAATTTTGGGCGTCTGCTACTCTTTGTATACCTGACTGCACATCCTTGCCGTAAGTGCCGCAGATTGCTTTTCTCAAAAAAAACAAAACAAAGACAAAAAGCCTTAATTAAAGAAACTCCACCAGTTGTGTAATTGGTTCAGTGTACTGTTCACTGCTGCGTACAGTTTGCTGTTCACTGTTTACGGGTAAAGAAACATCCTCAGTGAGAAAACTGATTCATGTCTGTTTCAGCTAGTTATTAACCTCCCAAGTTTGATTGCAGTTAAAACAAATTCAGATGAGGATTTGTTACACTGGTGTAAGTATAATAGACTGTCATCATTGGAGGTTTTGCAGGGCATGATGTATTAATGTGCTGATGGGAAATATGCATGAAAGCATCATCTTATCTCCAATATTCTGAGCTTTAATACAACACAGTGCAACAACTAACCGATTTTCCCCACTCTTGTTCTCCTGATAACTTCAGTGTTCAGTGTCGGGAAGTTGTTGACTGATGGAATTAATAGCATTTCACTCTTTCAGCACCAAATCATCTCTAACAATAGTGGATTCACGCCTGTTGTGCAATTTAGATGCCTCAGGCAACAGCTCTGTCATTAACAGCATCTTTTGAGATGAAACTTTCTTGCCGATGGCTCACAGTCATGAATCTACCTCAGACGTCTCACTAAGAAAGGCTCTGTGGAGAGATTCTTCTGGCAAGTCGTGGTTTGTCACTCATGCTCTCTTGGACATGCCAGAGGAAAAAGCCAGAAGATAATGTGGGACTTTACTCATGTTAGTCTTTACACAGTTGGGGTCTTTACTGCAATGTTGCACTGTTTTCTCTCTCAGCAGCCACCAGTGTATGAGGCTCGTGATGTGTAATTGTAATCTTTTGTGAAAGGTAGCAGGGTTCTGCAAACACTTATTCATTATCGTGGTTTAAGCAAAGTGAAGTGCAGCCGCTGTCAACAGTGCTGTTTCATCTGGCAGTGATTAATATATCTCCGAACATGCTGACAGGACTCTATTGGCGAGTTGTTCTGTAGAGCCTTGAGCTGTGTCAGTGGCTACTATTGTGCCAGCTGGACTTTTCTTAGGCGGGCCAGAATTTAACCAAACACACGCAAATGTTCTTTTCCAGGCTTTCTGGCCTCCTGAGAACTCAGTTATGTTCATCTGATAGATATGTGAAGGAAAAATAGCAGCATGCATTATCCTTTGAGTATTTTTGAGGACTGTTATTAGTCACAAAGCTCAGTGACAGGGATTGTGGTTTTTCCATGGATGAAATGTCATTGTCATATAGGTACGTAGGTAGGCGATTATGTGTCATGAAAAAGATGTGAATTCTCTTTAAAACACATTATTATAAGAGGCCATTTTAGTGTCAGAATTATCATTAATAAATTCTTTTCATTTGTAAATTTATACTTAATACTCCCAGAATCTCATAATGTGATAATTAAGTTGCCATTTTCTGAAAGTAATAACTCAGTTCAGGTCCTGGGCATATGAACTTTATATCACACTTTGTTTGATTGTGATGCATAGACAGTGATTGATTATCCACCCACATAGTCATATTATAAAACAATAAGTCTGGACTTGTTATACTGTGCAGGTGCTCTTTGACATAGTCAAAAATGTCATAAGTGTAAAGAAGTGCTGTTACTATGACAACCACACATTACTTTATTGTCCTGAGAATGGATAGCTCTGTGAGATCCAGTTGCTTTTGTTAATGACGGATAAAAGAAAAGTTTTTGTCACAAATGGCTGTTTGTTATGAAGTTATGGTGTAATGTAGTGTAATAGCCCACCTAATGTGCACATCTGAGATATTTTAAATCTATGTTCTGCATATTAGCGAGGCACCCGCGTAATAGCATCCTTATTTTAATCTGTTCTTACATTAATTAGCTCTTATATAATGAACTTGTTTCTTGTGACGCAGAAAACACTGTGTTTTCCAACACAGTGTCCTTGAATGAGGCGTATAAGCGGGCTATAATTAGATGTAATGTAGAGGACAGCTGATCAGGTTATTTTTTTGTCTGAGGCTCTTGCTGAATTTTGCCATTTATTTTTACAGTAGTCCAGCACTGTGTGTTTCAGAACTCTGAAAAAAATCCCTTTTCCCTTTTAGGTAAATACAGTTCTGTAGAAGGACATACAAACGTGTGATATAGAAATACAGTTGTACAAACTAAGGTTTTGAAAAGAGCATCAGTGACCTTGTCTTCATCATCTCTTTATTGGCAGCATATCACCCCGGACAGCTACATCCCCTGCCTGACAGATCTGTGCAAGGCATTGTGGGAGGTGATGTTGAGCTACCACCGCACCATGCAGTGGCACGAGGAGCACGACAAACAGGAGAATGCTCCCACCCCAGGTAAGAGACCGAACCTATGAAAACCCGTTGACTCTGTAACTTTTTCTGAACTCATTTAAATTCAGCAACATTACACTGTTCAGATGCAGCAAAAGAGGAACAGTTCCTTTTAAAAGCACCTTATATTGGTACAATTACAGATTCAGAAATAAAAAGATGTGTGTGCACCAGATGCCATAGAGGGAGCACATGACTTCCACACTGGTCACACCTTCTGTCATGCACAAGTGAATTTTTGGTGTCTCAAACTCTCCTTCCCTTTTTCATTTTCTTTCTCCAAATCTCTCTGTCACCTCCTTTGTCTCTCTAGTTTTTCATTTAGACGTACTCATAAACCACCAGATCTGCTCCTTATACCTCAAGCTGATTAAGTAATTCACAGATTCAGTCTGCAATGACTGGTTGAAAATGGGGTCAGTTTTCTCCACACTCTCAGGAATTCCACTGTTTCCTGGCTGTTTGATTCCAACACACAGTAAATTTATCATCTTTATAGCTTACAGAAAGAAATAACTGAACCTTATTGTGTGAAAAGAAAAGAGGTTATTGAATGTGTGCTGGTGCTTCAGTGCAGTGCACGGTGTAGTGTTACAAATACTGAAGTGGCACAAATTTTGCAGCATTTACTTAGTTCTCTTTCAGTGTACAGGTTGTTGAATGAGTCAGCAGCAGAATAATCACTTTTGATTACTCTGTTATTGCTAAAACACCTTTTCGCAGCAGCACAGAGGTGTGCATTGTATTTTTACAGTTTCAGATCTTAGGCTATAACACGCTGGTAATACAGTGGTTTATATGTGTTAATTTTTGCAGCATTATCAAATTTAAATCAGGTTAACAATCTGTTCTAATTATATGAACATAAATTATATGTACACATTATTGAGTTTACCATGTGGGATTAGTGTCAAACGGTTTCAAGGATAAATATATGCAGAGGTGATGAACCATGAATGATGCATTTTTAATGCCTCTTCTCCACCAACAACCATGCCATTATGCTTTCGGGTTGTCCACCCAGTCCGTCCTTCAGTTCGTCCCATTCTCGTGAACGCGGCATCTCAGGAACGGCTTTAGGGAATTTCTTCAAATTTGGCACAAACGTCGACTTGGATCCAAGGATGAATTGATTGGACTTTACAAATCATGTTTTTACCATTTTTCAAGAATTTATACATTAAAATTTCATACAAATCATTAAGTAAGGACATTTTATAAACAAAAGGTCAAAGGTCAGCTTCACTGCATCATCATAGTGTAGTGCAAAAGCATTTTTTCAGCCATTGTTCAACGCCATAACAGAAGGAACAGAATCATACATGTCAATATAGTGATAACTTCCATTGTACCAAACAATGCACTTGATACCTTTTATTAAGTCAGGTCGTGTTTGTGAGTTTGTTCTGTTTCCATGCTAATAGAAACAGGGCTTTCCAGTCCAGCTGTAGCAGTTAATAATGAATAACTTGACACAAATAGACAACACTGACATTAGAGTAAAATTAAGATTTTGGCTCTTTTACAATTTGTCTTCAGTGACCTTTTTGACCTTCCAGTGCCATTTAGACCTGTTTTTATCGTATCATCAGAAAAGAATTGCTTTTTGTACATTTTGTGACGATCACAGCATAAAGGACACTGACTCTTCCACTGGAAACTGAGTGCACTCATGTTACAGCTCATTAAGAACAGCAAGACGACAGTACACCACATCTGTCCAAACCCAAAGCTTATGTCTGGATCAACAAGAAAAGTCTTGTTTCTGTCGCTGCTTCTATCCATCCTGCCTCAAGTCAGTCGCCAGATGTGAAAACATCAGCCTCGAGAAGCGCTGTTGTCAAGGAAATACATACTTTGTGGTTTAGCAGTAATCTCCACTAGAAGCTGAATTTGTTACCAGTGTAAGAAAAGAAGCCATACCAGGTTTGGCTTAAAGCACTTTTCACCTCATCACTGTTTCAGTCATTTGTCTTGCCGTAGACGGTGTCAGATATTAGCTGCAAATGGAGCACTGTTATATTAGCTTGTGCCTTACTACAGCATATTGAAAGATAACTCATTTCCATTCCCCACTTACTGTACTGAATTCATTAGGTAAATGAATGAGGAAACAAGGGGTTCTCTGGTTGGTGACATGCTAAGTCCTCAGGATCCTCTCCGCAGAGAAGAGGACGCACGTCACATTCGCTTTGATGAGGCCTATCTATCATCTCCCTATTTGATTGGCTGTCACCTCTGTCCTCTGTGTAAAGATGTCCCCGACCCCTGCTTCATCCTGGCTTTCACCTTTTTCTCTTTATCCTGATGTGTGTGTGTGTGTGTGTGTGTGTGTATGCACGTGTGGTCCATCAGAGTAGTGATTTACTGTACAAGCTTTGTCTCATTTGTCGAAGAGTATTTTGCGGTGACAGTGACCTCCATCTCTCACACGAGGCCATCAGAGTCCTCACTTGACTGAAGATCACTCTGTCCCCTCTCTTTCTGTCACACACACGCACACCTCCCCTCATTAAGAAACCAAAAAGAACATCCCATTGGATTTAGAGCTGTGGTCGCTTGATATATTGAACCAGCCAGTGTAATGTTTCAGTAATTGATCCAGCCACTTGACGAAAGGAAAGGTTGTTTCAGGAAGTAAAATGGGCCGGGGTCATATCCCTACCTGACAAAATGGATTTGCTGCTGAAGCACACACCCTGTCATGTTCGATCAGCACCGATGGCCGTCAGGCGGAGGGGTCGCCGCTCCGTGTGTGTGCAAGCCTTTGGCTGTGTGAGAGTAAATAAGCGTGACCAGTTTGTGTATCTGTTACACGTTCATACGGAGCAGGGGCCTGAAGCATGCAAACTAATATTGGAATGTATGGAGGCTGTCTGCTCGGCTATGATAAAGAAAACCATCATTTTTCAGCGCTCAGCAACAGAATTGACCTTCACACCTCATTAATGTTCCATAGTCACACAGCATATAAACTAAACTGAGGGAGCATGCTATGTGAAATAACCTATGGTTTGCCAACCTCTCCTATTACAAATTGTGCTTTATTTCTGATTGATCCATTTCATCACTTTTTTTATTCGTGTATATCTCTCTTCCCCTGAGTCAACATAACACAGCACCAATCTAATCATAACTGATTTCTCAGTATATTCATCCTGCTTATGTATCATGTCTAAACGGTAATTGGATTTATTTACAAGCCCTTCAGATGCATCTCCTTTACAGGAATTTCATGTGGGAACTTAGATACATGGTAAACCTTTCAAAATATTAATATTTATATGTCAATAAAAACACCATAATTTCACATGTTCAGACTGCACCAAATCCCAGCTGAATAGAATAATTAGAGATTTACATGGTGTCAAGTGTGATAGAATGTAATCCCCTGAAAATAAGTGGGATTTATCAAACCATGTGGTGCAGCATCACAGACCAGTATTGACCAACTGTGCAAAGCTGGTTTCCAAAGAAGGTTTTGTAGTTGAAAGAAAGTCGAAGGCAACCTTACTGCTTAATTTTTGAGTTTCAATTTCTTATAATTTTTTTTGGCATCCCTTCATTCTGTGTCATCTGTGGGGAAATAGCAGATAATGTTTTTAAATCCGATTTACAGTGATGAATGTCATACCATGCCAATACAGTGTGATGAAAGTCCCACTGCTTCCATTTAGATTGTGTCCTTATAATATTCAGAAACCGCAAGTCGTGTTTTGACTTTTCTCTTGCTAAACTTTTGCAGATTTATGCTAAGTCATGCACAGGCTGCTGTTCTATGAGTCATAGTTTGAAACCAGCAGGGAGCTAAGGCCCCAGTGGGGTTCTGTCATGTGACTCACCAAGAGCTCTGTTACCCACAATGCCACCAAAGGTCAAACACTGGTTACCACCTACAGGTTGACAAAGGGTGGTTTTCCCTATCATTTATCTTTTCCTCCCTCTCTGTAGTAACACTTTTTAATAACCATTATTATGGCTTAGCCTGGGGAGGCTGTCTACACCCTCACCAGGTCAACAGTGGGACACTGCAGTGACCAAAACTGCTGTGACAACAGCAGCAGGGAAATTAATTGGTTTGTAATTGTTGGTGGGGAAAAAAGCCTTTGTTAAATGGAATAAAATTGTTATGTACTGAGAAATCTCATGTAAACCATCAAAATACACTGTATCTTACATTTGCTTTCTTTAAGAGAGAGAACTTTAATTTAGATTGGCTATTTCTAACAACTCTAGATGGTGGGTATCAGATAGTGTTAACCTAAAAATATTAGTTAATACCACAGTATTTTAAAGTGTGCAGTTAGTTTCTATTCCTCTTTCATTTTCCTTTAACATTTTCCTGACTCTTTCTGGCGCGCCCATAGCTCTTAGTTTTGTTTCATCGGTTATTCAGTCACAGTCTCTGCTCTCTCACCTTTTTCGGGGCTCGTGGCTTTCACAACCTCTGTTTTACTTTGTCTTCTCCTCACATACCTCACTCTCACTACCGCTCTTGTGCTCATTAAATGAAACCCAGAGACAGAGCCTTCAGAAAGTATTCAATTCTTTATTTTTCAGCTTTACCCTAAAATTGTCAATACTTTATTCCCTCATTAATCTACACATGATGATAAATCGAAAACAGAATTTTAGAAAGTTGTGCAAATTTACTAAGAACAAAAAACTGAAATGTGAAGAAAGTAAAGGGGTCTGAAAACTTTCTGAATAGCACAGAATGTCAAGCAACTTTTCTTTTAGTGAATGACGCAATTGTTTTCAACAGTTCTGTTCCCATTAATGTCTCAAATTACAACCAGTATTATCGGGGTCCCAAAGACAGTGTTTGAAAACCGCCATTAGGGCATTCATTGATTCATTCCCAGACACGTTTTATTTAACACCGGCACAATGTCATTATTAGAAGTCACGAGTAGTTTTGGCTGCAACATGGCAGTAAGTGGCTGTGCAAGTATTATGAAAGGATGGGCGGGGGGTTTAGAGTTTAAAAAGCAGCATGAGCTCACTCCCAGTAAAGGCAGAAATCTGAGATGAACAAGAAGACACATTTCATATAAATTCAAACACCAAGGAGAAGCATGAGGTGTATCACTCACTGTCACATCCATTTCTGAGTCTGATGATTGCAATCAGTTGGTGGCAGAGGAAGATAAACCGCTAGGTGCAGAGGTTTTCTTGCCAGCCAGAATTTAAATTTGATCTACTCTTATGAAAGTGATATCTTTTCCACCAAAAAATCTTGCTGGTCTAGTGCTCAAAGCAGCTGTTATCCATTCTTGGAAATAGGAGAGGCTTTCCATCTCCCTAGGGAGAAGACACACTTGACCATGTCAAGTTAATATTGCAATTAGTGTTGTTAAAATAACTGGTTTGGCTTCTGATACGGTTCATGCCATAAGGTTTGTGGCTCACAAGTTTACTAACAAAATTGTACTTGAACTGGATGAGTGTTGGACATGGCAGCAAAGCTTGTATTTAGCCTTTAAGACCTGCCTTTTTGAGACAGAAAATAGTGCCAGTGAGATAACTTGATCAGTAACAGATGCAGATAATGGTAATGCTGCAGAAGATGTCTCACACAAGATGACATGTATTTGAAACAGATGCTTTAATGTCATTATAGGCAGGTTTTTTTTTTTCCACTTGTTTTTATAAAATGTCTTGTCTGGACCTATTGCTAGGTTAGACAACTTGTCTCCTTGAAACAATCTGAGGCCTGGGTTTACCCACTAATGATGTTTAAAGGGAAACCTTTTGGTCCAATCTATTGCAACAGATCAGATTTGACATGAATTCCTCTTGAGGATTTTTCTCTCCTTTGGTGTGTTGGGCCTTCTGTCAGAATCCATAGTAAGGCTTAACAAATCCTTTGTGCCTCTAATTGTATGCCTCAGAGTACGATTAACGCAGGTCCTGTGGGTAAAGTTGCTGGTCTGCGTGCAGACTGTTAAAAAGGAACAGTGGAATAGGAGAACCTTGTAAGGTAAACCAGGCTCCATAGAACAGAGTTCTTCTGCCTTGTTTCTCAGAGAGAGGTGATCAGCTAGTAGGGATGTTAATGATATTAATCAATAGTCTAGAGAGTTAGCAAATCCAGGGTATTGGTTCCATCTGTCATCTGTGTCATAAAATTGTGTGAACGTAATAATAATAGATGTTGTTACTTCAAATTTATCGGGCAATGGAGCTCATTGTATAATACCAGGATTATCCTTCTGTATATCTGTGTCACACCTGAATACCTCACTGTTTCTTACAGGTAAGGTCTGCCTTTTTAAACACCTCATGTAGGTTGGTGAAACAGGTCTCACAGGAGTGATTCTAGTCTGTGCGTTTTCTACTTTTTTTGTCTGTATGTCTATAAAAGAATACCTACGGGTTTCAAAGGTTTCCTGGGATCTCAGATTAATCCAGGTTCATTGATCCCAGCTGAACACTGGTGTCTGAAGTGTTATACTTGCTTTTTTCCCCCCTAAATGTACACAGTATTTCTTATCTTTAGGTTTAGTTTTTTTTTCTTTCAGGTTTTGATTCCATTTGATAGTGTTTTTTTTTTTTTCTAACACTATGTTCACATCTTTTGAGGCCTTTCCTCAGCAGTTCCTCCCCTCTCTTTCTTCCTTACTGTCTGCCATCATATTTATATTATTAGATATACACGGTGTGTGGGCGTCACAAAATTAATGTTTGTGCTTCTTTTTTTTTTTTTTTTATGAATATGCTTTTTGCTCCATTGTGTCATTATGAAAACACACTAAGTGCCGCAGATGCTAAAGTCAACGTGACCGTGTAGAGTTCATTTGTTTTTTTAAAAAACAGGTAAAATGGCAAGAGATATTTATCCCTTTGCTCTACTGACAAATACCTCTCCCAGCAGGTCCAGTGGACGGTGGCTCTGTTTTGACTACAGCTTGGAGACGTTTGAGTCAAGCTGAGTTAAATTATGTGTTTGTACGGTTAAAGCTTTAGGTCTTTCAACCATCTCACTGCTTCAGAATAAGAAAAACACTACCCATGATTCATGCCTGTCTCCCTTGTTTTCTCCGACTAATGTGTCTAGCATCATCTGGTTTAATGGTTAATGAGGGGCAGTGTTTATGATCTCAAAAACGACGAGATCCACTCATATTCTATTGGTGACACATTTACGTTTTTCCACAGTGCTCGTACACTGAAGACTGAAGTCTAAAGTTTTGGAAATTCTTGTCTCTTGAATGTCTTTCCCATCAACCCTTGCAGCGATTGGCACACATGGAGATGGATTCACCATGTTGTTTGGTTTGCCTATAAATACACGTGCTTGGCCAATATTTGAAGAATGTTTTTATTTAACCAGAAGTAAAGGATGAACTCTAATAACAGATGCTGCAGCAGAATTTTAGCATTTTTTTACTCTGGCTTTTGTCCATGGTGGGATGACTGGGGTTATTTTTTTTCCCCCTTGTTTACAAGCTGTTGTGACTATGTATTTTGACTTGCAGTTTGAGGTATTACAATATTGGTCATCAGGGAGATGCAGTGGGTGGGGAGGCCTTCCTTCCTATGGATAGAGGCAGGTTTGAGGCTCCAGTGTCTACAAGCACCTTCCCTGTTAAACCATAGAGATCTGGGAAGCTGGCTTTACTGTAGAATATTACTGTTACTGTAGAATGAATTATAAATTATTTTGGATAGGTTTTAAAAGGTATATATGTAATGTATAAATTGTTTTAAACAAGGGGTTTCTATGAATAAAATGAGCATTATCAAAAGACAGAAGTACCATAACAACAAACATTAACCAATGGTTAATCCGTGACCAAGATGAGTCTCTGCATTTATCTGTGTTCCCAGTACATTAAAGGAAATTGTTTTGATTGACAGCCACCTGCTTGCAGGTGACTGTCGATCCCACATCCTACCTGACTCACAGGCTTTACGTTGCTGGCTTTCCTAGAAATCCACTTCAAATAGAGCGAGCATCTTGAGTTTAACTGAGGCAATTTTCGGCAAAGTATTGCAGCCACTATGACACTGTAGCCTCTGCAGTGTCGGCACCACATGCTATTCTATCTGATCGATCACAGAAAAAAAAAATAACACAAATAAAAGGACAGTGAGCTGACGACACAGGAGGGACCATGTTCCCTGAAGATGTTTCACTGTCTGACAGTCTGACAGGACTTCAGCGTCTTATTTAACTGCCATCTATTATCGTTCTGCTGGCTTCCACGTGGCAACCTACACTCTTTTCAGATGCCGACTGACAGCCACATAGGTACAGAACTTCTCACAGTCTCCAGCTGACATTCAGGCATAGTGGCACTCACATTAAATTACTTTTGACAGGGCTTAAGCTGGTCAGATCTGCAGATCAGCTCCACCATATACCCCTTTTCATATTAGAGTGCACCTGAGGAATCCTTTCTTTAACCATTGTCAAAGGGACATATTTAATGTGATCAAGAATAACCGTAGTCTTTATTTACTTTTGTATGAATCCAGTCTGCTGCACTTGCATCCATTCTTTTGTCCTTTGAAACAGGTAAATGAATTCATTCGTGTCTTGTCGAGAGAACAGGGCCAAACAATGTAAAAATGAAATGAAAAAGAAGACGGAATTTTATTGGTGTGTTAATTTTTAAATCCGTCTGTGTGTCCTGTTTAAATATGTCTAGATGATGCAGCGGCTGCAGAGTCTGATGAGTTAGTGGTGGACCGCAGCTATGTAAAGAAGAAACTAGAACATGGACTGACACGGATCTGGCAGGTTTGTAGAGAAGAGTTGACTTCCCCGTTTCTGTCTTCCTTTCTTTGTAATGTCTAAAGCATGTCACAGTCGCAAGTTCTCCCTCCACAAATCACCCCGTTCTTCTCATGTCTCTCTTCAGGATGTCCAGTTGAAAGTGAAGGCCTACATCCTGGGTACAGACATGTCCAACTTCAAATATGACGATTTCATAGTGGTACTGGATGTCATCAGCAGGTACAGCGCACAGCCGCAGCAGACGACTTATTCCTTGTTTCCTTTAATTGGTCTTCCTTATCTTGCTATCTCTGTCTTCTTCTTGTCTTTTTTTCCCTCTTTTTCATGATTATCTACTTTTACATGCAGTCTCTCTCGTTTGCTTTACTTGTTTTTTTTTCAGTTCTCATTTGCTCAGTCACTTACTCAGTTTGTACTTGACTGGAAAGAGTTTGTGTCAGCATATTTGCCATTTGATATTATGTGCTTTTCTTTCTGTTTTGGATGGTTTGCTTTGTTTGGTCTTTGTAAACACCATAGCGAACAGTACTCTGTCTGTCCCTTGACTGGCACGTTCCATTTACCAGAGCAAGTCTGTTTACATTGTGTCTCTATGACCCTGCTGGCTCAGCTGTCATTCAAACTCTCAAAACAGTCCTTCCCAGGCGGTTTTGAGAATAAAGGGCTGTTTTTGATGCAAAGATGTTTTTTTTCTTTATTGAAGGGTAAAATTATATGAACAACAAATTTGGAAAATTACCTGTCAGTTTTAAGGATGGTTTATTTAGAAGTACATTTATAATTTATGTAATTTTTGCAATAAAACCTTAAACTGCTTTATCAGTTTACTTGAGGATCGAAATCGATTGCTTAATCAAATCACTTCTTCAGTGAGAATAGTCCTATCTTGCAGTGTTTGCATCACTGTGTACGCGTACACTCCTCACAGCGTGTCTTCTATCCACATGCTCCATCAGGTGACAGGTGTTCTTGCTCTTACTGACAAAGAGGTGTTGATTATTGGAAACTTCAAGGCCACATACGCCATGAAACACCACTCCTTGGGCTCATTAACACAGCTGATAACACTTGGGGATTTTTTTTTTTACAGTGTAGATTGATTAGGCATAATTAGATTTTCTTTATTTATTCATAAAAAAAAATACTTGTGTCAACAAACAAATGCCTCTGTCTTACTTCTTCCCTCTCCGTCTCCTTCCTTCACCACTATCATTCTGACATCGTTTGTTCCCTTCAACTGTTTCAGGTTGATGCAGGTGGGTGAAGAGTTCTGTGGCAGCAAGTCAGAGGTCCTGCAGGAGTCTATCAAACGCCAGAGTGTCAACTACTTTAAAAACTATCACAGGTACAGGTGTTTCCATTGCTTCTATGCGACAGTGTGACAATTAGACATCATTTCTGTTCATTCACTGAGCTGATAGGATTAATTATGTGTGAACAATTAGACATAGAGTGCATGTGCAGCCCCCCTGATATTACTGAAAGAATGTAGTGAGATGATAGTAGGTGGAACAGATTTTTGGACAGCAGGTTGTCAGTGCTTGGCAGAAACTTTTACACACAGTCACAGCCATTGGCTGCCTCTAACTCACTCAGTTCCCAGTGTAACTCTCTTTGGAGTAGACGTGTAATTACATGGTAATACTCACTGAGCTGGAAGCACATTTACATCTTGATTACATACCCCTCACCATCCCCCCACCCGTCAGCCACATGAATATGAATACTTTCACACACGACAGCTCCACAACATCAGAGGTGATTTGCATTGATCAGTGATTGTAATTACCTGTCACAAATCATTGATAAGATGCTTAAATATCAGAGAGCTAATATGCCTCATACTCACGACACAAAATTGCAAAGGGGTGAGACGCGTGGTGGCATGATGGGATACATGTTTTTTGTAAGAGGTGATGAGATGGAGGCGATCTCAGTGTGAAATTGTGAAAAAGAAGTTCTGACAGAAGAAGAAGAGGAGGTGGACATGCAGCAGCGTTATGAAGGCATATTATCAAACCCCTCCATGCATGCTCTCACACATACACACACACATCTGCACTGCTGGCCAGGAGGCTTCCAGTGTGCATCATCTTTACGTTAGGTTTGATTCATTTTCCAGGCAGGTGTCATTCCCAAAGAGATTACCCATCAATGAACTTTGACTGCCTGATGCCTGTATTTGTCTGTCGGCTGCCTGCAGTCACACACTCAGTCACTGGGGCGGGTACATGGCATTGGTTGTTGGCCTGTGGGTGCAAAGGACAGAATGACATTGTCAGAGCTCAGACATGATAAATATCTAAGAGCTTTGCCACAAGTAATTTCTTCCCCCCCAACTCATTTTCTCTGTGATGTTTTGTTTTGATGTCCTTTAATTCTCAATGCATTATATTTAGGAAATATAGCTAAAGGGAAGTGGAGCCAGGATGGTTAAATAAAGTTTATTTAAGATCCTACTGTATGTTGAAGTCAACCAAAGTTTCCATTTAAAAAAAAAAAAAAAAAAAAAAGAAATTGCACCGCTCCTTTCTGTGTACATGAGAGCGTGCTGTGTGCGTTTTCCTGAATTGGGTGCATTGGCCACTCACCACCAAGTTTCAACCCTCACGTTGAGCTAAAGTTAGCTAGAATAAATCTAACCTCAGCACTGGGTAGTTGTTGACATATTGCCAAACCTGCATAGTTTCCACACAGGTTGCAGTCTGATTACATAACCAGTAGGTGGTTTTCTTCAGTTATTGGTAGACTCATACCCAGCTGTCCGAGTTAGAAAGACAGGGAAGATGTAGTGGTGGTTGGGGTGGCAACACAGGTTTATAGACGGAGGGAAGATTGGACACTATAGTGACTCACTATCGTTGTTTGAGGTACAAAGTGGTTCTACGGGACAGGATGGACGAGGGCTAGCTGATTAGCTTGCTACCTTAAGTTGATATCTCTGTAACACAATATATAGATGTCTTTGACATGACTTCAAAACTATTGTTTCTTCACATTCTGTTGATAATCGTAGTTCGTTTTTGAATGTCTTTAACTAAAATACTCATACATTACCCCTTTAAGACGAGTAACACAAGTCCACATTGCTCTGACATTTCCCACAGAAAGACCTGATATTGACCTAGCGGGTGAGCACCTGGGTGGCTGTCTTAAGTTGTGATCACAGTTAACATGGAAACATGTTACGCACGCACACCACACACACACACACATCTTCCTTTTCAGTTCGCATCAGTGACCTTTGCAGGGTTTGTTTATGTCAGCTCATTTAATCTGGGCTCTCGGGACAAGGGAGTTGGCTAAATATACGAAATGGCATGAGGTCAGTAATGGACAGATGTTGACTTCTTCTGTTTTACTTCTTGTTTTTTTTTCCTCCTCCATCTGCTCAGGGCACGATTAGAAGAGCTAAGGATGTTTCTGGAAAATGAGACATGGGAACTGTGTCCAGTGAAGTCTAACTTCAACATCGCCCAACTCCATGTGAGTAAGAATCACATCACTGGGGCGGGAAAGTGATGCATGGTAGCATTCATTTATTCCACATCGTCACCCACTGCACTCCCCCCGCTGATCCTCCACCACCACTGTGAAATTTGCATAAGGATATGAAACAGAGGATTCTCCTCAATGATTTCTGTGTGTGTGTGTGTGTGTGTGTGTGCGTGGGTGTCTCAGCTTGTGTATTTGGATAGGAGTAGTGAAGTTCACTGCACATTATATAACACAGATGAAGATGAAACGGCTGCTGTCCCTTGTGGCGTGTGTGTTAGAGGGTTTTATTTCCCCACACTCATGAGCAACAATTAAAAAAAAACAGATAAAGCCTTGAGCATTAGTGCCCAATGTAGATCATGTACAGCCACCACCAAAAATGTTTTAAGCATGCAATGGATACATACTGGAAACAACTCAAAGAAAAAAACCATTGTGCTTACAACATGTTCAGCTGCCTTCACATAGAAGCAGAAATGATAAATGGAAAGGAAGAAATGTCAGAAAGATGAATGGACTTAGTTCAAAGTCTGTTTTTTCATTTTCATACATCTTTTTTTCCCTTCATGTCCGTCTTGCTCGGGTAAATGGTGTTTAAAATAAAAAAAACAAAAAAACCCATATGCAAAAAAATCTGATTAATAAATGGCATGAGAATTGTGTGTGTACATAACTTTATGGTACACAACCTATTTAATGCTTTTGTTGTGTACTTCTATTTTATACTTTATATGTGAACTTTTTGTGAGAGAGTATGTTTGGTAGAACAGGTCAATTTTTTTAAATGCTCAAATTCCAAAGTTGTTAAATTATTATTAATAAGTTAATTTAAATTAAACACAAAACCTATTTTCTCCATTTCCTGTCTTATGTGTCTCATTTTCACCAAACACAAACCTACATCTGTTGTCCTTCAAAGTGTCTCTCTGTCCCATCTTCTCCGATCCAGGAGTTTAAGTTCATGGGCCAGTGTCGCTCCCCATCCGTTTCACCGAGCAGACAGGCCACGTCCTCGTCCACCCTGGCCCAGGAGGAGCTGTCTCTGTTCCAGCAGTATCTTCAGGAGGGAAACCCATTTGAGATGCACATCGAGCACAAAGAGGAGGAGACGGAAGATGTGCTGGCATCTAATGGGGTAGGCGCCAACAAAAGGCAGTTGCAAATAGCTGATGCTTGCTTAATGGTTTGCATTGCAGAACTTGATTATTATAGAACTTTGATGAGTTTTACTGTATATCTATCAGTATGATTGTGCAACTGCATCTTCAAAGCAAAAGACCAGCCTAGCTTGACTTGGGGGTGAGATCACTGGCTCCTTATCTTGTCCACTAACTTAAATCGAAGGCTTCTGCTAGCCACGCCAGTGTGAAAACCCCATGGGCACTGGCACGCACCTTTATATTAAACAACAACCAAACAGTGGCTACTAATGTGTGGTTAAGAAGGAGCAGGATAATCAGTAAACAATCTATAGTATTTTCACTAGCAAGATACTGTCAGTTGCTGTCAGTCAATGTCAGTCCCTTGAGGAAATTTTCAAGTCACAGGTGTGACACATCAACTGTTTTTATTTATATGGATCCATTTTCCTCTCAGGCTCAACATCAAAAGCAATATTGCACTATCTAACATATGAGGCTTACAGAAACCCTAGCATGGCTTGCTCTTAAGCTTGTAATCCTTTCAATATGGCTCTTGTGTTGCCTGAGCTCGCAGTTAAGGACAAAGAAAATATTGTCTTATTTCAGGGCATTACCTGAACTCTCCTCTGAGAGGTGAATGAATTTTCTGCTTCTCCCCCCTCAAGTCAGATGGTTTTCTTTTTGTTTTTAGATATTTTAATCACAATCCTTTCACACATCCTTTTGTTTTACACTGTTTTCTTTTTGAGTAGCCAGTTTGTATTTTGTGTTATTTTAAAATCTTTGTGGATCTTTCATTGAAGTGTTATCCAATCAACAGATCAGATAACACAGTTTCACCATGGCATCATATTTTTTTACACTTGTCTTCCACAACTGGCGGTGTGCTATGAAAGTTTCCCAGCGTGTTATAACAACGCTTGACTTCTTTTTGTCTTTTTATGCTGTACTGTGTTTCTTCTCTGCACTGGCTCTTTGACCGTCATTTTCCCCGACCTCCATCTGGTCTTTCTCTTTCTCGTTTCTCAAGTATGAATCAGATGAGCTGGAAAAGAGCGCGTATCAGGATTATGACAGCGACAGTGATGTCCCCGAGGAGCTCAAGCAGGACTACGTGGACGAGCAGACGGGTGACGCCCCTCTCAAGAGGTCAGTTTCAAGTCACATTATTTTACTCCTGTCAGGAGGCACACATCTCAGGCAAGTTACGTGGCCTTTCCATGTCTGCTCCCTTTCAGATTAATGAAAGAAAGTGAACACTTCACATTATTCACAAACATAAAATAAAATGATCTGTCCTTGAATTGTTTTTAACAGAGTTCTAAAAATATGCAAAGCCATGTATTACTCCATTTTGTATGCATTTCGCTACGATCATTTTAGCTCACCTCTGCCTAACCCTGCTAAGTATGCAGAAAACTTGCATAAAGCTTTTTGTCTACTCATAAAAAATTCTCTTTCTTCCCATCTCCACCTACGTGATTAGTAACTATTGAAAGATTAGTCGCTGTTTAATAACTGCAGAGGCAATCATGCGCTTCTCTGCACCTCATGCAAAAGGATTCATTTTCATTTGAATGAGAAATTTGAATGCAATTGAAGAAAATCTTGTATCTTGTCTGTTTTATTATCAGTGCCAAATTCTTAGGGTCATATAATTTATGCAAACAGTAACCACCTTAGCATGTTATAGCTGTAATTATGTGGTCTTCTTCTCAAGTTCATGTGGTGGGCGTCATAAATAACCAGATAAACTGGGATGCAATGTGATGGAGTTGTGAAATTTATAACCCTCTGTGTGCAGTTTGGAGTGTCTTTAAAAAAAAAAAAAGCTTCTGTACTTTATTTGTATGTGGTGGGTAGAATTACTAAGAACCTAGGACTGCGTGTGTTTGTGTGTTTATGCGTATCTGAGAGCTGACATCAGGTTTTGCACCGGATTTGTACGGGAAACAAGACACACAATACTATTACTTATTCAGCAGCTCCTCATTACAGGGGCATTTTTATAATGATCATTTCCTGTCATATGTGAAGTACAGTGACTTAGTAATGGTGTCGTGATGTTTGTGCTCAGGGTTGTCTCGTTATTTCACAGGTCTGACATGGTTGATATTTTTCCTTTAACTCTCACAACATTTCCTGTTCCGCCTATAGCCACTAAAATGCTAATTTCTGAATTCTGTTTTTTTTATAAGCAGGAATCACTAATGGTTAATTATTGAATGGGTGGCGTGATCACATCCAGAAATTATTCAGCCCAAGTAATGATTGCTGGTTAATATGACTCGATTATCAGTGTCAGGGGTCTGGTTCTCCAGGATCACCAGTTCACAGACTTTTACCACCTTGGGTCCTTCAGTGTCTCCTGCATTGTGTAATGGGTTCTGATTGATCAATTACAAGAGTGTGACCCGCACTAAGGTTTTGAACCTGTCCGATCGTTGCGGTGGATTAGTGATGTTAACACATATTACTGAGTCTTTTCTGTTCTCATGATTCTGCCCTACTTTCTCTTTCACTCCCACTTCCTGCACACATCAGTGTGTCCCGAGAGACCATAAGAAGCAAGAAAAAGTCTGACTACAACCTTAATAAAACCAATGCACCAATTCTCACCAACACCACCCTCAACGTCATCCGGCTTGTTGGTGAGTTACACACACACACACACACACACACACACACACACACACTCTACCACTTACCACTACTTGAGAGCAGCCCAGACTCAGCCGCAGTGGGTGTCCTCTCTGGCCTGCTGAGATTTCCATTTATTCACCAATTAAGCTAGCAGCTCATTGCAGTCAGCATGCTCAGGTGTGACTGAGCTGCACTAATAATGGTTAGCCTTCGCCCTGAGCTCTGACCTTTTGTTTCCAAAGAGGTGCTTACACGTCTTTGTGACGTGGCTGTAAAGACATCGGGTCCCGTCCTTGGGAGAGCGTGCCCTTTGGCAAGGCGACCCTCTTGATCTGATTTTCGTGTGTGAAAATGAATAAGAGTAGGTAGTTATCTTTCCTGTGTGGCTCTATGGTTGAATAAAACTTTTTGTGAATTCATTTAATAACTGATTCAGATTCGTAACATTCCAAACAATACATGATTTCACGTTACTACATGTTGTTTGCTGTAAAAATATTTCTCCATTCTCTGTTCATACCTCAAAACTTTACTGCGCATGTAGTCTTTTTTCACACAATAAGTAACATTGATTTACAGCCATGTGAGAAGCTTAAAGTAAGAAAAAGCCTAAGTTTGATTCCAAGCAATCACTTCTAATTCAGTCTACGCAGGTCTTTGATGGAGTTAGATTGCTCTCTGAGTTCTTGGAGCAGAATTAAGGAGAAAGGGCGTGAAAAATGAGAGTGTTAGAGAAATAGTGCTGTCTCAGTGGCAAAGCCAGCTAGATTGAGTTTATTTCTTCTTTTTTTCCCCTTCCATTCATCAGTTCTGAATCAATGGTAACCTTGTTACACTCCTGTACCTCTGTACTTATTGCTTTTATTACCTTCCTGTTAAATTAAATCCTTACCCTCAAGTGTATGCAAATGCAGTGTGCTCCTGCTAAAGTGCCTCCCCAAAGGACGTGGTTTCACTGTGATTAACCTACAGTAGTTTTACTTACTCTTTTAATCTCCTGCAAGATTTACTTAAGAACAGAACCATTTCATTCACTGCAAACTGATCTACTCAAGCAGGAAAAGAAAAAAAACTCACTGTGTGTGTCACACACTGGTGTACAGCCAGGGACACTTGTCCAACAAACCCAGATATCTGGTAACTGTTATACGTTTGTGTCCCCTCCGTACAGGAAAGTACATGCAGATGATGAATATTCTGAAGCCGATCGCCTTTGATGTCATCCACTGCGTGTCACAGCTCTTCGACTACTACCTGTACGCCGTGTACACCTTCTTCGGACGCAACGACATGGTACAGTGTTTCTGATCCCTTTTACTGTTTGATTTCATGCAGAAGAGAAATAAGTAAATACTGAGAGGCAAAGAAGCACACGCTCATAGTATATAGAACATACTAGATTTTTGACATTTCAAATGTCAGCTATGGCACTTTTTACCTTTGTGACCGTCTCTGTTAACGGTATACGGTAAAATAGACCATTTATAAACTTTGAGTTCTACACATACCAACCGCGTCATGTAGCGTTATTTGATGTGCGTCTGTTGACATTTGTAAAACGTACAGACAGAACTAGCAGTCAGACTATGGAAGCCTCAGTGTGGCAGTTTGGTAAGTAAATTAAATGTGCTAAAAATTGCTGCTTTTCTGGAGAGTTGACGCATGTTGATGCTGCGAAATAGGGCAGTTGCGAATCCTGACGCATTTACAAATGTCAAGATGCTGCCGATGTGTGTGCTCACATAGAAAACAGTTTGCCACGGTAGCATAGATTTAAGCTGCCAGCAATGAACCACAGCATGATGTACATCATTCTGCAACGGCGTGTGTGTGTGTGAAAGGAATGTGAGCTAGCGAGTTAGTGATACCCCCACAAGTAATTGGGTGGGTTTTTTTTTTTCCTTTCAGTGGTATGGTGCTTATTTTCTTTCTTTTTTCTTTAATACTTATTAGATGATATACAGTGAGACGGGGGATAACCACTGCCTCCATCTTTTCTCGTTGCTGTCCATCTCACAGTAAAAATTTCAGCTGAATGATAGGTTACAGTCTGCGAGCCCTGTCTCCCCCACTCCATCTAAAGACTATCATGTCATTTATACTGTGCCTCACAAAGAAAGAAAACACCATTTGTGTCACTATCACCCTCAGGGAAGTGGTAATGATAGCAACAAAATGACTTCTGTCCCATCGAGGTGGAAGAGATAAAGAGGAGGATGAACGCTCTGCGGGGGCCGCTTCAGTACATATTATTGGCATGTTTGTGTGTGTGTGTCTGTCTGTGTGTGTGTGTGTGTCTGTGTCATGGGGAGAAGAAAGAAAGTGACACACTAGTTGCAAGCTGACGGCTTGTCAGGAGGTCTCTTTTCTCATGTGCCTCAGTCTGACCACTGTGGCTCCACGAACGGTGTGTGTGTTTCTATCACTTTCACTGTCTTCATGCCTTTATTCGTATCATGTCTTTCTCCATGTCACTGTCTACTTTGTCATAAACTCTTTTCCTTTACACATATATTGTATTTCATTTTTCTCAGACAAGCCTGCTCTCTCCCTCTCTCCTTCTTTTTCATCTTTTTTGCCATGTCCTTAATCTTACACTCACTGCTCCTGTCACATGGCATCACTTGTCTCTCATTCCTCCTGCTTTTTTCCTCTCCCTACTCCCATGCCACTCTCTGTCTCTCTGTCCACATTTCTTTGAAACGCTCACTTTTTTTTTCCCTCTGTAACTCTAGTCCTCATTAAGTGTCATTTCATGAACCCATTCATTTCATTAATGGTCTCACTCAAAGAGGCACCTACAGTAAAATGCTAATGTCCCCATGAATTTTTAAAAAGCTGCTAGAGATTGCTAGGCACATATGCTGGTATTTTGACCTAGGCTCCGCTCTCTTTACACCACTGGAATCAAGATGGACTGCTTGACTTCTCTACTTGCAGAGTAATGGGTGACATTAATATTCAAAAGGGTAAATACCCCCATTATCTGTGTATATTGGCCCCTGTCAAGTCAAGCTGCAGTATTGACTCTGTCACACATATGCTAAAGATGTATTATGTGCCGTGCGCACAGATTCTCCATCACCATTGATAACCAGACTTTCAGCTGCCGGGATCGGGAGAGGAAGATTTACAAACACATTTTTGGAAAAGTGATTAATGTTTCAAAATTATGAAAAGTTCCTGTGCCCTGTGGGAATAACTTTCATATTTTATGTGGGTGTCTATTCTAGGAAGAGACAGAAAAAGGAGATAGTGAGGCAAAGGGGGCTAGACAGACAGATGTGAACTGAGGGATGCACAGAAGATAAAGATAGAGAAGTATGTACTGTGTCACAGAGAAGAGGAGAGAGGCTGGTTACCAAAACAATGAAGAAGAAAAGGTGCTGAGACAGCTGCAGAGGCAGAAAAAGAGAAAACAGATCAGGAAACTGTCTGACATATGAATAGATGGCTTCTCTGAAAAATGAGCAGTAACGCAATAAAATAGTTTCATTCTCAACCCCTGACTCCCACAGACAGGTCTTCACACTGGATGCCATTCATCTTGGGTTCTGAGTGTTTATACTGTGACCTATAGTAAAATAAAACCCACAGATACCCTCTCCAATGTGTTCTATCTTCTTTCAGATAATTGAACAAGGCTAAATTAAAGCTATAATCTCACATACTGGATTCATCACTGATGGCAAGGAGTTATAATTTGCCTCTCTAATGCAAAGCTTTTTAACTTTCTGTGATGAATAAACTGAACTTCACATGCAGAATCGGTGGAATGTCCCTTTAATGTGTTAATTTGTTAACCATATTATTGTTGTAAGAAATTTTTTTTTTTTAAATAGATGTAAATTTGAATGCTGATTTTGAATGGACCACACACCATAAATTATTTTGTATAACCTTAGGGACAGCAGTTTGACACCTTCTGAAACAAGTATCTCCACCAGTAGTCCATGGTGCATCTGAAAGAATATTTCAATTTAAGAGCGAGTGCAATTTAATGTGTGGACACATTACGCTACACAACAAGAAGTGATGTCAAATTAGGACACTACCAGCCATGTGATACTGGCCATGTAACCTAGTCACAAGATTGAGTAATAATTGGATATTTCCTTTCCTTTTGTTGTGGCACTTGAATTAAAGAATTTAAATGTGAGGCAAGTACAGTGTAGACATGTACAAAGTCCACCCATTACTTCCATTAATCTCTTTCTTTGTTTGCTTCCTTCTTTATGCTTTTTTTTCAGTTCTGTAATTCTCCCTCACTGTTAGTTTTTTAATTTGACCTTTTGCTTTTTGTTTTTTCCCTCCTTTTGTCCATTTGTCATCCATAGCCTGTCCCAAGCCCGTCTTTGCCAACTCAAGGTGGCAGAGAGGCGGGCGCTGCCAGGGTGGTGGGTCCTGCTTGCTTGGTAAGAGTAGACCCAGAAGTGTTTTGACTAATACGCAGGGTCGTACTCGCCTTGTGAGTCCAAACTACTAGACAGAGCTTGTGGTGTGGTTGGTTTGAAGCTCTTGATGCTGCGTGTGATTTGCTTCCTCAGTCGACATCTGGCACACAAGAGAGTGATTATTTCAGAGGCATTTAGATGCTGAGTTTGCTGTGCTTTCACCCTCTCCACACTCCTCCTTCACCTCTTGTCCATCATCTACTGTAGCGGGTGTGATTGTCTGATGCTGATGTCTGTTTCTCCCAGTTACTCCTCCCTCTTTTGGATTAGAGTGGGCTAGAAGCAGAAAGTAAAGATTCTCTCATCTCTGGCTACGTGAGATGAGAGCAGATGATGCTGCGCGTGTGTGTGTGTGCGTGTGCGTGTGCGTGTGTGGCGTGCTTTCACACTCTGCTAAAGTATGTGTTCTCAGAGAGGAAAGTGTTTGTGCACGGTGCAGACAGTAACTGTGTGTGTTTATGTATGTGTGTATTCTACAGTATGAGTCATCGGGTCTGGGCCTTATCAGCAGCAGACTGAGAACCACACTGAACCGGATCCAGGAGAGCCTCATTGACATGGTAAGACTGTAACTCCCTCTCCCCCTCTTCCCCCTATTCTCTGTCTCACTTTCTCTTCTACTCACTTTCACCCTCTTTCTCTTTTACCATTGCTCATTACCTCATTGCCTGTCTCATTTTCTGACACAAACATGCTCTCTCTCTCTCTCTCTCTCCACTCTGCCCCTTCTCCCTCCCTGTCCTTATGTGTCTCTCTCCTCTTTATGCCTCTCCCCGTATATTTTTGTCCATCTACTCTGTCCATCCCGGCCACATGTGTGGTCTTATTGCCGAGAGAGCCCACAGCACGTGTTGCCACAAAATGCATTATGGGTCATCATTATCTGGCCAGTGGTCACTCACACATTCACACACCTCCCTTTGTTTAAGTGGCCCCACCAGGTGGATGATGTGTGTGTGTTATTCCATTAGGGCTTTCAATCACTGCTCCCTTCTCTAATACTACATAGTGGCAATTAGTCTGGTCCAGTCCACCCTCTCCACAGTTTTTGTCTGGCGGCGTATCTTTCTACAATCTGTCTCCTTTCTGTTATATGATGATACTAGTGTCATCTCTTGCTTTGCCTGTCATTCGTCTCCATATCTGACAGCCATCTTGGCCTGTGCTCAAAGATACCAGACGTGGACTGTAGTCTGGCCTTAATCTGCGATGCCACTGAAGTTCTTCTCCCCTGGAGGCGAATATGTAATTCTGTTGATGTTTTGGCTTCTTTTTTTTAATTGTTTTTAGTAAGAAAAAGAAACAATGAGTTGTATCCTATGGGTCTAATTATGGTAGAAGTCTAACGAATGGCTCACTGTACTCACATTTTAGTCACTCTGCCTTGAATTCAAATGTGAATACTAAGAATCAGCAAACCTTCTTATTCTTTTAGAACTGAAATTATTTACATATGTACACATCTGTTGTGTACATTCCTGTTTAGAAGTGTCCCCTTTGGAAGCTGTAGAAACCCGATGACATTAGCACAGGTTTTATTTCAGACAAACGTTAAGCTCAGTACTGGAAAATAAAGACAGATATTGCTTATGCATAGTTAAATTAAATTTTTTATCATATGTCACAGAATTGTGACTCACAGTACGCCATCAGCTCTGAAAATGGAAAAAGAAAATGTATCTTTTTTTTCCCATGGTGAAATCCTGAATAATGTTATTTCATTTTTCATTTTCTGTGAACCTGTGGGGCTTTCTCTCTCTCTCTCTCTCTCTCTCTCTCTCTCTCTCTCTCTCTCTCTCTCTCTCTCTCTCTCGAATATCCTTTCTAATTTCATTTTCGTACATTCACGTCACACCAGGCTGTAGGACACACTATTAAAGTTTGTAATTTTGTTTTTGAGTCATTTTTGCAGCTTTAAGAAAAGATCAAATGGAAATTTCATCACTGATTTAAACTGTGCTAAATTCCGACAGCATTTACAATATGCATACGTCGAACATCAACAGCAATCTCATTGTTAATGTATAGCACCTAAGAATATATAGCGAGTTGAATGGAGCTGAATTCTTTTCCAAACAGAATCACCTTTGCATGTAGATATAATCAGCAGTTTTTCACAGTGGGGAGCATACACCATCCAAAGCACCTTTTTCCAAACACAGTGGTTATTTGACAGTGCAGCATAATGGCGTTTTGCTGTGATAGCAGTGCTGGCTACTTGGCTGGAATGTTCATAGCTTAGCAGTTCAGGGGTGGCCTGAGGACAGGGGGAAAAAAAAACAAGAGAAAAAATAAAGCCGGAAGACAGAAGGAGGAAAACAGATGAAAGTCCGAAAACCCAGAAGAGAGTAAGGAATTATCAAAACTTTAAATTGTGATAAGCAATGTAATGTAGCAACATGTTTTCTCATCCCTGGAGACACTATAGCAGCTTGTCACACCTCAGTAATTTCCCAGCGACATTGTGAGCCATGTTCAAAAGTCAGACGGGTTACGGCTGACAAGCTCGGTGGTCAGCTGCCTTGAGCAGTTCGGGGGATAAACACGTGTTTATCCCCTGAACTGTTCAACGGATCAAATGGACACAGACAGACGAACGAACAGACTACATGGGACGAGAGAAGGACAACAGAGGAGTGGGATGCACTGCACTGAGACATTTGTGGCTTTCTGTGTTAGAGAGAATGAGTTCTCTCAGGGGACAAAACGGTGCTAAACCTAAACCGCAAGCATGCACACACATACACACATTTCAGATGAGCATAATCATATCACTTTGTGGCCATCTCAGGCAGCCTGATTAAAAGCTATTTAAAACCACCTCAGAGGGAGGACACAGCATCGGGCTTTGTAACTACACCCATCCTCTCTCTAATTTATTGGCAAATGCTTTTAGTCGGTCCTTTAGCATATGCAAAACTATTTTAGCTCATCTCAACAAATCATTCTATGTTGGAAAAATGCCCTATTTTCCAAACCAACACTGCACTCCCTAGTTTTTTTTTTTTTAATCTCTGTCTCGCCCTCCTTCTGCTCTTCTGTGTTTCACATTGTGACCTGCACTCATAAATCTCCCGTACACTCACTCTTCTATTAAAAGTATTAATATGCACCGACTGTGTACCTGTTTGGGGAAAAAAAAAAAAGCTGATATTTGCATAGCGCTCTCATTTCCAGAGCTAATGTGTGAACTATTTATATCCAGTTTTCATGGTGTTATTAGATACGGGAACATATGGATTATAAATCCGTCTTTTTTTTTTTTTTTTTTTTTTTTTTCTAATATGAGTGACTCTACTCCATAGTGGAAATGTGGATATATTCACGTAGAGTACACAAATGCACTCCTCCACCTGCATATAAACACACACACACACACACACACACGCCCACGCACTCCAGAGATTGCGGCAGGGTAGACCTCATTTGTAAACTGATTATAAAGTTAATTGCACACTGCATTTCAACTGAGCCGCTCAATCCTTGCGGTTTTGTTCCCCTGATTTGCCGTCGCAACTGTTTGATTCCAAAACCAATGTGCTGGTAATGACTCAGAGTCCCATATGAACGGCAGCGAGGTTCCATCTCATCTCGGCTCAGGTACAGAGCGGCTTCATCTTAAATTGGGATCTCCGTTGGGAAAAAGTAAAAGATCATCCCTTAGTTTATGTTCTATTTCTCTGCCTCCCGTATTCTTGATTACCTTTCTGAAACCCTGCTGCTTCTCTGGGTCTGACAGTTTTCATTTGGAGTTTACTCACTTTTGACTTTGAATATTTAGTGTTTGAAGGTTGTGAGGTTAGAGAGAAACTTTGGAGAGTGGCAGAGATGTAATTGCCTTGTTCAAATATTGAACCTTTTTTCCATAAAACACTTGTTATATAATGTTTAATCACATGCGCTGTCATCTACTCCAGCTCCATGTTCAAATGTGTCGTCTTTACCTGAATGTGAAGCTCTGAATTGTTTTACTAGAAAGGAATCAGCTGTCTTGTGGAATGGTGATTTGCTTTCAATCCTTGCTTGAAAAAAATTAAATCCTTTGGTAATACAGCTTGGGGCGAGTTGGATGACAGTGCCATATCAGAATAATGCCATGAACCCCACCTGTGGCCATATTGTCGCTGCCAGAAAGTTCAGCTGTGACAGCTGTTGGTCGTTGCTGCAGGCGATTTTGTGAAGGGAGCTGACACAGGCTCGCTCTGGTTCGCTGTCTTTTTACCTCAGTCACTACATAAACCACTGGTATTTACTCTTTCAATCAGTCAGTCCATTTTTCTCACTTGTTTTTGTAAGTCTTTCACTGTCATTCCCTTTTTTTTTCCCTTCACTTTTCCTCCTTTCATGTTATCTGTTCATGCTATCGCCTCCTTCTCTTCCGCAGCTGTGTGCAGAAGAGATTACATGCCTCTCAACTGTCAGCACAAATAACTGCTTGTATCGTTCCACATAGCTTATTGGTGCTTCTGACCAGATATACAATGGTGTTTTTGTATGTGTGTTTATTTCAGCGTTTACCAGCAGCCCAGGCACAGAGATAAGGTCATGGACCTAGAAATTATGTTTGATTTACTTGTTTTTTTTTTTCCTGTGAATTTACTTAATTTTCTCAAGTCAAGCCACAATTGTGTGTTGAGTTGATTAGGTGTGTGTGTGTGGAAGTGGGTGTTTGTGTGTGCGTATGGCTGTTTATGGATACTCATCTTCAGTGTATAGTGGGGCTCAGCCTTTTTCAGGCCTGGCACTGAAACTGCAGTGAGGAGTTGGGTAATTTCTGAGTTGGCACCGGTTGTCTGGCAGTGAGGGAGCCTGCAGAAACGTACACAAAAACACACACTGATAGATGAGAAAATGCACATACACCAAGAATTTACAGTTTTGAACTTAAACAAACTAACACCTATAGATGTGTAGTTGTGCTGTACTGTACAGTTTCTGCTTTGAACACTGCCTGTCCAACACACTCTTCATGCTCTCTTCCTGCCTGTGTCCCAGTAGCAGGGTGATAATCCCTAAGCATGTGGTTGTGGTTGTGGTTCGCTACACTGGCTTTGGTGCTGCCAACACACACTGGCATGCTGCCCTTCATGCGTGGCACTGGCTAATGTCTCACACACACACACACACACACACACACACAGGCTACATTGTCTCATGCACAAACTACATGCTGAGCCCAGTCATTAGTTCTGCGTCTCTCACGAGGGCACATCACTGTCCGGGCTGGTGTCTTTGTTGTGGCCTGCTGTCTCGCTCTCTGAATGGTGCAACAAGCCAGAGGGGATTGCCATTTGACAGGGATTATAGATCATAATTAAGCTCCATGGTGTGACTCTTTATACTGCAGTTGTCAGGATGTGACAAGTAATGACATTTTGTTGGTGTTTCAGCAGAACACTCGCACACACTTCATTGATAGATTCAGCTGCAGGTCATGTTCCTCAGTTGTGAGGAGGCAGCTGATCCCCCTGGATACGGCAGCTCGGCTTCCTGTCTGCAACTTGTGTCGATGACTCATCACATCTCCCAGTGCGACAGACACGGTGATGAGGAGAATTACACGCTTTAATTGAAATCCTTTCATTTGTCTTGTGCATTTCTCTCTTTCCCAGCACCTTGCACTTCACTTTGGTTCTTTCACGTTCAGCTTTCTTAATTCAAGTAGTTCAAGCAAGGTAGTTTCTTCTTCTATCTCGGCCGCTTTGTCATCCCAAAGCAGGTGAGCGGGCCGGCAGCTATGGGAAAGGACATTGCCAGAGATAGGCTTAGAGGGGGCGGGGTGATGTCACACAAAATAAATGAAGGCCCTAATTCCATTTGACATGTATCTAATGAGAACCAAATTTCTAGTATTAGAGTGACAAAGAGGTGCAATAGGATCCACTTGACAGTAATTGCCTGGCAGCCAGTCCACTCGACTTGGCCATAAATCTCTATGGAATGGATTTGAGAGGAGTAAGCAGTCAATCACGATAGATTGAGACACTTCAACTGAGAGATCACTTTTCAACTCCCAGCTGGAAGCTTCCTTTGTGACAAGGGTGATTACAGAGCTATCAAGCTTTTAGAGTGATTAGTTATTTATTTTACAGGGAAATAACATGTAAGTTTTTTGGTTTTTTTTTTAAACTTACTCAAAGCTCCTTTTTTGTCATTTGAATAATACAAGAGCCAAATTTTCTTTGCTAGGCTACAGGACTTCACTCTACAGTTGCTCACTTTGTCCTTGTCTATTAATTCCAAAACACAAACACACTTAGTTCACTGTTAAAGAAATTGACAGGCTGGAAACCAGTGAGTTTTTGGGAGATTTTTGCTTAAAAAATGTCTTCAGTGATCAGTTATCAAAACTGTGTGTGTGTGTTTGTGTTCTGATCCAGTTTAACCAACAGTGCTTACTCAAACTGACTTTAAAGTAGTGAAAAGAGCACTGAAGAAAGGCACAAATGCAAAAATCTCTCATGTGAAATGACCATAACTGTTCTAACTTTGTTAGTTTTATAAGCGTTCATGTAGGACAGGCCCACAGTAAGAAGCTGATTCAGAAAATAGGTTTTCAGGACCTTCTTTTCGTATTCCAACCATTTATGTTGAGGATTATTTCTTGTCCATCCTGTAGGTGTATATAACATCACTTCACGCAGTTCAAATGACAGATCCAGTAGACTCGATACTGAAAGGGAGCTCCCGTCTCTCCTCAGGTGTCTGCTGCTGCTGATAGATAGTGCCTCCCATTCCCCCATCAAAACAACCTCTGGCTGTTCCTCAAAATTAAGCTGCTCACAACAAATCACCTCATGAACTAGCAGAGTAAAGCCAGTAATAAATTAGATGCTCCAGCAGAGGTGAGCCTTGACTCAGCACTTTAGAAAAAAAAAAAAAACAGATTTTTTTTTCGGAGCCAAGCGAAACCCGTGGTCTGCAATGCAGACTGTGGCTACTTTAGGAATAATTATGGAGCCAGTAGTAATAGTTTGTTTCCCCAGCGATCGGACAAACAGTGCAGCTGAAGTTTGGAAGCTACTAGAACAAAGCTCATGGGTGGTTTAGCGCTCATCAAAATAGCAAAGGAAATTATGTTGGGTTGGAAGTAGGAGTATGGCCTGTACAAATTCTGAAATGCTCTCCAGAAAGATGAGACTGGGAGCCGAAGCTGGTAGGATTTTTTTCCCCATGGACCTGCGATCCGGTTCTGTGGAGTTTCTAAACTGTCCATCCTGATCGATACAAAGCTTTAGTGTCACTTCTCCCTGAAGCATTATGGGAATAAGATTACATCCCAAATGAATACTACAAAGTACAGAAAGAAACACAACAGCTTTAACCATCTGTCATCAAGGATAATTTTCATCTGAATAAATATCTCAGCCTCTTTTCTTTGATGTGTATGATGAAAAACAGCAGGGATTTAAAGTCATCAAGCTACTGCTGTACCCCTGTTTTTCAGTCTCATTCAAAGCTTTGCTCTTGTCTGTTTTCAACCCCTCCACGCCCCTGACGTTAATTTTTGTTCGTTTTCTTTTCAGTGGGAATTACAGAGCTTAATTTCTAATCATTACACAATGTTAGATAAGCTCCCTGGCTTTGACGCTTCATGTCTTCATACTCGCTAATGTTGTTGGTCCACATGGGGAAGCCATTTTGGCGTTACTACCTCGCAGACAAAACCCAAAACTTGTTTTCCCTTCCGCCTGTCCACAGCATTCAAAGGTCCTCAGAGACATTGAAGTTGATGTTTTGGCAAGGTGTTCTTCCTCAGCTCCTGGATCAAGGCTGACAGAATAAAGAACAGAAGTTCTTCCTGAAGCCTTTGGTGGTGAAGCTGCTCTCCAAAATTCCTAATCAAATTACTTTTTGGCTTCAAATAAATGCAGTTGCAGTGAAGTGTCTCTTGAAGCGCTGCTATTCCTTTCCATCCATTTTTGTTTTCTGAGCTGTTTTTGTCTTGGCACACTCTGTGTTTATTCTCTTAAACCCCCAGAAATATCTTTATACATATATATAAATAATAAAAGCGCCTGCTGAAATGTGGCATTACTTCCACAGTCTGACTCGCTCTTCTGTTTTGCACCGTTCATATTAATTATTGATCATCGATGAAGTCTCATCAGCTCGTGTTGGTAAAGACACAGACGCTATGGCGTCGCTGAGAGCCTGCAGTTTCTGCACTGCAAACACAAAACAATGACAGAGGAGCAAAGACTGCAGGAGAATTATTTAACCTTAATGGTACTGTAGCTTCTATGAATGTAGAAGACCATGCACAAGACCGTAAATAAGAATGAGCTTAGGTATCCAGATATATATAGAACATTAGTCAAAGTCCAAAAAAGTGATAATTGTTAATGTCATATGTCAATACATATGTCACTGAAGTGTAAATAAGGTGGCCTTTAGTTATACTGTATCTGTGACAGATGTAAATTAACGTCTTCTAAGTCAAAAGTTTGAATTACTGCCTCAGGCGTTATGTTTATTAAGTGGTATCCAGGGGCAGAGTGGTATCTTTTTAAAGCGACTGAAACTATCTGTCTGTCACAGAGAAGGTTTGGGCTCGTTTTTAGTCGTCGTTTAGCAGAAAGGTCTTAAAATGGTTCATTAACTCAAGGGCCACTTCTATCTGAGCTCCAGCGCCAGACAGATAATTAAAACATGGTGAGCTCAGAAAGAAAAGGAATGTTCTCTCCCTCAAGTCCTTCGTCTTGGCCCCAATTCTGTTACTTTAATTCAGACTATACTGGGCATTCAGACACCCACACAGATATTTTCATTTCTCTAATACAATGGGAGAGGTATAATCTTTTTAATCTGTTCAGAACTCACCAGTGAACCTTGATTTTTTTTTTTTCATATAAGTGCAGTGAAATGGAGAACATTGGCTGTTGTAGATGGATGCTGCTATGACAAATTCTGCTGGCAAAATATTGTCTATAGAGTCTCATGCTTCATTAGTGTTCTCTGTGTATTATCTGTAAAAGAAAAATTCAAATATTGAAGTAGTAATATCTCATGTCTTCTTCCTTACTTTCTTTGCTTTTTTAGCATTGGCTTCATCAACTAACTGATTTATTTCTGATTAATAGTTGTGTGTCTTGATTTGTACTTTGACAAGAGATACAGCCAAAAAAACTCTTCACAATCAGAAATTAAACCATTATAAATGACAATAAATGCTAATGTTATTCTAATCAAGCAATAAATATCATATATATTACATAAAAAGTTCTATTCCTTCCTCCTCAGTTGATATACTGTAATGAAAAGATGTGACTGATGTTTATAATGTGGGTATATGTTAATTTTAAAAAAGTAAATTTGGACATGGCTGCAAAGAAGTGTAATATATCATAGTGTATTACATCAGTACGAGCAGCACAGCATAACTAGAGTTGTTACAAGATGTTAATATTCAACATCTCATGATGTCGAAAGGCTTTTTAATTGCATAATGTTTCTATGCAGCTACAAGTTTTTTGGAAGCACTGGGGCACCCCTGCAGACTACAGCACTGTGAAATGTTGCTGATGGCAGTGATGTGCTTTTTTCCTTTTAAGCTGTTCATAGTCTGCGTTCTGAAATATTGTATTTATCTGTATCAGCTAATATTTTCTGTCATTATTCTTGTCTCTGAAACAAACCATTTGAATGAGGGTGTTTTTGCTGCAGGTGTAGGTGCAAAGGAAATCTTAATTACTGCGTTATCGGTGAAGACCTCCCACTACCACTGCCCTGATTAAATAATTAGCATAATTGCATAGATTTCCCCCCAAACTGTTAGATGAAAATACTTAACATTCATTAATGAAACATCAGTCTGCTCCTGTACAATAGATTCACTGAGCTTATTTAAAGAAAGCATATTGTGTAAATCCAATTACAGTAAAGATGTGGATAGAACTGCAGCTGCATTTCCAAAGAGTGTGCTCTGTCTTTTGTAACTGAGGTTGATGGGCATTTTTCAAGCACCACTTACACATGTATCAGACTCCAGCAGACCTCACGGCTTGTTCTTTCACTTACTTGATTCAGGATCTTTTATCAGTGGGCTCCTTTCTGTTCCTCTGTGCCGCTGCTGAACAAATTGTGCCCCGCAGTGCATCCTCCATGGAGGATATCAGCCCTATTTATTATCTGAAGGGCTTGAAATTTACTTTGGGCCTCACTCGCTAAAGTGGCAGTTGGTCTTGAGAGTAACCAGCCTTTTTCGGAATTTTCCCCAAACCGATTCATGCTTTTCATGAAATGGAGTTGATAGAAAGAATCTTTAAAGGCATTTCATCAACTTTTTTTTTCTTTTTTTAATCAATCGGGCTATTACTACCACTGAATTAAGGACACGTCAGTAGCTGTTCCGTTTTATTTTTTGCAAAAACTGATCTTATTTCAAAACAAAGGCCTGCTTTACACCATTTTTTTGAGTTGATGTTGTGACATGAGTCAGCGAGGGATAAAGAGAAATCTGTACTTCTTCAGCTCAAGTGATGTGGAGGCAGCCTAGCGGCGTAGATGAAATGCTTACAGTCGTCACAGAGACTTATTGTAGACTTATAATGGGAATATTCTTACTTTCCACTGCTTTTGGTTTGAAGGTTTCATTTTGTTTTATTTTCTTGTATTTTTTGCAGAGGTCCCTCACTCGCTCCTCAGGTTCTCATTCAGAATTTGATAATGACTTAACTTAGCACAGGACAGTGAACCTTCTGACAACCTGCCAAATTGGTGTCAGTTATATAGAAAAGAAGCTGCTTCTGGTTGTGTGTAAAATGTCTTCAGAAACATGTTTTGTGAGTATCTGATGAGGGAACAGTGTGTGCTCAGCCTCTGAGTCTGACACAGAGACTGCTCTGGTAAATGCAGCAAATGCAAAGTGAGAGCAGTGCCTTGTAGAACAGTTTTAACATGCTTGGATGCACATGATGTATTTTTTCATAGAGGAAATAATTCACGTGGTTGTCATAATAAAGTCAGTGCAGCGTCTCGCCACCACTAAAAACGGATTTTGCATTTGACAGAGCTTTGATTTCTTTTCCTCTCTTTTCTTTTTCTCGTTGTGAACAGGAAACTATTAACACTGTGTTGACTCTGTGAGGGATTTAATGTCACATGGTAATGACCGCAACCTCGGCGTGTTCATCTTAAATGTGTAGGCTGTGAAATGTCAAAAAAAAAATGCCCATCACAGCTTCCCAGGGCCCAAGGTGACATCTTCAGATGTTTTGTTTGTTTCAGATTTCCTGTGGTCTTTCTGGCATCATCTTATAGCAAAAGTTGAAAATCATCACTGACCAATAACAATCAGTCTATATTGTCTATGAAACAAACATACTCCATTCTGGAAAAACAATTTCACTATTTATCTCTGTAGGACAACAATTCTTGATCAGGTTTAAACTCCTCCTGAATATCTTCTGCAGCTGCAGCATGTAAATCAAATGAAGTATGACCTCTTCACTATAAGTCATACCGTATGGAAAGGTCTGCTTCATCCCCCGCTTTTCAGCCCCTCGTATGAGTTTGAAAAATCTCTCTCCGACGCAGAATTTGCCCAGTATGACATTCCTTTGCACACACTTGGCAACGCAGCCGACACATGGAGTTGGTTTACTTTTATCTCGCTGCAGTCATTTGTCATTTTGATCGAGTGTCGTCATAAAAGCGAAATCGTGATTGTTTCTGCAGTCATATCTTCCAGGATATCAAGTAACAATTCACATTACAATTGATTACCGTAGGTCGCTAATGATGACTGAAGAGTTGATATCTTTATGTACAGCTGTTTTTAGAAGCTTGAATCATAAAGTTACATTTTTACCTGTTCCAGTGATGAATCTGTGGGTTTCAGCAGCTTCATTTTTTTTTTTTTTTTTTTTTTTGCATGTGTATATGTGACCATAGATTACTGTGCTTGAGTCTTAAGTGCCACAGGATTAAGAAGAGGAATGAGCAAAGAAATTTAAACTCTCATTTGTGGGAATTAATTCATGGGTAGAAATAAGCTTCCTAATCTCAGCCTCCTGTATATTTATTTGCAGATTAAAAGAGGCAAAAGAATTAAAAATTTATGAGATTTTTTTGTGTCCATTTTATTAACATGGCTACATAACGTCTTCCTAAGTATCTGACATGATTTTCATGTTTATTCCCGAAAATAATTTAAATATTCAGGACCACCAAAGGGCAACAACAGCGATTCCATCAAATCATGTTTGCTATAGTGAGAATTTAATGATAGTAGATCAAGTATCTAATAAATTAATAAACATGAAGTTGGCAGTCATGGCTGACGAGGTATCACATTTAGTGTGCACGTCACCCCAAACTGGTGAAGAGATAAAACTCTGCAGAAGTTGCTTCAAGCTGCCAAAGCTTGCAGCACATCTAAGATTGTGTTTGCTCTCCCTTTCTTGCCTCAAAAAAAAAAAAGTAGGCACAGAAAATCCTAAATGTCATGGATGTTGTTTGTTTCTTCTCCTCCTTGTCTATTTTTTGTTTTCTTACAGCTTTAGTTTTAGAGTTACATGCAGTTGAAAATGAAACGTGACTTTTCTCCCAACAGTCTTTCAAAAACCCTCTTTTTTTATTTTTTCTTTGCATAAAGTGTTTATGCTGCAGGGGCATAGTCAATGAAAGGTCAAGTCTCCTGTGGAGTGATTAAAAATAGACCAAACATGCTTCGCTGTAATGTCAAACTAATGCGACTGAAGCTGAATTGATTTGATTCATTCAGAGGTGAACCGCCAGCGTGACTTTCATAATGCAACTCAATGATAGAAGTTAGTGTAATTCAGCAGAATAGAAGGGAACATTCTGTAATGTTGGAGAGAGATTGAGAAGAAATGCAAATGAATGCTCAGCAGCAGTGGTGGCCACACGGGATGGGGCATCTAGGGTGAGACTAAATGATTTTCATAAAATGTATCTCTCCTACCTACAGTCGGTTTTTATCTGAGTAACTTGTGTTTAGATTCGCAGTATTTAAAGTGACCCTATCCATACAAATCATACATGAAAACTCTTTATGAGGAGGTGCTTTTAGGAGGCTGGCTCACAAATGAAAAGCTTCTGGGTAGACTTTTTCTGTAACCTCTGCACAGTGTTCCCAGCAGGAGGAGATCTAAAAGAAGGAGCTTGTCAAAGGCGTTGCTGAATTCAGAAAGTTAGGAGCCATTTCGCCACTTAGAAAGAAGAGTTATGACACCACTTTTCTTTTTCACCAAAACTATTTTAGAACATCTAAAAAGAAGAAAACAACTTCAGTGTTTTTCTTTATTTGCCTATCCGTTATCTGCTGTTGTTCTCAATATAATGTGCATACTTGCGTGTTTGTGTGCGAGTCTCTTGTTCTGTAGCACGTCACCCATACAAATGGCCATTGGCTGCTGCTGCGCAACAGCTATTTATCATGTTCCAAATCTTAAATCATTTGTTGCAGTTACAAGTGGGTACTAATGGCCTTTCTGGATTAACTCCATAACCACTGCGCGTTTGTCATGTTGATGTGCAGTGTTTGAAATGTTGAGGACTGTCCTTGTTTAAGTGGCTTCAAGCCTTCACCGTGAAATGGATTTGATTAAACGATGCTAAATTTATAAATTATAACTGGAGGATGAAACTAACAAGTTTTACCAGAATAAAAATGTTGTGAAATACAGGAAATAGTAAATTTATCATTTATCTTTTTTTTTTTTCTTTATAAACTGTAAGGAAGAAAAACAAAATTTTCCAGCATGCAGTAGGCTTCTTTTTTTTTTTTTTTTTTTGAAACATAACAATCTCAATAACAATCTAAACACTTTTTAATTGCCATTATCAATGACACAGAGAGGGGGTTTTGCCTCAGCGAGTCTCAGTATGCCACAGCACGTCTACCAGTACTAACTAATGCATTGTTGAAAACATGTATATGTAAATCCTAAAAAGCTCCAGCTTAAGTGCAGTACAGACAGCTTCTGTGATTAAATTAATAAGCTGATAAAAACAATAAAGTGTATCTGTAAAGACGAGAGGTTCTGCTTTGAATGCTCTGCAGCCAAAGCAGAGAATTTTTTCAGTGAACAAATGATCAGGGGTATGATTTTTGTTCTTTCCTTTCACTTGGTGGTTGTGTACAAGTAAGAGGAAGGAATCAGGAAACAATGTATAAATCATATTTTAAAATGATAATAATACTTTATTAAAATAATAAGATGTTTAACCTGGTTAAAAAGGTATGAAATATCGTTAACACTAATGTAGAGTTATGAGTAACTTATTAAACTGTTATTTGAGGCCTGCAGTATTTAATTTTACTGTGCTTAGGAATCTCATTCCATTTAATGACTTATTTTACTCTTGTTTCTGACTTTTAAACAGTAACAGCATTTAAATTTGCAGAGAGTTGCTCTTGGGAGAGATATATTGCACCATCCATAGGGAAGCCATTAGATTCACTCCACAGTAATATAATTCAAGCGTTAATCTTGTGAACGTGATAAAATTTTATTTCAGACTGATAATGGTCTCTGCAACACCGAAGGTTTGATTGAATGCAGACAGATAAGTTAGGGGTTCCAGAAAGGTTACACTTTTCACAGAGGAGGAGACAGTATCGTTCTAACAGGTCTGAGCCATAAATTGTCTGAGGAGCTGCATACTGTGCATTTTTGCTCTGTATGCTGCGCTTTTAATATATCTTATTTTAGTGAATAGTTGTCTGCGAGAGGAATGTGAGATGTCATATTCTCCAAACTCTGCACGTCGCTGCCTGTTTTACCACAGTGTTTCGTCTTCTTTCTACAAATGAACTTTCTGTCTAGTTTTTATTGATGATAAACTAGTGACACGTAGGCCTGTTATCACACAGGCTTTTGGTGCTTTAGGAATTCATACCGTCAGCCTTTTGGATGTTTTAGTGTTTTAGTGTAATACTTCCTTATTCCAAAATAGTTTGTTTTCTGCTTTGGCTTCTTGGTGCAGTAATAAAAGCTGTCCACTGGTCATCCGGTATAATGGCGCTCATACATAATGTTAGACCCAGATTGCTCGGGGAGGGCAGGGGAGGTATGTAAGTGGATGATACGGTGCAGCATTAATAGGACCCATTCGTTCATTACCTGCGTGATTGCTATCGATCTGCCAGAGGTGGTTTCAGGGGGCTTTGCAGCTGCAGAGTGCAAAGCTCTACAATGCCGTGTGATTCATCACGCCATCCAGACGTGCTTTATGGAAAATACTATGATCTGTGCTGCTGTATGGAATCTCAATGGCTCTGTATGCAGATATGGATTATTGTGACTGATGGGAAGGGGCTTGGGTTGAGACCTTTCTTTTTCTGTTTCAGTTGTTTTTCAAACGAAGGGATAAAAGTTTTGCTAGATGGAGAGGTCCGGTAGAATATAATAAAAAAAAAAGGAAGATAAATGCTGGCAGTTTTTGGGTGTTTGGTCAGCAGAATTTCAGAATGTGTGTGCTTTGGATGTGACTGAGTTCCACAAGGTTGATTGAATTTCAGATTATGCTTACCTATCAGCGTAGATCTACATTTTGTCTTCGTTTTGCAAGCAAAAGATTTGTTTTGTCAGGCTGACTGTGAAAGCAGCTGTGAGACGGGGCTCTTGCACTGCAGCGCTGAAGAAACAGAGCTTCAGAGTTAACACTGATAGTTTTAATGTTATTAGAATTATTTCTCAGCATCTTGTCCAATGTGTTTTTGTTCCTCCTTTGCAGAAAAAGTGAATATTATGTACATTTTTGACATTCCTGTCCACCTTTCTGTCTTCCAGGAGGCAGTAGGGGAGAATGCAGGAGTCCATGGACCAGCAGAGGACAGGAAGGAGAAGGTGCCCAGCCCCCATCTCAGCCAACTGGTTGTCCTCACTAACAGTGGGACTCTTTATGGGCTAGCACAGAGGGTGGTGGCTACCGAGTCTCTGTAAGTACTCTCTACATAACACTACAGTAAAACCACAAATAATTACTGCAGTGAAGCGCTGGAATTACACCGGAAAACAGCGCAAAACAGTATTGGTCATCACTTGGTGGTTATGTTCATCAAAGCATTTTCTCTGATCAGGTTAAAAAAGGCTGGTACTTGCTCACTGCCTCATCTCAGTGTGGTCATAATTTCATTTGACAGCCTTACACAGACTGGCCATCAAAGAGTTGCACTACCTGCAGTGTGTGCTAATGTTGGACGTAGTCACATCAATGAAGCTTGTTAAAAGAAAAAAATAGTTATTGAAGTAGACGGAGAGGTGAGGAGACTCATTTTACCCCTAAATAGAATTCACAGCTATCTCCCCATAATTTACTATTTGTGCTAAACTCCTTCAATCAGTGTCACTGATTTATTTCCTCCCCCTTGCTCCTCAGTCTTGCCTCTGTAGTTACTCTCCTCTCTCCCTCATTGCCTACCACATCCACACACTACACAGACGCGCCCTCATACATAATTAGGTCAAACTATCAGCAGTCCTGACAAAACTCTCGGATCTTGAGAGGTTTGAAGTGTACAAGAGTTTTATAATGAAAAAGTCTATAAACCAGGGGCCCAGATGATACTGCTACAAAAATGCTGAATAGGCGAACACTCTCTCACACAAAAGTTTTTCATGTATCAAAGGCAGGCAACAAGCTCAGAAGAATAATGAAAATAAAAGAACTAAAGTGCTAAAATATTAAAATGGCAGCTAGCCTTAGTGTGTGTTATGAGAACCTTTGACATCTTCAGCAGATGCAATTTTAGACATTATCTAGGAAAAAAAAAAAAAAAAAAGGTCGCTGCTCAGAGTTGTTCACTGTTAAGGAGCCCTGAGCAAAAATCAAAGATAAGAGCTCAGTGGAGTGGCCCTCTCTGTGTTGTTCAGCCTTCTAGCTGTTGTTCAGGTGTCGTATTTATACAAGCGTGATCAGATAAATGTGTCCTTTTTCTTTTTTTTTTCCTCTCCACACTGCACCATGTTGCCAAGGTAAACACAAGCTGTTCCAGCTAACCTTAATCTGATTTTCTCTGCTCCATGAAAAGAACAACTGTGCACTGGGCTCATTTATGGGGCGCTGGCTGTGTTTGATCTAACACAGATTTAGTGTTAACCAGACAGCACTTATTGCTATTAATTCCTACTTTTAATGTAAGGATCTCTGTTGGGGTTCCCAGTATTCCCTGCAGTGCCGCATCCTTACAGAGGCAGCCTCAGTGTTGCCAGCTCTCGAAATGAAATATCTAAATTACTGGATAAATCAGCCATGCAGACATTAATTTGGAAGTTGCATACACCATACCTGAGGCTCATGATTCAGTTTTTGCCAGTCGTCCCTGAAAAAACACCCTGTTTGAAAGGGGAAAAAATAATCACTTAGTTCCCATGCATATAAAATTTGTTATTTTCTGCCGCAAGAAAACACTGATCAGAATCATGCAGAGGAGATGTCTTGTGATGAGCATGGCTCAGAAAATGTCTCTGATTATAGAAAGTATAAACAGAAATGTGGAGAAAATGAGCAGCTGATTATGCACCAGAATAACTGAAGTAAATGAGTTAACTACAACTACTAGTCATATTTTTGATTTTCAAAGTCGACGTAGGTTTTTTAATTTGGATAAAAACAGAAATAAAATATCAACTGAAAATTGAATTTGGAAAGTAGAGCTAGCCTGTGAAATCTATCGAGCTGATGTATGGACGGCTATTAGCTACGTGGAAATATAATGTTATCTGCGTATATGTTAGTAATAAATTGCAGCAACAGTGTCACCATTACATATCTTTGACCAGCAGGAAAAAACCTTATGAGAACCTTATCAAAAACATTTGTTAATGTTATATGTAAAAAAAAAAAAAAAAAAAAAAAAAAGACTTTTATGTCCATTATGTCATGATTGACATAATTGAACTTTCAAATTGGATTTTGAGATTTTTCAACAGCAAATAAATCTTGTTTTCTTGTTGGGTATTTTTTTTTTCCTCTCTGTACAATCATTTGTGCTGTTGCTGACCTGGAACTATAAGGAAATTGCTATGCGAGCCGTGCTGGACTGCAGCAGTCATCCTTGTTAAACTCAATCATGAACTTCAGCCCACTCAAACCTGCTCCCTCAGTCTTTATTTAGTGTACGGTAACACTTCAGAACCATCGATCAGATCGAGTCAAGAGGTCTTTATTTAGGCAGAGTCAGAGACACAGGAATTAGGGGTATTAGGTCTGTCTGCATTGATTTTTTCTTTTTTTTTTTTTGGTCCTATATTATTTTCTGTGCTACTTCACCTGGTCTCACTTGGTGTTTTTCAAGGATAATTTAAAGCCATTCATTGTAAAAACTGCTACCTCATTTGTTGGACATAAAGGATATTTTGCTTTGTGAGGTGAGACTTGAAGATCTGGAGGTAGTTTTTTTCTTGTTTGTTCTGAAGTAGTTTTCAAGTAATTATATTAGCTATTTACATTATCAAATTAACTGAGGTAACTTTTAAATCTGAAAAAAAGAAAAAACGTGAGGAGCCAAAGACTTGAGGATTTTGTGTTTTCTTGTGTCTGCCACGTTTAGTTTTGTTGTAACAGACGAGAGAGGCTGAGCTTTAATGTTCTGTGATAATGACAAAAAATTAAGAAGATATTTTGCGAAGATGCCCAACCACAATCTCTAATTGTCAGTTGTTCCAATTCAGGTCATCAAATCAAAATTCAATCAAAAGTAATATCAGCTCTTGAAAATAGATGTCACTTTCAAATAATAAAAAAAGCAAGACACAGTAATTGTCTTTGGTTGTTATGAACACTTTTCAGGCCATATTATGGCACCACTGTGCTGAATTAAACGACTGTTCCTGGCTTGTTGTTTTTTCCCACAGTGTTTTTCTGGCTGAACAGTTTGAGTCCCTCCAGTCCCACCTGGACACAATGATGCCTGCAGCCAAGAAGCCTTTCCTGCAACAGTTTTATTCCCAGGTATCTTAGCCTTAATACTCTTGCACCTCATGAATTACAGTAATTGCAGTAACTGTTGATCACTGTCAGCTACAGTTAGGATTTTGCAGTCATTTCAAAGTAAAAATATACAGTTAAAACATACTGTATGTTGTCTTTCACTTAATGTGCTGCCTACAACAGCATTCTAGATTTCATTTACTCTTTTATTTGCAACTATCATTGTGGCTTTTAGTTTCTTTGAAAGAATATTTCTCCTGAGATACAAATAACTATGTAACTGCAACCCAGTATTCAGTCCTGTTCTTGATCAGCAAAGGAGAAAGTTGTCTGTCACTCATAACCACACATGCTCTTTTTTTTTTTTTTTTTTTGTCGACTTGACATTTGAAATGTTCAGACGCACAGACAGGTCTGTTTTGCCCAAACATCAAATGAATGTCATGTCCTGTGATTTCACTCTTGGAAATGTTATTGCAGTTTTATATGGTGCAATCGATGATGTAATGTTACCTGCACAACACGTTCGTCTCAGAAGAGACCTCGACAAAAACACCATTGAATATAACACACACATACACACACATACGTATTCTGCCTTTCTTACTTTCAGACGGTGTCAACAGCCAGTGAACTGCGGAAACCAATATACTGGATTGTGGCAGCCAAGGCCATCGACTACGAGCAAATGTTACTAATGATGGCCGGAGTTAAATGGGACATTAGGGAGATAATGTCACAGCACAACGTTTATGTGGATGTCCTGTTAAAGGTAGCGTTTTATGGGAAATGCATGGGTGACTGTTGATGTAACGTGATGTGGTACACTGCTTGTGTGTCTGTTCATCACCACGATACAAGGTTTTTGGATCTTACATGATGCAAACTGAATTGTTAAATTAACTGATATTTTGAACTGACATTCACCCCATGTGGTGAGAGTAAATCAAAACATGTTGCGAGCCCGTAAACGAAAACAGTGAGCTGAAAGGTGCTAAAATGCTCTTTAAAGTTCTGGGGACCTACAGTGTCAGGGACAATCTGCTGACGGTTCATCAACACAAACAACATCTTTCACCTTCCATGTAGTGATTTGATCCTTTAGTAATATGAATATATTGATTAGTGCAGCTTTAAAGAGTCCAAAGTTTGTCGTAATGCATGTGATTAAGTTTTCAAGGCCAATGTTAATTAGCCACAGTGCTGCATGTTCAATCCTCATTAAGCATCAGTTCAAAGACGTGGATGGAGACATCAGTGCAACAGCTTTCTCTCACATTTTGTAGAGATAATATGCAAACATTTCCCCATTAAGACTGTTGCATCATTTATGCCGCTAAGTCTCTTTGTCGGTTGAATATAAATGATGATACCAAGGCTACAGATATCCCTATTACAGTGCTTTTTTTTTCTGTTCTAGTGCATTATATTCAGGAAGAGTTCATTCAGGCATTGTCTCAATGTTTATTCATTTTTGTTCCCTGAACAAATTCTAATTGTCCACTGCATTCTGTCACTGTCATGCAGCATCGACACTAACCCAAAAGCAGAACACACAAAAGACAGCTGTAACAGGTTTGCTTTTATCTTCCAGGGATTTTCCTCACATAGAGCTTTTGTTGAAACACAATCTGGGTTACCCTTTTAACATCTGGGTCATTTACATAATGTATTAGCCTTTATTCCTCTTAAAGTCAAAAACTCTTAAGTTCCTTGTTGTTCCTTTTGAGCTTAAATTTATTCAGGGATCTTTAATATCAATTATTTGGGACAGGGTGAATAATTTAGTACATGGGTAAGCTGTTGAGGGTTGAATGCAGATCTCCCCTGAAGTTTCAGCATTGTTAAAGATATTTGAGCTCACCGGTCCCTGAAGTGTTTTGGAAGTTTTCCACTAAATGTGTGTCTTTATGCAAGCTGGCTTCTTATCCCATTATAAATTTTGCATGGGGTGGAAGGACTCACGGCACTAGTTTTCTCGCCCCTGACGTGCAGAGACAGAAAGGTCTGAAGGGCTCGCTGTGGTGTGAAATCCTGAACAGACCGACACCAAACCAAGACAAATCCACATATATGCATCAGCATGTCTTTGAAATCTGTTGATTAAATCGCACGTTAAATCACAGATGTTGTTGAAATCCCCGCAAAATAAAATACATGAACATAAACATAAATAAAAATTCCGGCATCGGTTCACAGTTAAAAGTTATCTGATTATAATGAATGGCTCTGAACGGCTCATAGATCTTTGTCTGGCACTGGCAGCTCTGCAGTTAAGCCTAACTAATTTAGCTTATGAGCTAAATTGCCTGAGGGGAAGATTTCTGTCTCACCGGCCTGGTTTAAATGCCGTTCCGTGTCAAAATGGTCCAGCTGATGGACTGACATGGTGCATATTCCAACTGGCATATACTTTTCCCCATCAAGCGCTAATAGCCTTCTCTGCCAACTTGTCAGACACCCATAATACATATGGATTGTGTTATGCGCACTGATTGAAAAGCGTGTGCTACATTTTGTTGTACGGCACACAGGAGAATATTTTATTCATGAATTCAGGTTGATCACTAACATTGAACAATGGCATTGATTTGCATATAAAGTGGCAAGGAAAAGCAGCAGCAGCCTCAGAATGACTTCATTGACAAAATGCTTAAGTGAGAAACTATTGTGAGACTGTTTGTGAATGAATAACAGTTCATTCTTGGGTGCAAAATTAATGGGGATGCATGTGTTAAAAATTCAGGTTCATTTTCATCAACTATGATGCAGTTTGAATTACAGCCATCAGGCCCGTATTTGCCAGTACACGCTGGAAAAGCAAAAGCTTCACTTGGGACGCATCCATCACGTTTATATACGGTCCTTATGTGCTGCAGTTTGTTCCTGTTATACAGCAGCACATCACAACTGTATAATTTCATCCATAATTAAACATTTCAGAGAGAGAGAGCAGTGAGTTCAAGATCACCACTGCTATATATTACAAGTGCCCCAAAAGACGACTATGAACATACTATAACAGGTTATGTGCACGTCAGAAAGTTAATAAATGAGTCCAGTTGGGATGTTCTCAAACCCAGAGTACAGTATCCAGCAGAGCACAAATGATTTATTATAACGCCTGACTTGTGGCTTTGTGGATTCATACCTCCCGCCCTCGTCTTTCCAGTACACCGGGATGTTTTGTCTCCATCAGTCCAGACCGCTAAATCATTAAACTAGCTCAGTCAAAGTAGACCCAGACATGCTGTAGGCTGCTTACCCTCAGGAGAAAAAAAAAAATCTTTCATTGATCTGATTTATTCGTACCATTAATTTAGAGTATGTCCTGTATGTTAAATGATCAAAGTATTTAAAAAAAAAAAAAAAAAAAGATTGATACAGACCCTTAATGCTGTTTATTCTTCACAGACTGTAAATAATTGGGTTATGCAATTCACAGCATGAGGTAGTTTTATAACATCGTTCGCTTCTACAAGTTAAGTCTGGGTGCAGCTGGTGTTGGGCTTCATCCAAGAACACAGAGGAGCTGAGAGCGACTCGGACCAAAAATACTGTTGTTTATGAGGGCTTTTATTTTGTTTGTGTCTGCCAGTTGGGAACCAAAGATGTATTGGTCTTATTGTGGCATGTTTTCCTGTTAACGTCGTTGTGTAGGGCTGTATGTAGGTTTGTGAAATGTGCCTTATATTATGGCTAAGCCTTGATAATACAACTTTAATTTGTGTATCTAAATATCAGTAACAAATTCTTGAACATTATTTATTTCCCCTGCTTTTCTTTTAATGATCAAGTTAACTGTTGAATGTGTTCACCTGTGCTTTGTCCTTCACCTTCTCAGGAGTTTGAGCAATTCAACAAGCGTCTGGGTGATGTTTCCAGACATGTGCGCATCCCGCTCCCGGTGTCCAACGTCCTGTGGGAGCACTGCATCCGTCTGGCTAACAGGACTCTTGTTGAGGGGTAAGAAAGTCATAAAACATCTCTTCAGCGTCAAGGGGGATGTGTGTTTCTGATGTGGTGAGGTTGTGGCCAGAGCTTTTTTTTTTATTTTTTTTTATCACCTCCTATGAATTATCGTTAAACCTTCAGCGGATAAACACTGTTTTATTGAGCATAATATTTTCCCCTTCACTTTCCATATCAAACAGTCTCTCAAGGAATCCGTAACCGTTCAGCTGTCGGGTCAGGGTGACCTGATTGTCAAACGGTTAGGGTGCATACCACATGGGCACAAATGCCCCGAGCCGAGAGTCACCGGCTCAACTCCCAGCAGACGGGACATATTTTATGCACGTCATTCCCCAACTCTCTTTCCCTGCGTTTCCTGTCTGTTTCAAATAAAGGAAAAATCATTTTTAAAAATTGCCAATTGAAATTAGCTTTGGTGAGGTTTCAGGTGAGCAAACACATTATCCATTCGTAATAAAAAAAAAAAAAGGTAATTCTCAGTATTGCCTGTGTGGTATATTGACTTCTCACACAGTTTTGAGCAAACCACAGCTTGTTATCAAAAGTCACATGGACTCACAAGCAGCTCAGTTATTGGATAGAGTCTTTATAACCTGTCAAACTAACCGTTTAGAGATTTTAGTGGAATGAATTGTCTTTGTCTTTTTGCAGGTTCTTCAGCTTTACCTGAGCATGATGATCTTTTCTGTACACTTTGTAGATTTCTATTTATTCCAGCTAAGAGCCCTTGAAGCCTGAGAGCACAAGTCCAGGCTGCAGGTTGCCCTTGGTTGTTTTTGTCACACTAGGCTTCTCCTCACAGGTAGCATCCATCTCTTTATATCTATAAAAACATGTGCATAACGAAAGCTTAGTGTGGCTGTTTTCATCTACTCAAACATATTTGAAAAGTAAAAGCTCTGAAAGTCAAATATACTGTATATCTCAGCAGCTGTTCAAGTTGATGCTGGATTGCACTGCTCTGAGAGGAGGAAGGAGATCGGCAATAATTTTATGATTTACTCAAAACAGTAATGTAACTGAGCTAAATGCAGAGCAGGCCTGTAGAATAGTGGTTTTATTTGTCGTTTGTCTTGTTAAGAGTGCCTTGTTTGCTTGAAGCGGTTTCTTTACTCTCAGGTTCCAGTCATAAATAGTGTCCCTAAGCTTGTGTCATGTGCAAATCCCAAACATCACGTGTGAGTTATTGCATCATAGTGATAGATGATAGACTCTCATCTATCGCTTCTTTACAAGGAAGCCTACAGAGATCGTGACCAAGGAGAAAAGCACATTTTTCCCCTTCTCTTTGCATCGTTCTGCAGTTTTTTTTCTCCCTGTGTTTATCCCACAGTGTGAACATCTGCACATCATAAATTAAAAAAGAAAGAAAATCTCACCAAAGCATGTTGTTCAGCACCGTGAAGAACAGGGGAAATCATCTAAAGTAAATAAGAAACCTGGAGACTCAGTTGCCAGGCTCCTTTGGACTTATCCCCCAAGAAAACCACTCTAAATTCCTGCTCTCCTCCTAATGCTTGCAACCCTCTGTACCAGTCTCGGCACATCCCTTATAATGCATTTCACCACTTTCTCCCTTGTAAGCGAGAGATATGGGTTGTGATAGGCGACAGAACGTCACAGTGTGTCTGTATTTTTTTTTTTTTTTTTTTTCCTCAGCACCTGCATCCACACTGTCTCTTTACTCAGAATCTGTGCGTTGAGTGTATGTGTGAAGTAAGTTTTTAGATTGAAGGTGCGACAACAAGCCCCTTTGATCAGACAGATCTGGCACACAGCGACGCTGAGTCTAACTGGCTGGATGGTGACAAAGCGAGAAGCTGAGAGTTATCATGAGGTTCCACACATTTTATTAGCAACAAGAAATTGGCTGATAAAGATGTCAGAATCATCCTGGGCTTTTAATTTGTACGTGTTGCGTCGAAGGCGCTGGTGAGGGAGCGTTGGTGCTCGTGCTGAGGGGAAGGCTACTGGAACCACTTGCACTACAACCTCTGCCTCTTCCTCTGCTTCTGCCAGCCTCTCTCCCTCTTCCACCGCCTCACCCAATGGGGGATGGAGCTGCACCATGATAGTAATAAAACGTAAATAACATCGGAGATATTACCTTTTCAACTTGGTATGAAAATATTTCACTTGCCACGGCAGACCTCACATTATTTCCCTTGGAATCGCACGTCTTTGCCTGTGTGAAGTTACTCGACGTGCTCTGCACAGATACAACCCTGCCATGTTACTTTCTTCCTTACTCTTTTAGAATTTGCAATAAACCGTGACAGAGAAGAGTGTAAGTTACAGTTACTGTTGAAGTCACTAGCGATAATGTTACCGATACATAGGTAAACTGCTCATTTCAGACTCTGGCATAGATAACTGTTTGTCTCCAACAACTATTTAAATATTGACAGGCTTTTTGTCTCACTGTCTACAGGACCACAAAACACATATGTAAACATTATTTTCTTAGCGAAAAAAATTTCTTCTCCTCAGTGAGTTAAGTATCAACAGTCTTTCTCCAGAATCGCTTACTCCTCCTTTAAGTGGTTTTGTGGGCGCCAAGTGTTTTAAGAAGAGGAGAGGACATTGGACATTAGGCATAGGTGGAAGGTTTGCCCTCACCCACTGGGAACAGGGAACATGTTTACCTCCGTGCTCATTTGCTGAGCACTTTTCTTCCCATTGCGCAAGACAACTTTTGAACCCTTTCCAGTGAACAAATGGTTCATTACGACCCCAATGCTCGGCAAATTTAAGCTGCTGCAGACTTCTGTCATCTGCCTTCTCTTAGTGCACAACCTCCACACACACACACACACATATGCCACCCACCACTCTGGCACACCAAGGAGTGGTCATGTTTGTTTGTTTATTTGTTTGTTTACTTCGCCTCGCTTAGTCTGTTATTCACTTTCTCTGTCCAGCTCACGTCTCCCCCTTAGAGACTCGCCAAAATGGCTCTGTTAGCATTCTGAGCCCAAGCTCAAACACCCTGCACCAAACTCTGGCAGGCCTGACAAGCAAAAGAGAAAGAGGGAGTGAGGATGACACAGTGAGAGGTGATGAAACAGAGAGAGAGAGAGAAAGAGAGGGAGGGAGGGTGAGGCACAAAATGGAAACAGAAGAGAGAAAAGCTGAAGTGTGAGACAGAGTTTACAGAGAACAGACCTGTCTGTGTGGTGTGTTAATGTACTGGAGATGTCACAGACCCTGACCTGCCAGTGGACAACAGCCCCCGCTGCCAGACACATTAAACACACACACACACACGCACACTGGAATGCATGTGTAGTCTGGCACACACACATGTTTAACAGACACGACACAGACAGCTGTGTGGAACAACATGACTTCATGTTGAAGAAGGGACATTTACATACACACACATAAGGAATCCTGTTCATCCTTACCTGGTCAGTTTGATGCTTGAAAACAATGGAAAAACAAATATTCAGTCCAACATAGAACTGTTTGGACAAAAAATATGAAATAAAAATAAAACAAATAATAAATAGTAGGTAACACAAACAAGGTGTTATTCATAAAACTGAAACAGGACAGAATAAAAACACAAAGTCAATCTAGACTGCTCTGTCTATGCTACACTACAGGTTTTAATCAAAGCTGCAACATGCAGATTTCATTATTGTAGGAATTACCTATCATACAAATGTTACATTTACTAAAATAGTACTAACATTCTTATACCTCTTTTCATTACCATTGATAGGAAGTTTCTACACTAATTTTTAAGCTCTAATGGATTCCAAGTGTCTCACGTCATCTGTTTTCTGTTTGCTTTGCTGCCAGGGGTTTGACAGAATTTTGCTTTCCTCCCATGAATTTATACTTAGACTTAAATAAACACTGACATATGACAAATGCAAACACATCATGCAGACAGTTTTGGATGCATAAAAAATTCACAGTCAACTACAGCATCATGACAAGAATTTAAACCCCGGCAACGTGACTTTCTCCTTCAGACACAGGATTATAAGGATATTTAGGACAATTCTTGTGAGCTAAGTGATAAATGTGTATTGGACACTTTCACATCGCACTTATTTTAGAATAGGCAGGTAATGATGTAATGCACTGGTAGACACGACCAGTCTAGGTTTGGAGGCTGGCCAGCTTTGGAGAGCGAAGTGATGCAGAATGGTTGAGAATGGTTAGCAAGGCTTAAGTCAGAACATTAAAGGGATGGAGAGTGTACAGAGTGAAAAATTCCTTTAAGGACACGCAGATATGACTGTGATGAATCAAAATGAAAGATTCCTCAGTGCTGGCTTGCTCTCCAGTTAGCTCTCACCTATACTGTGATACTTTGGGATAATGCTCACCACCTCTTTTGCCCCCTTTACCATTTTGTCCTCTTCTGCAGCTACGCTAACGTGAAGAAATGTAGCAACGAGGGCCGGGCCCTGATGCAGCTGGACTTCCAGCAGTTCCTCATGAAGCTGGAGAAGCTGACCGACCTGCGACCCATCCCCGATAAAGAGTTTGTCGAGACCTACATCAAGGCTTATTACCTGACGGAGAACGACATGGAGCAGTTTATCAAGAATCACAGGGTGAGACAGAGAAACAGGCTGGTAGATGGAAGATTGTAGCCTTTGTTAGGCTGTTAGGCCTCAAAGTCTCACACTGAGAGGCCGAAATCTGCTTTTCTGACTCACTTTTCTATGTTTTTTGCGCAGGAGTACTCCATGAAGCAGCTGGCCAACTTGGTGAACGTTTGCCTAGGCTCGCATATAAACAAGAAGGCTCGTCAGAAACTGCTGGCAGCCATCGATGACATTGACAGACCCAAGAGATAGACTGATGCACAGACCAGACCCTAAATGTATCAACACAGTCCACAGAGATAGACACTCCAACAGAGGAACTCCCGCAGTGGAGCCCAGTGTCGAATGTTTTCTTTTTTTTTTGTTTTGTTTTGTTTAGAAGATACATACCAACGTTGAGGTGTGTTCAACGAGCTGTGCGGTACATACAGTAGTGGAGCTCCTGTATACAGCAATTTAAGGCTTAAATGTTAGCTAAATGCTAACTCGTGCTAATCTGCAGTCAATCTGCTTCACACACATGCATGCTGCAGTCACTCTATGCGTAGACGCACCCTAAACACATGCTCTCGGCTTTTCGTTCAGCAAACACGCTGCTTATGAAGTTTTTCTGCTAATCGTCTGCAGCCATAACATTTTAGAGCACTTCAGTGACCATAGGGAACAGATCTTGAATTTGTTTTCCAGCTGAACTTCTACAAATACAGGATCTAACGGTGTAAATGTGAAGTGTGGCGTGAACATGTGGCTCTTTCTGGCATTCCATCTGTTTTCACCAAATGTGCTCAATCTCTGACACCACTCCTACCATGAGATTAAAGGAAGCACTGAGTGAATGTTTAGGAGTTGCTGGATTTGAATACTCGCATAAATATTGTTCAGCTTTGTGATTTAAAAAAAAAAAAAAAAAAAAAAAAAAAAAAACAACAACAAATTGTCCAAGAGAACGTTTTAATGGTTATACCCCCTCTACTATCTGAATGTGTTCCCTGTTGGAGATACAGTACAGTAAGTCTGGGTTTTGTTCACTTATACAGTCATTATAAGTTATTCCAGCCCATGCGCTTTCTGTATATTAGTTCACATCAGGGTGTTTGTTGTGCCTGACTGGATGCTCTGTTTCTTTATGTTGTTTGTTTTGTCCATAAATTACATAAATTTAATATAATGATGATTCTGAAAATAATATAAATTGCTGTAGTTTAGCTTTAACCATGGTTAGATTATATCCCCACCATCTGTTTGTCATATCTGAGGAGGAAAGTTCTTGTGAAAGTGCTTATCTTGGACTTCAGTCTCCATCCTTCTTGCTGAGCAGTGAAACGGTTTCTTATGTTTCTTTTATCTCCTTTTGTTGGTTTGTGCAGTCAGGCACTGATTATGTGATTTCTCATGAGTTAGTGGTTGAACTGTGTCAACTACCTGACCTTTTCCTTTTACTTTAAGGCCCCTCCACCCCAACCCCTTCAGTCATATCCATTAGTTTAACCTGACCAGACCTGCTGAGGGGGCAGATTTATTTACTGTCAAAAGGAGAAAAAAAATGAAGAAACTTTTTTTTAAATGCAGCTTCATATATATTTTGTGGGCAACTATTCCAAGAAGAATACTGTAAATGTGAATGTTTTGAACAATGTCTGTATTTATTTCCTGCTCTGTGTCTTGTTTGGGTTTTTATATGATATACGGTTATTGCTGGAAGTGTGCTGTCATTTACCACCTCTCAGTATCTTATAACTTATCAAGTGAAGCAAAAACTAATGTTTAAACATTATGAAAATTACATTAAGGGTCAAGTGCACTGTAGTGTAAATCGGTAATCAGTGTTAGAAATGTAGGTTGAACCAAGATGATTCTAACATAATAAACACACTAACAATGGACACTTACTGTTTGTTATTCGTGCTCACTTTATCCTCGTAGTCATATCCAACCTTTAAGATCTTTGCGCCGCAGCACGGTTTTAGTAGAGTCTGTCATTTGCCGTTCATCAGAATAGATGAGTGTTACCTTTCAGCGGTGCCACTGTCCATCCTAATGATGCTGTACTCACCCAGGAGCAGGACGCTGTCAGACTAATTAATGTGGCTTCCTGTGTGGTTACAAGCCCTCAGCCTTCCTGTTGAGGAGGACCCTACTGATCCAGCTAAACAGGACAGGAACTTGAAGGACTCATAACTTTGAAGACTTGCTGTTTTTATTAAATAGTAGTTGTAACTCTTAGTTTTTCTTTGATATGAGAGACTCTACCGGTCTGATTTTAATGAAACTCCAGTGTGGATGTAATCTCATACTAAAAAAAAAGGGTAAATTGAAATACAATCTTTTATGTAATATGATTAACTGACTTACATTTTATTACAGCTGTGTTTCAGGTCAGCTCTGTGTGAAAGCAGAGACCTCCTCCGTGTGATGCACAGCCCACATCCTCATTCAGGATCCTTTGCCAACACATTAAAGCGAAAGGTGAACTGACTGATTATAACTTTAATTTAAATACTTATTTTTATGTGATGTCCAGCTGCTATTAACCATATTACAACACTGAAATCTCCTGAAGCAAATAACACATTTTGCCAACCATATTAAAGTAGGTAAACTGCTGAATTGTTTTGTTTTGAAGTGAGGTTCAGGCTGGCTTGCTCAGCCAGACGATCAGAGGCTGAGTGATGCTGTGTCCAGGTTTCATTCGTTGCAGCTGTTGTTGCTGCAGCTATCAGCAACATGCAGGTCCCCCAAAAGTATCAACCTGTGGGCTCTGTTGCTTCACGGTTCAACATTGAGGGGACTACAGTATTAACTCCCTTTTGCTTTTGCTGGCTTCAACTGGGAGTAACACATAAGATCAATGACAAAAAAAAAAAAATTACAATTACTGTACATTTATGTTCATTCACATTAATATTTTCTTGGACTGTATTCCACTATTTAACTCTTGTGCTCCACCTTTCTTGCAGATCTTTCCTCCAGACACCACTGTCGTTCCCACTGACGACACATTTGGGTGCCCAGCTGGATCAGACCCCTCCTGTCTCCTGTGATGCTTTGGCCCAGTTACCCTTTGAGATTAAAGAGCATGCGCTCAGATTTGATGAGCCAAGTCCATAGTAATCACTATCACTGACCTACATGGCCTCTGTTCCCTCACTGTCTGCTAATATGCATTCACATAGCCTTCATTCATGTCTGTTCATACATATCTAATTGAGAACAATCGCTGGCAGAGACTATTAATACTGTGTACTTTGTATGATGATTGATAAGACAAGATTTGACAGCATGGGGCTGGGGGTTGGTGGGGGTGTGGGGGGGTAAATGCAGCAACAAGAGGAGATTTTGATGAGCTGTGTGGGTCATATGTAAAAGAGAAAGCTGATCAGATGAAGTGCAGGCAACATTTAGATTAAAAAAAAGAAAAAAAAATGTCTAACAAATCCAGTCTAACAAATGGCACAATATGCAGACGTGAATGTGTGTGTTTTCACTTTTGTTACCTGTTATATAAATGGTTTTGAATATACCTGCTGGTCTCTTTAATTTAATTAGTTGTATATAAATGTAATTTCTAGGAGACAGAGTTGTCCAGAGAGTCCCAAAAAGAGTCCCAGGTAAACGCTGGCTGCAGACAAGATGGCGTACCTCAACCACAATCCTCACAAAGTGCCAGTTTAATGTGAGTATGTAATTCTTAACCTACATAGTGAGCGTTTCAGTCTGTATCTATTACTCACCTTTGTCCAATTTGTTATCTTTATATGTTTAAATACAATATTCAACATAAATAATTTGAAAACAATTTGTCATTCATTTGAAATACCATGCAGGATAGTCGGAGTGAACCTGAACTTCAAACATCAGATGCACAACGTCCTAAAATGCTCCAGTTACACATAAACTTACGGCTAGCACCAGTGTTACGAGCTGACTGTGGAAATCAAAGACGACCTGGCTTATTAATACAACGGCTAATTTTACATAAAGGATACATCTCTCAGAAAGCAATGATACAAATTTAGTATCATCCATAGCTGCGGCTGCCATAAATAGCTGGAAGGTGTAAGGCCTTAGGTAGCAATAGATGTACCTGGCTCATAGATTATTTAAACTGATAAGTGCTCACTTTGCTCAGATCCCTTAATGTGAAAACAAACACCAGGAAAAATAAGATGATGAAGTCTTTGAAAACCCAGCTGGGAGGAAAAGGCTCAATAGCTTGTCCTCCCCATCAGGTCATCTGTCACTTATGTGATAGACAAGAGAGAAAAGATGGAGGGTTAATCTCCAGAGAGACAGGGGTTGAAAACACATTTTGAAAAACACATTTGGGGTGTCAGGCAAACTGAATCCACATACACACATGAAGAACTTTTAATCTCACTGTCTCACTCTGTAAGAGCAGAAAATCGAAAACTGTAACCAGGGAACTGTGCACGGTTTAGACAAACCCATTCGCTCTCTCACAATGACAGCCAAGTGTATTCGCAGAGCATTTCATTAAAGTGGTCTTATTGATTTTGCCCCATCACCAAACAAACCTGCAAGGGAATAAGAATGTGTGTCTCCCTAAACAAATGGCAGCCTTGTCTATTATTGCGCAGAGAAAGGAGTTCAGAAATGTCCATGGCATGTGGTTCAAAAAGGCTATGCCGTTTGATGCACCGTGCAAATTGAAAATGCTAACAGAACAGTTGAGCTCGCTGTGGAAGTCGAGTAATAACCGAAGCCACCAAAATAAAATGTCACCAGGCCAATTGCAAATATAGTCTTTTTACTATTAAGAAATAGTTTTAAATACCTTTGCAGAATGCATGAAAGGGATAATTTGCACCTCTGAGAAACCCCTCATTAATTCAATAAACATAGTTATTTGGCAGTATCTAATGAACATAATGCCAGTACTTTCTCTTCTTACTGACTGGCATTACGGATTGAAGCAGCTAATTGGATGTCAGACTCCGCTGCATAAACTTTCACAACGGCCCTCTGAGAATCCTGTTCCACCAGTCGCTGCTAATTTGTTGCTTGACTAGCTGTGCTTGGGCGGCAACAAATGTTGTGGGTGGTCGTAAACATGAGCAGGGCAGGAAAACCTCTCACGAAACATTAGGGCTCCATTTGTGGCAGAGAGAATGAGGTAGGAGCTGTTCCCCTGCAGAAGGCTATCAATTGAAAGTTCAATTTGAAGTGAAATTGGTTTCAATTAAAGTGTCAGTAAATAGGGGAGTTTAATTGGGTGGCCTTATATTTCAGGATAATATATAAAGAGGAAAAAAAATAAGGAAATTAAAACTTCTCCCTCAACAACAGGAGATTTATTGACTTTGTGTTTTGCTTTAGGGTATTTCCCAAAAGAATAAGATGTACTGCATAATCTCACAATAGACCTCTGTCTGCAAATGTGATGAATCAAGCCTTTTATTCCACTTCACATCATGTAATAATATGCATCTTATCAGCAGCTCACTCTCTGGCGTTCTTGGAAATACCCTCATACAAAGCACAAAGTCTATTCTCCCATCATTGAGGAATGGGTATTGATTTCTCTCTCTCTCTCTCTCTCTCTCTCTCTCTCTCTCTCTCTCTCTCTCTCTCTCTCTCTCTCTCTCTGTCTCCTGGACTTATATTTTGATTTAAATTGACAGTTTTTGCACAGTTTATAAAAAGGGGTCCGCATGTCTTAGACAACTTTTTTTCAAAGTGAAGCAGGTTTATTTTAACCCAGGGCCATTTGGCCACTACGTCATATCTTAGCGTGTTTCTATTCCTTTGGACAAATGTGTTTTTAGGATCCTCCCCCTTTCATCCTAATTTTAGAACGGCAGGGGACAGAATATATATGATGTTATTGCATTCCTGCAGGTGGCACAAGCATCAAAACTGCAGGGTTATTTTCCTTGCCTGTAGGTGGCGCAGGTCAGACTGAAACTACAGGTCCAAAGCTCCCGGTATGAGACTGATGGCACTGGTTTCAGTTGCTTTGCATCAGTGACACTGTGTGTCCTTGCTATCCCTCCATTTCTTTGTATTTGTTTTATGACCTTTCCCTTTCACCAACCACAAACATCAGTACCCCAAGGCTACTTTGCAAACCACAGAATGTTCATTGGATTTTAATATTTTTGCATAGGCATAATTTCACATTCCTGATAACAAATGACTCATATCCTCTATGCCTAATAAGTGAGCCTTGAATTAGATCTACGGACATACAGTAGAAGAGTGTGAATCCCACTAATAGGTAGAGTATTTATACTGGTAAACAAACAAAATGATCACAAAAGATTATCCCACGTAATTTCATGGGTCTCTGCCTCTCATGTCCTCCCTTTCACAACTCTGCAAACAGAGTGATGACTTTCGAATAGTGTGACAGATAACAGATGAGAGAGTCTCTGTGTTCCATCAGCTACAGTATCTCACAAATCTAATTGTGTTTGCGTTTTATTCATCGCCTCATGCAAATAATTCTGATGAGTGTGTGTGTGTGTGTGTGTGTGTGTGTGTGTGTGTGTGTGTGTGTGTGTGTGTGTGTGTGTGTGTGTGTGTGTGTATGAATTCAGATGTACTGTTGACTTGGGGTACGACAAAGGCGCTGTACTATTTTTGCACTTCCTCTTTATTTAACCATTGACCAGTGTCCTCATTTTGCTTTGCATGGTTGCATTGTGAGGAGAATTTAACACACAATATGGGTCAATATTTAACAGTATTAATATTCTGCAGGCTTGACCGTATTTATCATAATGCAGACAAACAGTCTGCAAAAAACATGTTTGACCTTAAGGATGAAACAGCCATAGAAAACACCATTACTGCACGTTTAAATCAGATTTAAATGTACATTGGACCTATTGATCCTGAGCTCAGGAGTCAAAGATACAAGATTTTTAATTAACATACTGGAATCATATTTTGCTCCTCATATAACCTTAATGCTGACAGAGTGCAGCACACAGCATAATGTCACTAAAGGTCACTGATGTTGTTGTCAGATTTCCTCTACTACTTTGTATATTTAACAGGGTCTTTTTTTTAAAGAGACAACGCAATGTGAATGTTGGCTGAAATAGAAAAATCAAACACCATCACACTGCAGGAAATGAAAATGTCTTAATATTACTGTTCTAACTGTTGGTTCCTCCTCACTGTTGCATGTGAAGCTGACGGGAGAACATCCAAACACTGACCCTGAAAAGATTTCAGTATTTTCATTTTTATTGAATGGCAAAATAATGAAAGCAATACATCATGCAAGGGAAAGCAGAGCTGCGCACATTTTTCTGTATTCTGTGGAAAACGTGTGTCACAACCACCATTACCATATAGACCAATATTTCACACAGCAATTTGTCATAGGCTCCTCCGCATTGCTTTTAGTAATATAATCTGTGTACTGTACCTTCCATTTCAGCTACTGGGTTATCATAAGGCCCAGCGTGCTCGTCTTTGCTTTCTCTGCTTCTCATTACTCAGAGGAAAGCTGTGGCCTACAGATCAGGGAGTTTAAAGAAGTCAGAGTCAAGGCGATGCCAAATGAAGGTGTAACAGGACCTGAGCTAACCTTAGACCATGACAGCTTTTCTTTTAAAGGCCATTACACACTGCCTTTGCTCGGCTCCCATACCGACAGCGTGTAAGTGTGTGTGTTAAAGAGATTTAGAAAGGGAGAAAAACAATACGTATTATATACTAGTAATATATTCTAGTATATAACATATAATGTGTGTTGCATGGTGGACACACCGCAATGAATACTAATGTGTCCACCCTCTGTGCTTTTCCGCTCATAGCAACACAGGGGGTTCAAGGAAGCACAACTTGGACCTTATTTTCATGGTTCATTTCTGTGGGTTCAGAAAACACTGTAGTCACCAAAGTCATCAGTTAGAAATCTGGGAATGGTTGTAGACGATCATACAGGTTTGTAAATATCTATCTGAACCACACTGGAAGAGTGTGTGAGCGGCTACAAGCAAAGTGAACCAGAATGCAGAAGCTTTATTTGATTTAGATTTTGGCTCCAACGCCTGTGACAGATGTTTACAGCAGCAGGATTGTTTTCTCTTTGGCTATCCTGTGGTACAGTCTGACCACTGGTGTTCTTTGCCTCATCTAACCTCCTGAAACAGATTTCATCAGTTAATTTAGTGAGTACAAAGTTATTATTGCTGATAGAAATATGGGACAAATCTATTAAAATAATAGACAAAACAATCTTAGCTCAATGTCCAGCTGTCCTGGAGCTTTTGACCCTGTCGCACAGACCTCATCAATAGAACGGAGCATGGCATTACCTCAGGCAGAGCACTGCTTCCACCAGCTAACTGGAATCAGCTGTTTCATTCATGCTTTACAGTCAGTGGCTCATTCACTGCTGGGTAGCTAACCGCTGACTCATAATGTCCAGTCATGTTCATAAATGTGTCCTTGATGCAGGCAAGTGTCTGTAGCTGTTTTTTTCCTCCAGTTAAATTTTCTAAATTGTTAGAGGTATAGATGTTCAGCGTTTCCTTTAATTCTGAACACCAGGAATTCTCATCCATACTGAGTTTGAGGTTTAGATATTTCATTGCCGTTTTGAAGATCACGAGTCTCAGATTTTAAAATAACATCCAAGTTGTAATAAACCAGAGTTGCCCTTTAATAGTAGAACAGAACAGGAAAAGATACTGTGTCCAGCAGCACCTTTGAAGACACAGATCCTTTCACGTTCTGAGTGTAGTCTGTTGACATTGCTTTCGGCAAAAACCAACATCTTGACAAATTTGGACAGATGCGGAGGAGATGAATTTTTGCGCCCTTCTGGACTCCTGTCATCTTCATCTCTCACTCTTACACCTGCCTGGAAGCGCTTTGAAAACGATGACCATCAGCCCTCCTGATTGCCTTGTTTTTATGTGGCCTTGAAGTTTTTTGATCTTGATGGTGTTAATCCTGAGGGTTTAGATGCAATCTCAGGGGGTGAGGCTTATATGCAGACTGTGGGCTGAGCTCAGTGCTGGCTAACTGAGCACTGACAGGTTATTAAAGATCTCCCCCTGTATATCCCTAGGATGGCAGAAACTGCAGACCGACCTGCTTTGGATGAATCATTACATTCAATCCTACTTGGGCCGGTACATTTGCATATTCAGATGAAGGATTACTGGTAACTTGAGGTGTGTTTTGTGAACTCACCAAAGCAGCTGCATTATGCATCTATCTTGCACATGTGCTTTAATTTTCTGTAATTATTAAAATTATTAGGGAAAAGCTGTATTATAATATTTGCATTGTAGGCAGCTTTTTATTACCTTTGAAAAACAAGGGGCAAAGAAAAGCAACTGTTTCTACTTTCTGCTAAAAAAAAAAAAAAATCCTTTGCTTCTGCTTCTTTGTGTCCACCTATGTGTTTGTTTCTCTTCCTCTAGTCATTTATCATCGGAAGGGTCAAGGCCCCTGTGAGCAAACTGCTTGCATGAACACAACCAATCACACTATTTAGGCAAAGATTTGAGTAATACGAGGAAAATCTGGTCCCGCTCAACTCTGTCTCTGTCACTGTTTGCTCCCACTGAACAGAATCCTGTCTCCAGTGTCCATTCCAGTGCTTCAGGATGCTCTGGTCTATCACATCTCTCTTTCATTTTTCATGACTGTGTGTTGTTGCTTATGTGCATTGCACTTTGCTGATGTTAATCTTCCACTTCGGCGGACATCTTAAGACCTATGGAGTGAGACAGATTGGTACTATCTGGGTTTGATTTAAGCTTGATAGGTGATACGGGGTGGGCACCAGCCAGGGTGCCACAGGCAAAAGAATACATCTGGGAGAATATCAATCGCCTGTCTCTTATCTAGACGCGTCTGAAAGCTGTATCTCTTCAAACCTCTCTTAAATTCACACTGCAGGGACAGTAAAACTGAAATAAGTTAGTGTTTCTCCTGCTGTGCTGGGACCCCTCATAAAATGCTTTGAGTACTGTGGAAAATCCAAGTGCGCAGCCATTGGATGAAAGGGAAACTTTGGCCGCTAACCCAGCGTTTAACGAGGCTCCGTGGTCCCTTAACTTTAAGCGCTTTGGTTTTTCGGTTGTGTACCGTAAGCTCTGTGTGTTAAAGCATTACAACACTGGAGCACATCTGTACTTATTGCACAGCAGATGTTGAAATTTGTGACTCAGGGGTAATAGATTCTGAATTTTAGCCGAGTAGGATCGAAGGTTATTGGAGGTTCACTCAAACAACAGCCTGGTCAAATTTTTCCTGCAAAGATATTCGGTCTAGTTAAATGTGACACCCCATTGTATTATGTAGCTTCAATCACCCATATTGTGATAGAATTGGGTTGACAGCATGGTCTAAGGAGTAAATGACCTTTTTGGATACACTCAATAGGAGGTGTGATTAAAGTTAACAATGTGCTTCAGTTTGATTTTAGATCAAATTGTTCTCCATCCTTGAAAAACTCTTTACAGACTCCTTCTAACTCTCCTGTTTAAGAAAAAAAAAACCATTAAAAGCTGTTTCTGCTTTGTGTAAATGTACACTGAATGTTTATACTGAACATGCATTCCCCATCACTGAGTAATACGGCCTGCATTTTAAGACCATTTGAGGATAGAGAGAAATATGTGGATGAATCAGACTTAGAGCAATGTCAGCAAGGAATACATTTGCTAATTTGTTCAACACTCAATACGCCAGTATTCAAACAGAAGAACAAGTAAAGGTGTACCAAAGAGTTCTGCCTCCCTAGGATCTAGAAAATTGCATTGTTTGTGTCTGTGTAATTATTTTGACACTGTGAATAACTGAAGTTTTTGTTGTCACGAGAGCTAAAATATCTGACAGAGATGAGCTCACAGCAGAAACAAAGAGCAAAACAAAGCTTTTATACGAGATGTGACTTTAAGCTCCAAAGGAGGGAAGGGCGGAAATAAATTGTTGTTTCACGGAAAGTCTCTCCACTGCCTCCACAGCATGTACTCTATCAAGGGCCCCGATAATTAATAATTTGTCTCATAAATCTCATTAGTACATAATGAGGGAACAAGTGCTATTAGAAAGACATGACTTAGACGGTTATCTTCTAAGATGTATTATAAGCTCTGGGCGAACTGACAGGCTCACAGCAGCTTTTTAGGACAAGCAAGACGTCCTCCTTTTGTGTTCTTTGAAGTACTCAGGAGGTGATATCAACTTCACACCATCAGTTTGTGTCGGACGTCTGCCGCGATTGAACAGATATCCACTGGTTTTTGTCAGGCTTTCTGGTTCGACAGCATGACTCAGTTGTTTAGCGAGGTCAGAAGCTGCATTATGTGTGGCCTGGCAGACGAATCCTCTGTCTGATTTGCTCTCATCCCTGGAAGGTTAGAAAAATATACTTTTTTTTTTTTGCAAGTGCTCCTTCGTTCTTTCCTTCGTTCTCATTTCTGCAGCTCAACAAATCATGGCGACCACAACGCCTCGGGTCTCTCACTGTCCCGCTTCTCTACACACTAAGATACTAAGATGAATGTGGCAGTAAATATCGTTACACAAGTGGATCAGTGATCTGCTTTAGGGCATTGCTTTGGCACTTATGTTCTTAATATCAAAGGGTTTAAGTCAAGAGGGCCCAGATAATTATCACACAGTCAGCATTGTCTTCCAATAATACATCAAAGGGTTTGAAAACACAAAGCTTATTTAAGATTATAATTTATGAGTGTTGCATTGTAATCCTGAAGGAGGAGTTATTTCATTAGGTAATCTCTACTCTACACTCTCTCTATAGACTTCTAGGAGGATGCTAATTTCCTGAAGAGGCAAACACCATCAAGTGCAATTTAAAAATCCAATAAAAATCTTGATTGTTCTGGGCTTTGTGAATAAATTGACTTGGCCTTTAAAATGTGTAATAGTGCTGTAAGCGTATCATGTTGAAAACAGAGCACAGATGACATGATGGTCGTTGAAATTAGTCATTTGATACTTCTGGGGATGATGCGCCAATCTTGAACTAATGAGCCTAAAACTGATTCTTCCAACCGCAGAATTATCATACACTTTGCTTTTATATTCTTCTATCTTTTTTGTGCATTTCTCCGCCCCACTGCAAAAGTGCAGCGATTTATGATGCCTGAATGCAGCTTCTACTGTTAAATCCCATCACAACTCAAACGTCCTATCTCTCATGAGCAGATAGAGACGATGGCGCAGATTAGTCCCCCAAGTGAGAAGAGATTTCAATGGTTTGATTTATTTTTCTTTGAGGCAGTGGCACTGAACACAGTAGGGGTTCTTTTCTCTCACGTTATGCTCAAAATGCTATAGCTGACTCACATATACGGCCGTATACATTCGCACATTCATGCACAGCAGGAAACTACATTGCACATTCCCACACACAAACACATATTTTGATTCAGCAGCCAGGTCTTATTCCACATTCCACATTCCACACTACTACTAATATTACTGCATAACCATAAAACCATGGTGCAGACATTCATGGTCCATAGAGGATGGATCCTAATGCTTTTCCTCTGGCTGCACGTAGAGGATTTGGATCACAGTCGACAACTGTGGGACGGCTTGCCATGAAATTTATGCTAACTGGTGTTAGCATGCTAACATGCTAAGCCAAGATTGTGAAAGCTGTAAACATTAGCATGCTGTTGGCATGGCTGTAGGCTCTTTGTTTTGATTTATTAGCATAGCTAAGCTTGTTCAGTCTTGTGCTTCTGTCAAGTTACAGAAGCAGTCGTGAGCTGAAGTTATATTTTAAGATGTTGTGGATACTTTAGGGAGCAGAAACTGTTTACAACAGGCTTGCAGTTGTGTTTTGTGTTTGGTGTTTTGGAGTTCTGATACTTTTCAACAGTACTGGTCTTTGGTCATTGTTCAGGTGCACAAATATGGATAACACAGTGAAAACTAAACTGTGAAAGTTGTTAGACTACAGACAATCAGATACGTGATACAACTCAGATTTATATTTATAATATAATGATAATATTCTTTAACTTAGTGTTGTGCTAACTGATGCACACTAATGCTTTTAGTAATTTGTGTGTCCAAATTATCGTTATTTAAACTGTAGTTTCTTCCACCTGAGACTTCCTGGCTGCTGTATGGAAACATAACTATCCGTGGCCACATCGTGACAATCTTTGGTCTCTCAGAGCTCCAGGCATGTTTGCTCATGGACCGTGAATGTGAGCTGGACTGATGTGTGTGCTGCAGGGGTGAGAGCTGCGGTGCACTGTATCCAAGTAGAAAACCAGATGAACTGTCATCACACCTGAGTGAATGAAATGGGCAAGCAGTGTCTTCTTTTGTGTGTAACCAAACCAACAAAAAAAAAAACCCTGAAAGAAACTGTTTACAGAGATGAAACATTTGTCCTCTATTGTTCTTGTGCCTACCGCAGTGAGGCTCAGTTGTAATGAATTTCTGGCCACAACAGCTGAAAATGCTCCAGGCCTTGGGTGAAAGAGTGGTTCAGTGCACAGTCAGTGCACTTGAGTTGGAACGAGTGGACACAAATGCGCCCAGCACGGGAGTGGGAAGGAAAGTGACCGTTCCTGACGACAGTGATCTGAGCAGTCATGGATAAAAGCTGGAGTCACGATGGTGTCAAATGACCTTGAAACATCTTTGACACACAGATGAAGATTTAGATGTGGACCACTGTCATCTCTCGATTTAACACCACAGAGTAAAACCACACACAAGATGGCTTTGGCCGCCGATTTCCGAGCTCACATGTCACTTTTCTGGATTGGTCCAGTGTACTGTGAGATTGTTGCTGTCAGGGAACATTCTCAAATGCCTGAAATAGCCAACCGCTGACATTTTCCTGAAGTTTCCCAGGACAACATGCTCCCAAGATGGAGGCTGTTCAAAGCAATTTACGGCTTCCTCTAACTTTCTGTTTTATTGTTCCATTGAATCTGCTGTAGAAAAACCCATAACAGAAATATCTATGACAATTATGGAGATTGCACCCTCACTGTATCTTGATTATTATAAAACTCCTCCATCTCTGCCTTCATATGCAATACAGTTTGCATACAATTTCAGACTTGTATTGAATATTTTCTTTTAAAGATTCCTTTTGATGATTTAGGTGTTATGCTGTTGGCAGGGAACAATATTTATCAGAAGAATAACGAAACGGCTCCATACACATCTGACTTCATCACCGTACTATTATTTTGAAGACTCAGAAGGGCTGTGATTATGAAAGAGGACAGTGCGTCGTCTTCTCTTAGCTGTACCACTAGGATTCAGCAGAGCCTGAAATTACATATTATACAGTATCTGCCTATAGAAAGGCTGAAAAATATTCACAGAACTCGGCCTTGTTAGTGCGATAACAACCTTAGGGTGTGAGGGTGTGAGCGGACGTCCAGCTCTGACATGAGTTGCGTAAGTAGGTTCTGTGCTTGTTGCACACATGGGGTGCTGGTATGTGGTTTGAGCTCAACCTTTAGAATAAAAAGGGACTGTATGGCACTGCCAAGCTCGAGGGATCACAAAGAAAGACACCAAATGGAGTAAGACTTCCTTTGTTTTCCCTGCACACTCATTATACAAAATCTCTCAACCCTGAAACACTGACAAGAACAGTGTTGGCGCGGAAAATGCTGCTGAATCATCAGAGAATATTACAGAAATACTTGAAAACAAAGTTTTTGCTGGTGTGGTTGGAAACAGAACTCCAGTTCATTTTACTTTAGAGTCCATCATGTCATTAAATGATCTAAAAACTACAAAAAGAAAAGAACCTTTTATATTCCAATCATAAGTGCTGAAAATTATCCATTTTCCACTGAGTTCTTTCATCTTTTTTTCACGTTGCGTGCAGTTTGTTCCCCTGATTTGCTATTTGCTTAGGAAATAGAGAGCAACACAGAGAATCTGTGTGTATTCTTGAGCTAAATGGGTTTAAAAAACAAAAAAAAAAAAAAAACAACACACAAATTGGTGAGGCTTTTACAAAATACATTTTTTTTTATCAGCTTTGAGATGATGCCGGTCCGAGCTAAGAGGGAGAAAGAGACAAACACAAGCCAAAAGGAATGACAGAAAGGTAACAAAAATAGCTGTCAGAATATTTCACAGTGCAAAAAACAAATCTATCATATACACATTATCTGCTTGTATTTACATGAGCATGAACATACAAAATATACAGAATCTGTCTTCCCCAAACCCAAAGGATTGTTAATATGTCTTACAGTGTGCGCCACATCCAAGGCAAATCACAATTTTAAAGACAAATGAATTTCAATAGTAAAATAAATAATACACTTTCACATGAGAATATGTGTAGCTCTAAAACCTACTCTGCCTTGATGGCGTCATTCGCTTATATTGATTGTCACTCTTGTACCTGGCTAGCAAACGGCAAAGTATTGCAATAGGTCCAAATGTCTGTTTTATTCAAGAGGGAATTAAGGGGATTGTAAAGGAAAGCTTGTGTGTATTGTGAACTCTCTGTTGGCTAAACTGCAAGATTTCCAGCTACTAAAAAGCTTCACCCGTGACTTCGCTAATTTGATTGACATGATTTGATTTGGTGACCTGATCAGACTAGTTTAATGTTATTAGCTTGCAATGGTGAGTGTTCAGATTTCTTCCCAGATAAACCTCCAGTATGTGTTTGAATGTGAATTTTGTGTCTGGTCCTATTTTTCTGGTCATATTGCTACTGCAGAAAGCATATGTTCACAGTATATCTGCGATTATATTAATAATTTATATTTTATTACATATTAATGTCAATTCATAAACCAGTATGTTACACTGTGAACTTGTTTTTCCTACGTACTGTAAAAATCGACTTTATGTACTTTTAAATGTGCAATCTCATCTTAGGTTCACTGCAGAGGTCCATCAGTATACATTCTCAAATGTACTTCATCATAACTTTCAATATCTCACAAACACAAATCCCTGTCAAACAGTTATTCCAGTTGACAATGACAAGAAAACCTTAGAAATTATCACATAAACGGTGAGCAGACATTCAACAGATAATACAGTAGCCAGAACATGTCGTGAATAGTGAGTCTGAAAGTAAAAATGAAAATGTCACCTCAAAGCTAAATTAGGTTCTGCAAATTATTTGAAAAGAAAGGTCTCGTCGTTTTCTTTATTTTTGTTTTTTGTCCCATGAAAAGATGAAAAGACCAAAACCCACAATGAATTGATCCTTTTAACAAGTACTGTCCGTGTGAGCAAAGCCTTTTGTTTTCCAACGATTCATTGAGTTAATTTTTGTCCAAAAACAAAAACAAAAAAACACATCAGTGAACCAAACTGTTGTTGGTGAGATGTTTCTTCGTAATGATGAACATGGGCGCTGTAGTTTATTTTGGGTCAAGCTGTAAAGCACCAAATGAGTATTCATCTGTGGCTGAAAACAGCAATATTTACTCTTTTTTGAGTAATATTTCCTAACAACTAAGGTACCTGGCCGGCTTTCGATGCTGAGTGTCACAAACAGAATAGGGAGGTCAGAAAGTATTAAGAGTCAGAAAAAAACATTGTTGGTTTAGTTTTTTTCATGGGATTTGTTGACAACAACAAAAATATAGAATTTCACCAGTCTTATCCTTTAAGACATTTCCTTTGTGTGTCTTTTACAAAGATTTTAGTTAACTCTAAACTCTTTCCTGCTCACGTAAACAGGGAGAGCAGATTTTCCGTTAAGGGGTCAAAAACAAATCACAGTAGTCTGAGCCAGCCAGGGGCTTTATTGACTATTGGATATACGCTCTAGAATAATAAATGTTTTTCCCTGGCTGAATTTAAATGTCCGTCATAGGATATATGGTTTAGAAGCTGATTGGACTGCTAAGTAGCTTTCAAAGATAAATGCATGACACATCTTTACCCAAGTTTCAATAAAAGTGGCATTTTAAAAAAAAAAGTTGGCTACAGACAGAGAAAATTCATTCATTTAAATAAAGTATGGATGTGATCTTCTCATCATTTCATCTTTAGCGAGCCTCTCTTTTACCCTGGATGCTCATTCATACAAAAGGCTACAAACGTGATGAATAAATATGCATGGTGGACAGAATACTATGTTTTCAACCAACAGAAGATAGATTAAAGGCATCACGAGCATGACAAAGGACGACTGAGAGTAAAATCAGACAGTGCAGCTTCCATGCTCGACAGAAACTGCTTCTTTGTCGGAATCATTGGCACAACTGATGGCATATTTGATTTATAACACAGTGAAGCAACTCTTGTGGCTGTTCAACCTCAAAATAAAGTTTTTTTATTCATGTATTTTTTTTGTGTGTGTGCGCATTTAGCTTCTTTTTTCTTCTCAGCCTTGTGATGTTCGGCATCGGCACAAATACGGCAACTGCAAAACAGCAAAGCAGTCGGGAGTGAAGCGTCACCGGACCAACACTTAATATGTACGTAGGAACTGGCAAGAATAAAATATTAATAGAAAACAAAAATAAAATCCTTTTAAAACATTTAAACACTCTTTTCAAATAAAACATGGTGAACATACATTATGTACACAATTCCAGAGCTTTAAGCACAGAGGGTCTTCTGAAATTTTGACCTCTATCATGGCACATATGATCAGGTTTGTGATGTTGGCTGATGTGTGCATTCGTGTGTGTGTGTGTGTGTCTTTTGCTTCAGGGTACCACATCTGTGCTCAGCTGGACGCAGTCCGCCCCTCCACAGCTGTGACCAACATACAGTACCCTTTGGTATAGGTGAGGTTAGGAAGGATTCTACTTCACCTTGATAATCATCATCATTCTAACTATCATCCACCTCTTCATCATGTGAATCATAGCTGGTATCATCGCCTCTGTCACTTTTCAGCACCATTGTCTCAAACATAAAACATCGCCACACTCGCTGTCATCACCTCAGTCACAGTTATTTGTGTCTCCACACCAGCACACGCCTCCGTCACTGTGAACACGCGCAGTCACGCAGTCTAGCAGCTTTAGGAAATGACACATGTCAAAAAGCAGCTCTCGTCTCATGCCACGAGTTCTCGATGTTAAAGTTCCCAAAAAGCAGCTGCAATGCAAAGTAAAATGAACTGTCAGTCCTGTAGCAAGTCCACCTCCGGTCGCAATGAGCTCTTTATTTCCAGACCCGTATTATCATCCTGGGCAGAACAAACTAGCATTAGCCTCTGAGACTGAATCACTGAGATATGGCAGGAAAACTGGATTCATTTTCCATTCTTACTGTACATCTCCGTTGCGCTGTTGCTCTTCCTCGGCTGTTCCCCACTGCTACGTTCTTTATTCTCAGTGTGACTCATGCTTATGTCTCTCTTGATTTCAGCGCCTCCAGTTCAGAGTCCTCCATGTGGCGCCCGTTCAAGTGTTCGCTGTTACAGTCGTGGTGGTACATGAAGGTGGGTACCTCGGTGATGGAGGTGGCTGTGTAGGATGTGGAGCGCATTGAGCAGTGGTCCTTTCGTCTCTGACCCCACTGGGTCTTATACTGCATCCACTGTCTCTTTAGAGCTGCCTGCACCTGGACGTCACACACATAAAAGAGAGAGCTCATTATTATGGTTAGAATATTTGAGTCAATTTGGCCTCTAATGTGGGAATCAAAAATGTGTCTTCAAAAAAGTCAAATTTTTTGTTAGCTGCACCTGAAAAAAAAAAAACTACTGCTACTACTGCTTTGATAGTTTCATCAGTCTCATGGATCTTTGTAACTGTTTGCCTTTTATCTTTGCACATAAAACCACTTCTCAATGCAAATGCACTTTTTAGTTGTCAAAGTTGCACAAACATTCTTCCAGAACTTTTTTTCTTTCCTATCGTTCCTGTTTCTATTCTACATTGACCAGAAAATGATTCCACCAGACGTCCAAATTCACATACAAAATCAATACGCGGTTACATTTGCGATGGGAATAAGACAAGGCCTGTGTAAACACCATCTCGTGACAATATTAATCCAACTGATGGTGGTCTTAACTGACGTGAGCATAATTGCCGCAGCATGTGTGGATCACTCCAGTTTCAGTCGTATTAACAGATGCCAGTTAGGAAATGTAAACACAAACGTCACGTTTCCTGAAATGTGGCCAAGTTGTGCGTGTGGCCTGATCATCGCGTTTTTTTAAAGGGAAGAAAGGTGTAATCTCCATTGAGTTAAAGATTCAATCATGTAAATATATATTAATTCTCCCCCCTTATAAATACAAATATTTACATTTTATCTTCCACCTGTAATAATTAGGAATGTGGTGCCAAATTGTACAAAGGCACCGTGCTTTTGCAAAATGGCGACATTAATGCCACTCTTCTTCATTTCTGTTTTGTTGTATTAAGAGTCAAAGAGTATGCAGATTCTTTTCTTTCCTTTTCTGCACAAATGAACTGATGAGAATGTAAAGACCGGTTTCTTGTCAAAGAGGGCAAGGATGCCCCCAGTCATTAATATCCTGCAGCAACTGTTTGACTCAGAAAACACACTGATACTGTATCATCACAAAACCCATTATTATTCTGAAAACATACTGTTAGTAACCCTTACTAATCTCTGTATTTAGTCCCTAATGTGATCAGCAGTTATGGTGTTATATACTAATACTGAATTAAACTCCCAGATACAAATTTCAGCTGTGATGCTAAATGGCAAGTTGGTGGATTTTCCATATAAATATACCAACTAAAATGTGAAATGCACGACAATAATGTCTTTTCTTTCAAATCCTGTCCTGTCCTACACAGCTCACCCAACCCCCACCCCCACCCCCCGCTGCTGTTCTCCTTTGTGGAGTTTAGTAAACTTCAGAGTGACAACAACAAACTCAAACTCAACAAATTCAAATTCCTGGGACAGCTCCAGGGAGTTGACAATTTTTTCTCTGTTCAGTACCAACAAAGCTGAACAAATGGAGTAACCTCCTCGCGATCACCTGCTGAGCATTTGGTAACCAAAGCCAGGCCACTTCACGATGCACAACAACAATCCCAACAAGCAGAGAATGAAATGATTATTTATAAGCTGTTGTTTGTTTACTCTATGACATGTTACAAAGTGGTGAGACATACCCACCATAGTTTCCCAGAGGGCAACCTCCCATATTCAGATCACTTCTATTGCCCAACCAACAGTTTAAACCCCAAATACACTACGTGATATTATTCAACATTTTTCCTTGATAAATTGTTTCTCAAAAATATTGTTGACTCATTTTCTGTTGATCAACGAAACAATTCAGACTGATTGACTGAGCAAGGACTGGAGCGTGAGCCGAGTTCCTAAAAACAGAAACCGAGAGCTACGATCATCCCGCAGTGTAATGCTAATCATTTTATTCTATAACACATCTAATACTGCTGTAATTGCTGCGAGTATATTAACACACAATGATCTAATGATATAAATGATGACACTAATTGTTATAATGAGACAAAAGAGCAGCCGGGGCTTAAAGCTTCCATGTAGAACATCTTGCTTGATGTCACAAATACAGCATGAAAGCTGTTTGTCTCACTGACCTAACACCACAATGGGGCCATTGAAGGAACAAGGCAGGTCTGTGCAGTTTGGCCTTGAAATCAAAAAAACAGAATTGAACCCAGCCCCAGAAACCCATGTCCTGATTAAGGGAGCTGAATTGATCATTATGCGAGTGAAGCGAAGGAACCCTCTCATTCCCTCGTGACAATTTGTTTGTTTGTTGACCCTTTATCACCCAGAAAAGTGGGCTCGCCCTTTAAACATATGTTCTACACATTGTTTATACTCCGCAAATTGTTTACATTGTTTAAGGAGATGCTGTTGTGTTCTGGCTGCTCATGTATGAGCTAATACCTGACCTATTTTCCAGGCCCAATGTAACAAGCACAACCCCACAGTAGGTTGCTGGTTCGCCTATGCCAGACACCTCATGCTGGGTATTTAAATCTGCTCCTCTCTCTGTTGGTGAATCTCTGCCCCTGTTTTCTTCTCATGCAAAGAAATAACTCAGAACAACAGAGCTGTCTCTTATTGTAACTCCAGGGATATTTTAATAAGCATATTGGTTTTGAACAGACAGAAATAGTTGTCTGTAAATGCCTGATCTGTCTGTGCCATTCATGCTGCCATGAGGTCTAACGATCTGCTAAAAATGCCTCATTCAACCTAACAGCAGGTACTGTTGGTGTTTTACTTTGCCAGGACCATGAGCCTGAAAGCATCTGTCACACAATGAGTCCGCGGAACCGAAAGGTCTCCACAACACCATTAACCCCAGATCTGGCTTTTAATGAAAATCTAGCTTATCCGTTCGGAGGAGACGTTTGGAGAAGTGTTTGAACAAAGTTAAGGATGCTTGCAGTCAGACAGCGTCAGACAGACTCAGAAAGGCTGACAGGACGACTTGAAAGGAGAGTCAATTTCCAGCTGGGCTTGGAAACCACACAGTCATTTATAAACTGTGTCTTACTCTTCACCTGACATGACCCTTCAGTTTTTACTGCCGCAGCACTGGATGGAAGTAACCAGCAGCACAATGCTTTATAACCTGTTACAACTGGACTAATGACAGATGTAGCATCTATGTGAATCTACAACTCTATTCAAGTATTTAATACCAAAAAAACAAAGTTGTGTCTGTGTTTGACATTCACGGGTCACTTCTTAATATGCTATCAGGTACAGATGTAAGATGTCAGAGATCTGACCCAAGAAAAACACAGAATATGAAAATGTTTTGCCTGATGGAGTCTGACGTCTCATATTTAATGTCATAAGCAATAAGCAGTTTTATTGCTCTGTGAGTAAATAGCTCCCAGTGTAACATGTGCAGGTTGACCTTTATAAAAGGGCAACTGCTCTATCAAAACTACAGCAATATTTTGTTGCACGTGCCACCAAAAAAAAATGGTACTTTTCCAGGATACGATGCCACTCTCATATATGTCCATTGAATATAAAGCTGCAGCCATAAAGACTGGAAACAGCAGAAAACAGCAAGACTGACTTAAAGACCTCTGAAGCTCACTATTTAAACAAACAAAATATAACTTCAGAGATGCTGGTTGACAGATATTTCTACCTTTGGACAGAGCTTGGTTGGCTGATTATAGACATGAGAGCGATACCATCAATAAACACAGACTTCCCAAAATGTGAAAGTGTTCCTTTAACTGCACATGACATTGTGTGTAAGCAGTGCACTGCAAGCAGGGAAGGCGCACTGATTGTATGTGTAAATACATGAACAGTGCTTACCTCTCCGTTGAAGAAGCAGAATATTATTGCCACCAGTAAACCCTTGAAACAAGAAAAAAATATACCCAATCAAACATATATACATATTTGCAAAATGAATGAAATGCTTTTTGAAAAGGAAATAAAAAGAAGAAAAAAAAAAAAAAGACCGCCCGCCTGTTGCTTAAGTGCCTAAATGGAGTGCCTAACTGGTTCTTAAGAAAGTAATTCAGCAGTGAGCCACATAAATCAATCACAACAATCATGGGGCAGAAAACAAGGCTTTATGGGTGGAAACTTTCATGCATGCCAAATGGCTAAATCTGGAGTCTGACAGGGCCTGAGGGTACGGACAAATCTGGGCTGGATTTCAGGACATTTGGCTTTTTTTTCATGCATCCTGTGGGCTTTGGTCTAATCCCTAAACATCACCATTAATCATTAATTTCAAAGTGCATTCATACATTAATTACATTGCATTTTTGTTTTCCTTCATTATTCATTGGGTGTGGCCAGAGATGCAAAATGCTTCAAACCCGCAGTGAAGCAGCACTTTTCTGTCCTATGATATTTGCTGCTGAAGTTTCTTTGAACTGAACCTTGGACTTTAATGGAAATTCAGATTAATTCTGTGCCTCGCTGTCAGCTCAGTACCTACCTGGTAGTTCACGAGTATGTGCATGACGTACTCGTAGACCTCCCCAGCCAGCGGGTTCTCTGGCCTCCAGGGAATAATGACAAACTGTATTCCCAGCAGGGGCACCAGGATCAGGGTGGCTCTCACCGCCTTCATGTACATGTTGGACTCTGCCCGGTGTGTGTCTCTCAGTTTGGTCACCAGCACTCTTATAATATTTAGTAAGAAGAAGAGGTTCACCTGCAGAAAGTAAAAAAAAAAAAATTTTAGAGAACAAAAACAAAAGCCATTTTTTTCTGTTCTTTTATATTTAAGAACTAAAAACATCTACCAAAATGACAAACTAATGATATTGTGTCTGATATTGTGCTGAAGCAGTGGATTAGCAGACTTACAAGAAGCGCTGCCATTATAGGACCGTGAATCGCGTAGAGCAGATGGGTTTCCACACTCATCCAACAGCTACAGAAGGAAAAACATATCAGTCAGTACTGTCTCCCGCCCAAAATACACACGCGCACACACATACAAAAACATGCACATGTACAGACCTGCACGCGCTCACTCACTGCCACACACAGCCGAGCACATATGTAAACATCTCCTGTTTATTTGCAGAAGTTTCTGGAACATTACTCACTTGTCGTCGAAATACTTTTTCCTTGCCACGGCGTGGATGGATGCAGGGACTAGTGGAAAGCCTTGGACAGAGAAAAAGACGGCGGCCATATGAGGTCTTGAGTGAATTTTGTGAAATTCATTTGTCATTTATGCAACAGTAAAAGTGCGGTTAGATTGGTCAGGAGTGTTGTTGGTCTTCTTGACTTCCTCGTCAAATAAATTATTACCTTATAAATATCATTGCATTTATTCTTGGAAAGGCTGAAACGCAGAGGATCAACTTTCTCATCCCCATTTCTACAAACTTTATTGTTCCAAACCTACCAACAACACCACATGGATAATTTCTCAACCATCCTGTTAATTTTAAAATCCTCTCCATAAAAAAAAAAAAACACACTAGAAACTGGGCTCGTTTCGGCTGAATATAAATACACGAATCCATTTACAGTTCATTTGCAAACACCTCTGGGGCCCTGCAGCATATTGGCCACAGATGGACCTGACAAAATGGCTGTACACGATCCACACACACACACACACACACAGCAAACACGGGCCTCAAGGTTATCCTCCCATTTTTAATGATGGCCATCCATTTAGTTCAATCGTCTACTTGTTTGACAGACTGCACCCATTATTCTTGTTTTGAACAAGGTGAAAAACAGGACAGGAGCAGCACTAAGCGACAGGAGGCCCAATAAAGCTGTCAATATGTCCAGGTTGACATACTGTACGAGGACGAGCGTGGTCACGAATAAATTGTGTCTGCTAGATTGTGTCCCATCTTGTTGAATCGCTTGCTGAGTTTTGATCAGGTGCAGATGACTCACCCCAGCCCAGGAGGTAGTACCAGTGCAGATGTTGCTCCTCTGCAAACACCGCCACCACAATGAGCGTGTGCAGGTAGATGCCTTCACAGAGCATCCAGAAATAATTGCAGCCCAGCATGTACATGTGGAAAAACTGCAAAACCTTGCAGCCAACCTGCAGAGAGAGCCAAAATAGGAAGGGTTATTTGTTTTGTCTGCTTTTCACTTTTTACATTAAAAGATATCTATTAAGACGACTGAATTTAAAAACTCCTGAGTCCATCTCAGCAGGAGATGAAAAACATCTGAGTGGATATTTCTGCACTCACGGCACAAAATCATTAGCCAGTATTATCCTTTCTAGAATGAAAAGATGTTTATTCATTTACCCCCTCTGGAGCTGAGCTGAGAGAGAAATGATGATTTTCCTTTGTATGTGGAGTGCTCTTTGACTGCGTTTGTCTCACTTTGCACAAAGAACTTAAAAAAAGCAATGTTCTGCAATTGCCTTTTAGTACCTTATACAATACTATGCAATTTTGTATTTATGCATCCGCCGCAATGTGACAACATGTAAACATGCCTCAGTATGTATTCTGTTGCTTTGCTTGAGACGTCATTATCATTTCTCGAAAGAGGTGGCTTTGACGACATATTATTATGTCAATCTTATCTAATCACAGTCTACTAATGCTGTAATTACCAAGACACTTATGGATGTTCCATAAGCTGTAATTCCTCTGACGACTGCCAGACAGTGGCTCCAGTGAACTGTACTGTCGTCTAATCAAAAAGTCTCAAAAACTTTGCCACGAAAGTTAACTGTGAGTCACTTCCGCATTTTTTATGTGTGCCCTGCTGGTGATTTAAGGACCCATTGTTATATTTTTCATATTTCTTAGCAGATTTGTTAAGGAGACATGTTTTTGAACATTTCTGACGGGCATCTTTGCCAGTCCTGCCAGCTCTAGCGCCAGCACTTTACTTGTCCCAGCTCAGATAACCTGTGCCAAAATTAGCTGCAATAAAAGCCAAGGTGGCAGCAAGTGGTAAAACTAAATCACACATTCACAGAGACTTTTTTAACAACTGCTGCAAAACATAAGTGTTTCTCTGGTAACAACTTGGAGAGCTTAATATTATGCTGCAGAGCAATTCTGATGTTACAATATTAGAAAAAAACCTAAATGTTCCCTCCTAGGCTGCTAATGCTTTCCATTGGTTTTGATGATTCTACACACAGCTGGTTCAAATCATATCTTCCTGGTAGTGTTTACTTTATACACAAATAATATTTATTGTCTAACTGAGCATTACTATGTCCTCTTTTATGCTGACAATACCATTTTTATGCCACTGGCTCCATGTAAACAAGTCTGTCTTCAGGTTACAGTTTGCTTTTGATGACCTCCCAATCCCAACTGTTTTTAAAAAAAAATTATTATTATTTATTTATTGCTGATCTTGATGAGACTTCCTGAAAAAATACAGAATAACAAAGTAACTTACTCCTTTTTCTCAAAAGACAGAATTCATTGTTTTCCCTAAAACACATGTATGGAGAATGTAAACAAAAGAAACCTTCTGTTTACATTGAATATATATATTCATAGAGTAAGATATGTATCAATATATATATATATATTTTTTTAAATATTCACATCAGGGTATCTGGTTCACAATCCTGTATTAAAAGAGGATACATGTGGCCACACTATAATTCAAATATGCTGGCATTATTAACTGCTGCCCTCAGGGGTCCTCTTAGCTCAAAACACACAACAGTCATTCACCTCTAAACTTTTAGCCATATGTCTCTACTGCACTTTCCTACGTTTCCCTTTCCACTTGAGGAATCTCCACTATAACAGACACGGAGACTCGTATCGGTATGCAGAGAGTCAGGTCACTTACTTTTCAACAATTCTGAATTGTTGTGCTCTGCAGCTAACTGAGGATTGTCTAAAGTTACCGACAATGTTCTGGTTTACAAATCAAGCTGCTATAGATCATGTAGATGTTTCTCATGTTTTCAGCCTCCTCCCTGGTTTGACATAAGCTTTGGGGATTCACTCCTCCACAGTGCTGGCAGGCCAAACCAGACTCTGTATCACCCCACCAGAGAGAATAAAAAGAGCTTGTTTTCTCTGTGAGAGCAAATCTCCACCACAATCCACTATTCCTAAGTCACCAGCCCAGAAAACAGGCTTATAAGTCTCACTCTGACGGCCGTAAATTTCAAAATGTTTCCCAGCAGACACGCGTGAATCCCAATCAGTGGTGCTTTCGATTTTTTTTTTCTTCGGTTTCCTCTTGAAAACCAGGGCCATGTTGACCAATTTTATTTTGACATGCTGCAGTGAGTTAGCACAACCTGACAGTCCTGTGTCAGAAAGTAACAGATTCAACACAAACCTTTTTGACAAATGGCGACGGGGAGCCATTTGAAAGGGAGCCATTGCACAAACAGCCGGACAAATGAGTAGCAGAAGGACATAGAACCAAACCCAAACCTCCGCTGTCTCCTGGATGTTGATAGTACTTTGTCGGGCCAGTGTTGCTCAGGCTCAAAGCAGGCTGAGGCTTAAGGGATTGTGTGAAATGTGAGCCAACTTCTACAATCCTATCTGCTGCTTTTGTTGTTTTTGTATGGCACCTAGCTCATATACTGTGGTAGGGTGAGCATTTTTGGTATATATATATATATATATATATATATAAAATAGCAGGCCATATTCTGACATAGTTTTCATTAACTTGCACTTCAAGAGCCTGAATGTGTTCAATTAAATTCAGCTCAGCATTAAAAAAAAAAAAAAAAAAAAAAAAGCAAAGAAGACATGATCCTTTTATGGAGCTGGAAAAAGTCTGCAATAACAACTTTTAAGAAGCAGCAAAGCGCAGAGTTAACAGGATTTCATTATTTTGATTTCCAAAAAGGAGTGGTTCTTGAAGAGTAACACAAGAATTTATGTTCAGTCCTGATAGCGAGGCATTCCTACGAGACAGATTTATCATCTCTACCTAAGCAGACCTCGGGATTTCAAAGAATTCACATAAGGCATTCAGTGTGACTCCAATACAGGAGAATGTGGAAGAGAGCAAAAAATTGTCTGTTGACTCTGTAACACTGCCAAGATATGGCACGGGGAGATGAAATACTAATTAGGACACACTCAGAAGTCTGTACTACAAACTTTTAAATATTTAAAATATAGAGCAGCTCTATTTAAATTTAGTTTCCTCGCAATCCTTGGCTTCGCATATCAACTCAGTTTTAAAAAGTTCATCGAATTCTTTTCTTCCTTTTCTTTTTCTTTGGTTGTGCATAAATTGTGAATGCATTTGTGTCTCATTTCAATACAGCGGAACTAATCCTCTTCTACACACTGTACTCTGCTAAACAGCATTTTCTTTAGCCATGCTAACATATGGCTCAGGGATGGCAATACCACTAGACTGTCAGTTTGTCCAACGCTTTGGTCCAGACTAAAATATCTTGATATGTTAATATTGGGCCATAAAATTTGGTAATGAATTTTAATACCTTTGGTGATTAAATAGCTTTTTTTATAGCAACATTATGAGGTCATACAATTTAATTTGTTTTTGGGTCATGACCAAACACCTGCAAAACTATTTACACTGACATCAGCTTCAGCTGTGTTTTGTGCTGAAAGAAAACTAAGACTGTGAGCATGATCAACACTACTTCTGTCTTTAAAATCACTAAAATCCAAAACATTGTGAACCAAAATTTAATGTCCACCCTTTTTATTTGAGTGTCTGAATTCTCATTGTGAAAATGTGTCCTCTCCATGAGGCTCTCAGAAATTAAACAATGTGATGAGATTTCAGTGAGAGGTGTGCGTGGGAATGAGGCAGGAAACAACACAAAATGATGAGGAGATCAACATGAAAAGTTGTTTTTGTGCCTAAAACTGCACAAATTTTCAGAGTTATAAGTGGAAAATGCCAGTTTTGAGGCAAGACGGTTCTCACTGCTACTGTGTGTTTAAGGCTGATTAATGATTATTGCTAAGGCTTTGTGTTTAGAGCTTCAGTCTGGGAATCGGTGACAGCTGATGGAGGAGCAGACTAATGGCTTCGGATAGAGAATGTGTCATGTTGTTATGCTTATAATTTTCCAGGAAAAAAAAAAAACAATTATGTAGGCGTACAGAGTCTGTTTTCGTGATTCTGTGTGGCTGATCGATAACACTGATTATAAATCCTGTTTTGACACAATTTGTCAGGAGTGAAGCTCGTCCTATTTACACTGCAGTCATCTCTAATAGGATTTTTTGCATTAAAGCAGCACAGAAAATGCTGTTATGACATTGTGGAGACGTGTTTCATAAACCGGCGCTGTGCGTGCATTCTCAACTGCTTGTAAATGGGAAAATTGAAATGTCTGTGGAACAGAAGAGGTAATGTACACAGCCTGTACGCTTCTTTCTGTGAACAATCCAACAATGCAATGCTCTGCATTTATAGATAAAAAAAATAGCATTGAGCAGCTTAACAACCGATGATTAGTTAGCGCCTGACAATCAATTTAATGCTCACTAATGAGGGAGTTTTTGAGTGTCTGCTTGTCATAGGGAGGAGTGAATGAGTGAATGAGTGAACGGGGAGGGGGGGGGCGCTTTGGACATCTGCTAAATATCAGCATGTTAGCATTGTCATTCTGAGTATTTTAGCATACTCATGTTAGCGTTTAGCTCAAGCACTGCTGTGCCTACAGACTCACCGGGTTTCTGGCCACCAACTTAGGATTACTGACCACGCCTATAAGGTAGACAATGGTGAGGGCAGAATTGAGCACATAGGAGCAGAAGAGGTTCTTATGGAGGGTGATCCTTTGGCAGCTCAGACTCCTGTGTGAAGAGAGATGCATTGATTAAAATTTTGTGACATGGCAGCATTAGAGAAGACTAAAACTTCCCACAACAGAGTAACGACCGGCAGGCTGACAGTTTAATGAGGTTGTCAGATGTTGCAAATATCAAATAATTGGGATCTTTCTTGTCACACAGATTTTTGTGGTTGGTTAAAAAAAAAAAAAGAAAGAAATCCCTGGGATCAGCGAGCTGGCTTGCCGCTAAATACTGTACTGTACATGCTGGAAGAGCTGTTAAATAATGCATAATGGATCCCAAGGGTGCTTCCTCATTACCTTGGCTGGCCACTCAGAATTAATGGCACAATGAAATGCTTGACAGGCAAAGCGAAAACAACTATTAGTATCAAAATCATTTCAAGTCATTCACATCCAGCAAGCTTTATTATTGGTAATGGTTAAATAATGTTTTAATTTCAGGGCAGCAATCAAACAGACTGCGGAGCTTCATTCAGCCTTAAACAGAGGGTTTTTGCCTGAATGAAGCCTTGCACCAAATATATTTTACAGAATATGGCCTCCTATAAATATGTCCTCTTCAGTGCAAGAAGTTATATCCTTTTACTGCTCATGGCCAATTTTATCTTTGTTGAGGCATAAAACCCCCCCGAGACCCATGAAAAACAGGAAGACGGCTAAATTTTCTCAAGCAAGGAAAAAAAACAACATATACAACTGCACAGTTTCGCTGTCTCATTGAGAGGTTACCTCCAACAGAAATAAAATCTCAGATATAAAGCGAGACGCAAGAGCTGCTGAGCGCTTATGTGCAAGGGAGCTTTATCTAAAAAGAGATGTCAAAACACAGGCTCAGTCCTTACTGCATACTGTCACAGGTCTTAACGTCTTCTGATCAGCAGTTCAACCAACTCCTGTTTTTCGACGGCAAGCTGGAGTATTTTTATCTGGGAATCTCGACAGTGTTGATGTAGAGTCATAAATAACAGAGTGCAGCTGTACACCACCACCACATACCACTGTAAGCTTCACATCTGGATCTTATAAGAAACATTAAGCCTCCAATATTTTAAGTGTTCTGGCTATAAACATGTTAAGTTATGGTTAAGAAGGAAAAAAGGAAAACGTTTTCTTGGCCAATAACTTTGTTACTTTATTGAGATCTTAATTTGTTTGGAGTTTGATCTTGATGAATCGGGAATGTCCCACTGAAATGCTGTGTAGCTGTGTTAAGGGTCTGACTCTCAGCAGGTCATGGGGTTTTGCAATAATGCACCTGCCCTAAACACGGCCACTGGATTTATGAGGGTGTATAAAACTTTGCAGCGCACTGAGGGTCTCGTACAAGATCTGCTCTGGATAACAGCTGCGTTTAGGAGGTCAGCGCCCTTCAACACGTCAAGTTTTACAACTGCAGCATTGAAGAACAACAGGGCCAACAAAGTAACTCATCCAAAAATTGTAACACAACATAAAATTATCCCTCCAGCCCTGCCCAGGCTCCATATGCAAGCTTTTAAAGCTTATTGTGCCATTAAAAACAATGCTGATTAAGTTCTTTCCCAGAGATAAACTTACAATGATATAAAGGGTTTCAGCAATGTGCAGACTTTTGCCCAGTCTGTTAACTTTTTCTAAGGCTTTATCATTCCCAGATTTCCCAGACGTTAACTGAACAGTATACTTCTCTTTCCTTGATCCACTTTGTTATTCAGAACTCTTATCTAATTGAATTTCAGCAGTAGTATCTCAATTAATTGTGCACCTTTTCCCTCTGGGATTAAGCAGTATATTGGGATGAACGTCCTTAATGAGCAACGCACTCAGGTGCACCACATTTCTTATACGAGCAAAGCGCCAGCGCAGCCAGTGGACGTCACAGCTCTCCAGTTTTTGAATCCTAAATATCCATGAAATAAATGTGCTGTACAAGGAAGCCAAGTTGGCATGAAATTAGCAGCGTTTAAGTTCTGTATAAATTACATTCAGTGAAGCAGCAGAACTATTTTCAGGTGGAAGAGCTGCATTAATTTGTGACAGCGAAGATGGTAATCGTTTCTGATTGCAGTCTTCAGTGACGATTTAATTCTAGGGCGGTGTTTACACCAGCAGAGTTCTTTTAATACTTTTAGAAGATGTTAAACATTTGTCCCAGAGTAACTGTGCAAGTGAACAATCAGTTTGACTGTCTTATAAAATGTGATTGAATTATCAACACGTCAGACACACAAAAAAAATCTTTGCTCTGGGACAAGTGTTTCAAACTGTAAAACTTACTCTGCCTGTGTAGACAGAAGCCGATTGAAGCTTTTGCCGAATGAGAATAAGACTGAGACCAAAGCTCTGCCCATGCTGTGTGATGAAATGGCTGGAGGAGACTATAGTGAAAGCCCGACACCATCTGTGTGCCTGTCAGATCCGCTGATCAAAGTGAAGATGACTGAGCCTTTAAGGGCAACGCTACCATTGATTAATCATTTAATCATCATTGCATTATGACAAACTGTATCAGCCAGTGTCGTCATTACATAACCATCCTGAATAATCACTTTACATTGCAATGGGCATCATCAGAGCAGTAACTGCAACTACAGTGACATTCTCACATTGTTAAACTCTCACATAGAGGACAGAAAAATCACATTTAATCCATTACCTGAAGTAGAAGAAGATGGCCAGAGAGACAAGCAGGGAGGCTATGGATAAAGCATGACCCACAATTGCCATGTAAAACAGGATGAACGCTGACTGCAAAAAATAAGAAAACAGAAACAAGACAGAGATAATGTGTAGACTTACCAGCAGAAAAACGTTAGAGTGAAACTATACAAAGGACATGCAATATCTCTGAGGTGTGAGGGAAAAAAAAATCAATGTTACATTTCTCACTTTAAAGAGGACACGACGTTCAACAGGGAATAAAAAACCTTGGAAGTGTTTTTCAGCCTGGATTTAAAATTTGTAGTTTTAGCATCACTTCCAGTGTCTATATCTATAATATATGATGATACTGCTAGACCCAACATCACAACAGAAAAAAATGCAGGTTTTAAATGATTTGAGTTTCAATTAGACTGTATTGTTTAAACCAGTTATTTGTCTGTGAAAATGCAAAATGTCTTTGCTAACCGTCCGCGTCAGGGAGGTTGTTAAAAAAATGGCTGATCCCTTTTCAAAGGTAGCAAATGCTGGGTTAAAATGGCAATAAGACCCAAGATGAAAAAAGTACTTTGACAATTGGTAGTCATCAGTCTGAACCTTGTTAATATTTTGACAATACAGGCTATAATTTTATCCTGCAGCAGTGAAGCCAAACCACAACTACTTTAAGGAATGCAGATATTTACTGAGTACAGGATAATTAACACAATCTGATTAATGATAGGTGATTGCCACAACAAAATAAAGTACCATTCAAAGGTGGAGAAATAGACTGACACTAGAATAGCCAAGTTGTGAATAAGTGAATGCATTAATATTGCTAACAATAATACTTTTATATTTTTAATTCTTTTTGTAACAGTACAAAGATATTATGAAGACTCAGGGTCAGAGTCTTGCAATGCTGTAAAACTACACCATTGTTTTCACTCTTGAGTTCATGGTGTGGTCCTTGCTTGTAAAAGAAAGAATTAAGAACAAAAGTTGGCATCATCTAGGGCTGAGTCAGCATAGATCAGGTTTCTGTGGCAACAGATGCAGCAGCTGATCTGTGGTTCGGTTCTGATCGACTTTTAGTCTTTCTCCCAGGTTTTCCAGGACAGCTGCTCCAACTGCCTGGTGCAACGACTGGATGCAACAGGAGGGAATTTCTTGCAGTTCTTTGCAGAACTTTTGTTTACAATTTGCAGTTATTTGCAATTGGCAAAGTTTCCTTGTTCCAGATGGGAGAACAGAGCTGTTGCTGTTTTTTTTTTTTCTTTTAATTACTTTTTTTTTTTAATTTGCTGGGTGAAAAAACTTTTGGTGAGATTGTTCTTAAGTTTAGTTGTATATAAACATAATTTCTGGAGGATAGGGTTGGATAGCGAGTGCCTAACCATCAGCATTACAATATGAGAAGGATGCAAATGCAAAGCCAGGAAAAAAAAAAAGCTAACAAAAATCACACTATCCAAAAATATCTGTTAAGGAACTTTTGGTTTGGAGTGCAAATGGAGTGCATAATCAGCCAATTACTGCCATCAACTTGTGTAATTAAAACTGGCAGACAAATAACAACAAATGAAAACATTAACAAAAATGCTTTCAGCAAACACATTAATAAATAAAAACCATCATCATTCTGACTTTATAGCATTTTGACTACAAAGTGCCAAGTCATTAGTTTAATTAATATAAAGTAGAAGAAATGATGAGAGATGTAAATGAGTGACCAAACCAACCACAAGCCAGCTTTATGATTGTATTATTATTTACTGTAGCATGGATAATATTGATTAGACCATTTAGAATATGTTTAACTAAAGACTTCTGTAAACAGATTCAAAGTCATGTGAGAAAATCTCTCATGGTCCATGACTGCGTCTCTGATGTCCCCCGTTGGCAAGATACTGGAATGAGCTTTTTACTTTCATAGTCTGGTTTCCATGGGGAAAAGCTGTTAGCGGCACGGTACAGCAGTCTGGTGCTGTCGGTGATAAGACCGTTGTTAGTATGTGATGATGCAGGGATACCCCACTCTGTCCAGGCGTGTGTTTTATAATGACAGTATAGCTGGAGGGACAGAGGGCTTGGAATAGTGTGATGGTTTTGTTGCAAAATAGAATATTCAAACAAATCTTCAGAGGGCTCATTAAAAATACAAATCATAGCTGTAATCATAGCTGTAATCAGTTCATCGGTGACCTCTAACCAATAACATGTATATCATTAAATATCAGCTTTTCCTTTGAATTTTCACCTGATTCAAACCAGGAATGATCTCACCATGTGCATTTACATGTGATTGTCCATGTGTAAATACGGTGGAACTCTGATAATAATGCTGTCTGGTGCAATATTCATGGGCAGCTACATCTGAAATATATTTCTGGTTTCCATATTTTCTCCCATCTGCCCAAACTGGAAATACAAAAAAACTCTAGGCAACAAAAGGAAAAGATTATGCTGACCATCACACCGTGGCCACCGTGCAGTAGATCTACGATATCAAGCTACTTTATCTTAAATAAATTACCTTGAGTTTTGCAGGAGTGTTTTCGATACAGAGTGTGTAGTTGGACCAAGTCCTATTGGTATCCGGGTGGCGAAACCACTGACCATCCTCCCCACAGTACTTAGTGGCCTTTTCTGCAAGCAACAATTAAGTGATAAATATTTGGAGTGCAGTTCCTCCAAATCCATACAGTTCAATGTCCGAATATTTTGTTTCCATTAGCCTTGGTGAATAATTCATCCTCAAAGCAATTAATATTTTATGGTCCAGCTTCCTTTTTAAAAAACAGAGGATCAGAGGTGACTTTAATCATCAGAGTGCATAAATGTTTGAGCCTCACTGCTCACCTGTGGGGTCAAAGTCCACAAAATAATTGGGGCAGTTTTGAGAGGTGTAGGTTCCTGCCGGAGTATCTTCCCAGCACAGCCACCCATCCCAGTTACGACTGCAGTACACGCCTGTAACACCAGCAAAGTCACAGAGAGAGGGTTAAACCTTCACAGGGGAATAGCATAAATACAGAAAAATGGAGCGAGCTTCAGTAAACTAGACATTATCACTACCTGATTTGTTGTAAGGTGGATCTCGATTCATTTTCTCAAAGCATTTATACTGGCTGTCAAGGATTTTCTTTCGCACAATTTCCTGCTCTTCTGGATTAACCGTGGGGCTGACCGTGGCCTCATTGGCGAGCTGTACCTCAGTTTCCCCTGAGAGCTGGGCGGCTGCCTTCATTTTAGTGACACACACACACACACGCACCCACATATACACAGTCATTAGCAATCAGGATAATAACAAAAGACTTTTGCTGACAGTCACAACATTTACATGCACAAAATATTCTGTTTTTTGTCTTTATACCAGGGCCACATGTGTTGAACTTGCAGGAAAAGCCACTGGCACAGTTACCAAGAACCTCCGTTGACCTTTGTGATAGTTATTTCATAACAATACATAACCTTTAACTTCTCCTTAATGTTGAGAGCACAGAGTGTATAGTTAGTCCAGGTTTTGTTGCTGTCTGGATGGCGAAACCACTGTCCATCCTCTCCACAGTACTTTGTTGCCTTTTCTATAAAAAGGACATTTATGTGATAAATACATTGCATGTTAGAATTTATGTATTTCTGTGAAGTTCTGTCCATAAACCTTAGTCATATTATTATTAGAAGTAATCAGTAGAGCTTTAAAACAGCAAAACCTTTGAATCTCACTGCTCACCTGTGGGGTCCAATTTGTCAAAATTCCCGGGGCAGTTTTGGGAGGCGTAGGTTCCCGCTGGAGTGTCGTCCCAGCACAGCCACCCATCCCAGGTGCGACTGCAGTACAGACCTGCAGCATCAACAAAAACTCAATGAAATGTTTCTCCAACATGAAAACTTATGTAGAAATCATGTTGATATAAAATTTAAAAACACTTGTTCATACACCACAGTATCATTACCTGATTTATTATAAGGAGGATCTTGCTTCATTTTCTCTAAGCATTTCTTTTCGTTCTTGAGGTTCATTTTTTCCACAACACTGCCTTTTTCTGCGTCAACCCCTGTAGCCTCTGTAGTCAACTCTCCTGTTGTGTCCCTTAAAAAATGGGTGAATTCCTTCTAAGAAAAAAATAGATTACATGTTCAATGTAAAATTAGTGTCCAGAGAAACTGAGGCAAGCTTTGTCTCTTTCTTCCATTACTCACATGGAAACCAGTATCCAAAGACTGAATATCAGAATCCAAATAATATCCAAGAATATCAGAGTCCAAATACCTCTGATTTGTCCTTTGAAGCTGGCTGACAGGTGGAGCCAGTCTCGACCCATTTACCCAATTCGTCACAATATTTGGTCACGTTTTCTGTAAAGGAAAAAAAAACATGGACTGACTCAGTGGCAGATTGACAACAACATAATCCATTAATGATTATCCTGAAAGCTTCATACACTGTATCGGATTATATTATATAGGCACATTATTGCTTCTGTTTGGGGTTCACGTCCAGTAGAGAATCTCTATATTCTTTGGCTCTGTCTTTGTTTTTCTGCAGTAGTATGTTGGCATCATCCAAACCCATAAATCTAGCATTACAGAACAACTGTGATTAATTTAACTTGGCACACATCATCAAACGTTATGTCAAACAGAAAATTCCCCTTTTGGAGTAATCTTCTGGCAAATTCTCAAATGTCGGACTTAAAACCACATGTACTGTAGATCCATGACTGGGCTAAGCATGAGATCATATTGTTCCTGACAACAACAAGCGTAGCACGACTGCCTAGTCTTCTCTGACAGATCATCAACTGTTCAACAGTCACTTCCAACTGTACGTCTCCCCCACAGCCTCATATCAGAAGCAGTGGTTTTCAAATAAGGAGCCATAAGGGGGACTCTTAGCATCACAGGCATTTCGGGAAGATCCTTTATGGGCCTTCTCTTACAAAAACACCTTCTCTGTTCTCTCATTCATAATCTCTCTCCCCATCTATCTTTCTGACTTTGACTTCCCTGTCTTTTGTGTAATCCCACTTTTCTTTGCTTCTTTTTTTCCTGTAGATATACCCTTCATTCTTCTCTCTGTCCTCTCCTTCACCTCTCCTCTCTCTATCATATTGCATCACCTAAATCAGACATAACTTGACTCTGGATCTCTTCAACCAGATGTTATTGAGCCTTGCATTCCTCACCATGTAAAAACTGCTGTGGCAACTACTTACAGAGAAACATAAATATTAAGTGTACTAATAAAATAAATTTTCATAGTCAATTTTGATATAAATAAATGTCTGTTTTCATTTTGTCTGACTGACAAAACACAACAGGCTTTACTTTGTATCCAGATTATAAATCTTTTATACCAGCTGTCCTTTACACTCACTGTTGTGTTTTCCTTCATTGTAGCACAAAGAAGCAACAGGGGTCTTTGTTTGGAAGTCTTCAGCCATGTAAGCAGCTCTGCAAGACTATAGCTACTACTATAGCAGGGGTTGGAGCTAAAAGCTTGATGATGTAGTTGCAGTGAAGCTAACGTGTTTAGCAGGTGTTAGCTTTCACCATCTTAGTTTAGCATGTTAGCATGCTAAAATTTGAACATTGGCACTAAACAAAAAGTACAGCTGAGGCTGATGAAAATATCATTAATTTTACAGGTTTTTGGTTTAACCAAAGTATAGGACAAGTAAAAACTTTAATTCTGGTGATAAATAAAATGTCAAAAGATCGCTGAGTCTGTTACAGTTATTGTTTGTACAAAATTCGATATCAATCCATCTGGTAGATATTAACACACTGGATAAGTGGAAATTTTTGACCTGCTCCTGTAACTTGGTAACTACCATGCATCACTAAAAAGTACAGCAAACAAAAAAAAAAAAGAGCATTAGGCTACCTACAGAACAGAACAGAAAATCCAAAGAAAAGATGTCACAGTACTGGTTGCACTAGCTGACAGATACTCTGTGGAAAGGGCAAAAACACTACAACAGAGAATTTAGCCACTATTGTAATGACACATCTACTTACTGCTCAACACAAATCATATTTGCTTGGGACATGATGCATAAAACACAATTACACTATGTACTTAAGTCAGAGACACTTGCGTCAGGAAACTGAGTGTTTACAGCAAATAGAGTTAGATTTGGCAGAAATTGCTCTGCTCTTCGAGGGAACAGAAAGAATCCAAAGAATCTCAGCAGTAACAGAGATTCTGCTTGGAGAACTAATCCCCCCTTAAAAAAACACATGGCCATTAAATCTTCTGTTAAATCAACAAGACCAAAAATAAAAAGGAGGAGTTTGGGGTAGTGGAGGGAGCTGTGGCAGAGGATGGTGTTAGCATGAGCGTATCAGCAATGTAATAGTGACAACTGTCAGATAATAATGGCTGTACATCTGCATGAACATTATTGGACTTTGCTAGCCAACTGGTAGCCAAACAGTTGGTGAAAGAGCCAATAATTGTGAAGCATGAATGAAACATTTGATGCATTTTAAAAAATCTCATAACAATATGATACTATATTATTGATACTACAGTATGCGCAGTTCTTTCATTATGAGTTGTTACAAGGCTCAGAGTACAGCTTAATAATGAACAAGCTTTCCCCTGACCGTCTCATGGAAGAATATGGTAAATTTAAATAGAAATACATAAAATAAAAACTAAAATCCTTCCAGCTTCCTTCATCCCTTGATATCCTCCAATCTGTTCCATGACCTTTGACCTCCATCCGTTCTGCACAGAGAAGCCTGGATCATTTCTCTGTGTTGCCTGCTGACCTGGAATTAAAAAGCTCTGCAGAAAACTCTTCCAAATTCCCACCACTCTCGATTCAACGAGCTTGTTGTTGTGGACCGGTGTGAGAAGTGCAAAACCTTCTTACCAGTTGGGTCCAGGTCAGGATGATCTGGACAGTTTTGTGTTACAGCTGTCCCAGCTGGTGTCTCAACCCAGCACAACAAACCATCCCACATATGTCCACAGAACGTACCTCGAGGGAAAGGAAGAAGCAAAAAAAAGTGTAATGACAAGTACGGTTAACTGCCAACTCACATTTTCTGTGTTTTCAGTTGTATATATTGAAAGTGTATCTCAGAGTAACATAAAATCTCCAGTAGCCTAGAAAATGATTATAATCCCTCAGCTCTACTCTCAAAGCCCTTTCAGATCAGTTGTGCTTGAATCACTGCAGGCAACACCATTATCTTTAACAAGAACAACAACAGTGTTCTGATCCCAACCTACCACCATACAATGTCATTATTGTGTTGCTCTCCCAGAGGTAATTGATTTGGCCTTCAGAAGCCTTAAAATGATTTGGGCCTCTCACCGGTTCTGTTTTCTTGGTGGTCTTTGTTGGACAGCTCAAGACATTTGTATTGACCCTGGCTCACTGTCTGGCTCTGTCCCTCTGTCATGCTCTGTCCAGGCCTGAACGATGATTCTGAGATTGGCTCAGCGCCTGCCGCAGCCCTGCACTGTAGAGACAACACAACGCTGTAGGTGAGAGGAGGAGGAGGAGTGGGGGTGGAGGGGTTTGAGTATAGGGTATAGATAGGGAGGTGTTAGTGTGTGTTTGGCGGTTACTGCTTTGATCTACATTCCCTTAACTTTGAAAAATATATGACGTTAGCTAAATTTGCAGTATTTCACAGTTCTGCCATGCTTAGAGGAAGATATGCATCCTTATATAAGATAAGCATTTAAATGGAAGAATGAGCATGCAGAGTTTTTGAATCATCTTCAAAGCTGATCTGATGAGGATTTCACTCCGCTTTCAAATTCTAGTCACTTTCCATTCATGTAACTCATTAAAGTGTGTTTGGGAACTCACAAAAGAAGTTAAGCAGCTGATTTTCTCCAAATGAATCTTATCTCTGCTCCATTGTTTGTATTTGGAGGTAGCATTAAATATGAAGAAGCCCGCCGTGCAAAATGCTGATTTTGATAATGCTGCTCACTGAAGGATAAAGAGCCCATTTTCCTGTGACTTATCTCAAACATTTTTTTGGCTGAAAATTAAGCCTCTCAGAGTGCCAGACTCATGCACTTGCATTTTCTGAATCATTTGAGGAACTGTAATACCTTGCCTGGGAGATCTTCACGTGCCTTATCACAATTGAGATGAAACCTCCTACCTTTGGCTCTTTGTGGAGTGACAAAAGCTTGTAAAAGGCAAAACACTTGAGAGGAAAAACTGTGAGTGTGCTGATGTCCCATGTAGCAGTTTAGCAGCCGTACATATGATGTCACTCCAAACATTGAAGTAAATGACGTCATACATACGACCACCAGGCCACCACCAATATCAACAGATGAGCCGAACGAGAAAAGAGGAAAAAAAAAAAATCTTCTCTCACATCAAGGCCTCTCCTCATCTATTACAATTCATTAATTCTCCTGAATCAATATGACAAGACCTCTCCATAAGGAAAGTACAGATACATAAAGCAGAGCAGCATCAGGCATACAACATTTGGCAGAGATACTATCCAGGACCTCAATGTCAAGCTTGATGCTGAACAGAAAAGGAAACTGAAGCAGTAAACTTCCATTTCATACTAACACTGAAGAATAGGGGACCAAATGTTTTTTTCATAAGGGACAATAACTCATGAAAGACATCTATTTTTCTGCAGTAAAAGCTTTAAAAAAAATCCTACAGTGAACATGTCCCCAGGGAATGACACAGACGTCCTTTTAGCCAGTTGGTAACATGATGAATATTGCAGAGCTCTCCAAAATTTTGAGCCAGTGTGTTGAAAATACCACTTACTAAAGAACCTTCATTAAGCCAATTGGTGTAATTTGTAAGGAGAGCAGCAAGTCCATCAAAAGGACATTTCAGAGCTTGATTTGTTCAGTTATAACGCCTTCACCAGGCAAAAAGGTATTTTCTTGAATGACAGAAGGTAGCACCAAAATGTGTCACCCTTACATGATTTGTGTGAGATATCACATTTATGTCAAAACATCGGATCGATGATTGCTCCATCCTAATTAAGTTAAGTGATATTGTTTCTCAAACACTGGAGCGCACTGTGAACATGACACCCACCTTCCAAGCTGAGCTGAAAACAGATCATGCCTCAATTTAAGATTTCATTTTTGGGTGGGCAGATAACATAATGCAGAGTTAGACTAATTACAAATAAAAAAAAAAGAAAAGACATACATTTTCAGTTTATGTCTGTATCCACACAAAGTGTTTTAAAACTGGAAATATAGATTGCGTATCATCTGCATAAAAGTACATCAGTTACATAAAGGTGGCAAACACACAGAAACACATGCTGTCATGGGTCACATCTCCTTTCTTTTGGGTCATCCAAGTCTGTAATGAGCAAGCTAATTATATACTATAATTATTAATTAGAAAGTGTGAGTGAAAATTAATCATGAGATTTTTGCTGATAAAAGGAGATCAGTAGACCACAACGTATTACATGTCTACAGTATTTAATGAAAATTGAATCAAATGCTCAAGCGCACACGTCCATGCAGCATGCGTAATGGACAAACAGGACCTTGGAAAGTTTACCTTACAGCATTCCTTGAATTAGAAAAAGAGAACTTACCACCAGGAGAACCCAAATGATCCACAAGGAGCCCTCTAACTTCATATCTTCCTCTCACAGGCAAATCTCTAGAGAGGGAGAAGTTATAAGTTAAAACTATCAGAAAACAAGTTGTCTACCGTGAAAGTGACTGACTGAACAAACATATGGCTGTATCCAATCAGGATTATGGCCTCTCAGGAAAAGGCAGCAGCATCAATCATTAATCTGAAATGCAAAACACTGCAGCAAAAGCACTGCAGCTTGTGACATTCCACACTTGTTTCATATGTGTGTGTGTCAGAGCGATAGAGAGAAAGTGTACCCATCAATATGTGAAACAACGGCACGAAGGAGCAACGTTGTGTTGCGTGAGCAAAAGGAGAAAGAAAAAAACCCCCACAAGGCTGAGACACAGTCAGACAAAAATAGTTGATGGTTATTAATCATCTTGTGCTGAGCCTCCTCTCCTGCAGGAAGGCAGCAGCAGATCTGCTAACCGAGTGCATGTGAGTTTAGAATTCACTTCAGGTCTCTTTGCTTTGGCTCTCAGAGTCCCTGTTGGAAGCCCATCACTCCGCGGTCTGAACAGTTAGGATGACCTACTGGTTGTTCTCCACACCCCACGGCGGCCCAGGGGGCAGGCTGTTGAGCAGATTGACACACATGAGCAAGTCCTATAAGTCACTGTGAAAGGTTAGCACGATTGATAGTATTTCTTTTGGCTTTCAGAAGCACCCTGACGGTAGGCTACTTAGCATTAGGATGACAAATAAACCTGGAACTACTCTTTGCCAAGAATTTAAGGCTAGGAGTGCTGATCTCTGACCAGGGATCCCTCGATTCTCCCTTATTTCTCATTTCTCTTCCATGCTTTCCTGAAATACAAATCTATCTGTAAACACAGTAATTGAAAATAGATATGGGTATAATAATTAATAAATTGTAATTACTATTAGTCCCAGATGTACTCTGTTCAGAAAGACACAATTTCAAAATCTCAGTCCCAGGCCCAAACAAGGCTCATTTGTGTACAGCATAATCTAAATGAAAACCTGATAATGAAAATAGCTCTAAAACAAGACAAAAAAAAACCCCAAAACAAAACAAAACAAAACAAAACAAAACACATTTTAGTACCAATCAACTTTCTCAACCCCAATGCCATTTTCAGGCCCACTGCTGAACCATGCTCTATATTTCCAGTATAATAGGGTGTATAAAAGGGTGTGTCCATGTGGATCCAGCCTGCTGACAGTCAAGGACCCAGCAACAAACTGCTCCATACCTTTGCTTTGAAAAGAAGCAGGGAAGGGACACAAAGAAGGACAAAAACTCCAATTAAAGATAAAAGGATAGCCAGAGGACACAGGGAGGGAGAAATATGGATTCCAAAATGGTCTCTAGGAGGAGAAGATCTATAAAAACCATCATCATGCTGGAGCAGAGGATTCACACCAGTCAATTATCAGCTAATCGCCTCTGGATGTGAGAGAGCATGTGAATTTGTCTAAAAGTGAGATATTGTGACGTTCTCTGAAAGAGATGTGTTTCTACAAGTCATATAACAGTAGGGGCACATCAGGGGAATTGACATAACAGACTTCATACTAGCTGAAGAAGTCAATGGTGAAGCTGAGTGGTTTCTTAAGAGGCCCTTGACTGTGTTCTGTTGAGGACAGGAAGAACAAATAAATACATTTTTAAATAGATAAATAAAAAATGCTGGGAGAACCACGTTCTCTGTCTAATGGTTAAAAAGAAGACTGTAGACAGATTAGAAAACATTCATATAGGTAGGATGAAGGATTTGTTGAACAGATACAATCTATGGGAATTATGCAGGCCTGGTTGGAGGTAGGGTAAGCAGGAAAATAGCAGTAATTCTTGGAACATTTTAACATTATTATACACTCTCAGTCCATCAATAATAAATTTGCCAACAGTACATTTCTCATCTTAATATCTCTGTGGCGCATGTGACAGTTTACTCAAACCTCCCGGCTGTATTTGACTTTCAGCATGGGGGGGGGCTTCTTTCCACAACTATGCTTTTCTCCCTCATCCATTAGCTCTACATACATATCTAAACATAGATCCCAGAGCATTCTGCAGGCCATTAGGTCCAATGTGGTATGAACAGTAAGGCGTGAAGCATGTGTAGTTCATTAAAGAGACAAGACCCCCTGTGGAGAAGACTAAGGAAAGCACTCTAAACGGGTTGAGCGAGTGCACAGTACAGACTGTATAGCTAGTCCACCGGACGCTCCCCAGAAATGCTTTAAAGCCACTGCAGATCGAGTGAAAGGATCTGTTAAAATGGGAATTTATGAGAATCTTTTACAATATTAATTACCACTTAGGTTCTAAAAATAAATTGGAAAATAAAACCATGAATTTCTGTGTGGTGACTGTGAGTAAAAAGCAGAGAAACAGTTTCAGTCTTAAAGTTTCACTCGTGAATTTGTGACTTTGAACAGACACAGAACAGAACAGAAAGGAGTTAGGGCTCTATTTTAATAAATGTAAAAAATAAATGTGTGGTACACTTTCAAACTTATCATATCTTATCTCTGTGTTCCTCTATTTTCCAGCCTTCAGGATCTCTATTCTCTTTTACTGCCAGTCCCAGTAACAAATCATTTCAAAACTCAAGTCTGACATCAAATATATTTGTACTTTTGTTCATGCAAAAGACTATAAAAGTTTGGAGGATGTGATGTTTATTTTTAGAATTGTACTTTTGGCGTCATGTAGCCTTGGGCTTTCTTTTGTCTCTATAAAATTTGAATTAAAGTGTCCTGATTCTGATTAGTATTATTATCCATGTGTTTTCTCTTTGGTCTTTTTCCTTTGTCTCTCCTCAGCTTACCCCTTCTTTCTTCTCCCTCCCTTTTCGACATCCTCACATCGCTCTGACAGCAGAAGACGGAGCCACTCGTCTCATTCCTCTCGCAGTGATCGGACACAGGCACAGTGACAACACAGATTTGTGCTGACAAAACATTAACGATGGAGGACGCAGGAGCTCGATCTGCCTTCCCCAACTTCGCACCATTTCAGACCCCATCACTCAGTCTGAAGGGAGCAGCCACACAGACGTGATTTGGCGTCCCAGTCCCGGGCTGCGACAAATGAGCTGGATTACAATGCAGGCCCAGGTGGATTAGTTTGACAAATGGACAGGTTGTGGACGTTACCCACATGGCTGTCGTATAAGTCTTGTCTAAAGTGCAAAATATTTGTGCTGATCCACAAGCTATATTAAAGGCCTTTCCTTACTGCTACTGAGGTTTAATATCTCTACAACAACACATCCATAATCACACTAAGTAATATTTTATACACAATATGCCATGGCCTCCCAACACTGCTATAAAAGAGAATAATAAGTATTGGTGAAAGCATCAGGTGCATTGCGTGTCTGTGTGGCCTTGGGGCCTTTTGTGAATGCGCACAGTGAAGGATCATTTTTATGGAGACATAATACTGCAGGGTGCACACAGACTGAAGTTACACAATTTTTATTTGAGTTGAATGCATTTTTGACACACTGATGCAAAATCATATAAAATTCAATATTGTCATAAAGCAGCCCTGCTCATTGATCTTTAACATTTCCCACAATGGCCTGCGGCAACTAGATTTTTCGAAATGAAAGCCACCACGCTAAAAACAGTCTTATCATCTCATGTTATAGAGCGTCATATTGCCCACCCCCTCAAATCACATTAGATTCCTACAGAGACTTGAAATGTGCAGCTGTGCACTGTTAAATTGTGATGACAGTGTGACATTGACAAAAGAAAAAAAAAAAAAACATTTTCCCAAATTTTTTTTCAAACAATACTGAATTAAATTGAAACACAGACAACTAGAAAGTAGGTTATCAAATTCAAAACTTACAGCATGCTTCAGAAAAACAGACGGTACATGTTGTTGTGATGTGTTAAACCATACAAAGACATAGCTTTGTGGCTCCTTGAATAGTTAAGACTAAAATGTAAAATAGTGATAATAATAATGACTCATAATGATAAAGTACCTGTCAAGAAAGTGATAAACCGTATAACATTACTGATCAGTAATGAGTATTCTCAAGCTCTGCTCTGCATCTCTTTTCAGCACATCTCAAAACGAACATATTTCTGTGTTTGAGTCAAGCTCGCGTTGAGGTGAAGCAGGTAAGTGGTGAAAACGGCGAAAGCTCTGCAGCTTGACTTGTTCGTGTTTTTTGGCTACATCATCTACCTAAAAATATACCGAATGCCAGTCTCTCCAATTAAGGTAAAAAGAACATTTACCTCCCCCCTTCCTCACCCAAATCCCACTTTTTTCTGCATTCTCATTTCCTCTCTGGCCCCTTTTCTCTTTTCAGTTCCATATATCTTCTGCTGCTTTAATCTATTTCTTCTCTCACCTCGTTTCTCTGTCTCTCTCACATCCACCCCCCTTCTGCCTTCACTCTGACTCCCCCTTCCCCTTGCTCTCCTTCCCTTCTTCTACAATCTCCCCCTTTAAAAGCTCTACCTTCCTTCCCGCTCCACTCGCCTCTTTCTCTCTACGTCTCCTGGCAGATCCAAGAGATACATCAGCTAGCACATCCTTTAAACATTAAACAGGTTCCCGTTATGGTGACACATCATATTTTCAACTAATCTGTCTGTGCTCTACCCTCACATAGTAAAGTCCTATCCGTTGTTCTGCTGTGTATGACAGAACAATCAGACAAGACACAGAACTGCTTAAATTATTTAAAAGAAAAAGCAGCATAGGAAAAAAAAAAATCAAAGAATTAATGCTCTGTTGTTCCGATTTATCACATTTCTAGCTTAAAGGGAATGGTCTTTCACTGGATTGGGGAAAAATTACAGTATATGGACATGTACTGTAACAGTGTCTTATTCTTCCAGACTCAAGGGTTTGACTCAACTTGCACTTCCACCAAAGACAGATTAGCATCACAGTGTGTCCTCCTCAAGCAAAAGAAAGCTACATTTCTCAGACTTCTCAGACAAATAGAACAGCCTCATCTGGCTGTTATGATGTTATGATGTTCATTTGTGATGATGTTATGACTTTTGTTTGTCCGCAGAATTATGCAAAAACTGCAGAACCGATTCGCAACAAACTTGGTGGAGGGACCTGGCACGCTGCGAGGTAGGAACCCATTCAATTTTGGTGCAGATCCAAGCAAAGGGGCAGATCCAGGGATTTTTTTTGGTCACTTCCTTCCTTAACATTTTGAGATAGGGTCATTTTCTTCAATATTTGATAATATAATATTTGACTGCCATTCTAGTTATTATTAGTTATTCTCAGACAAGAACATTAATCTAAAGTGATAGTTTTGTGCCTTTGTTACAGCTCTTCTCTTGCGTTACCAGCACTGGGACACTGAGACAGTGACAGTGACATGTGACAAGTTTCAACCATGATAGCAAGATGTCAAAAAAGTCAACCATCTTGGAATCATTTCCAGATTTGTGGAGATGATGGGCAAAAGACTGAGCACCGGATATGCCAAAGGAAAGTGTATCACAAATCTACAAGGAGTTTGGAAAATCACCTCAAAACTGTAAGTAACAGCTTAGCCGTCTTACAACTGTTCTGTTTTTTTCTCTTATGGCTGATGTTAGTGAGAGTCATTCAATGAGAACAAACCTTAACCATAAATTGTAATGATAGCCCTGCAGCAGTGAGAGATTGCTGAGGCCTGATTTACTGTCTAGGATCCTAAACAGCCCAAGAATGTGTGGACGGTTGACCAGTGGAAGACCTAACAGATTATGACAGGGAAATTCATCTCCACGATGAGTAAACAAATTAAGATGCAGCTGAATACACAAAGCCTTCGTAGTCTGGATTGATTGGACAGTTATCTCCTCCAGCATAATGTGATTCATCTTCCGGAGGTCAGTGTATTTAATTGCAGACACAGTCTTCCTAGTTGCATGTTATGGATATTTAAGCCTTTTCATTCTCAAATTTTTTACGTAATGATCACCCTCCACTAAGTGCACAGAATTGATTTTTATTTGCAGTTGAGTTGGAGGTCAACAGCCCCCCCACCCTTTATTAAAAGCTCTGTTGTCTGCCCTTGAAGAGACATTTTGTCCCGTAACTCACCCTAAAGGAGTTATATTGCCTTTCAGCATTGAGCTCGACCACCTTTCTCAAATCTTGCCTGTTATTTACTGATTTAGTTGCAGGAATATGGTTAAGGGCAATGAAGCAAGAGAGCACTGAGTGCTTGAGTGTTCCAGCTGCTCAAAACAAGCCTCCTGTAATAAGAGGACTCTCCCTGGCTCTGTGTAAACAGTTGATTTATATCTGATCTCTAACTCCATGACATCCCACACACTTCCGCTCCGAGACCAGAAAGAAATTGAGGGGGCAGACAGGGGAGAGACGGGGATTGTAAGGGGGGATTTAGGAAGGGAAACATGGACAGCAATGCAACAAGACTCTGGTGGATATCGTCTCATCATAGTCTGGACATTATCCAGACACATTAGCCTAATCCAGTACCCATGCTGCTGCTCTAAAGTATGCCGCCTCCCTTTCATTTTTCTTCAAACTGGCATGGACTCCTTTCAAGTCCTAGAAACATACATCATATGTAAATTGGAGTTATTCAGTGTTTGCCAGGCAGACTGATGGTGTCCTTCTCTCCACTTATGACTACATGGAAGAGGTTGGAGCCTCGTGAGCCACTCTTCAGCTCCAACAGCTAATAATTCAGCTGTGGTTAACAGTCTTAGGTGTGCCCATGCATCTTGAGCATAACAGCTTTTTTTTTTTTTTTTTGCATTTACTGTTAGGTAACATCCCGAAGTGAACATGGTTTTTCCATTTCTCTTACATCCCTAAATGAGCCCCTTTTTGGGCATTACAGTAGAAGCAATCTGTCTAGAACATGTCTGGGAAAATTGTGTTGTGTACTGTATTTTGTGTGCCCCAAATGAAATACGGTGTGCATCTCTGCTTCTGTACAATATGTCTTTTGAAGCACAACAAATTATTTACATCCAGAATCTGTCAAGGTCTTGGATAAAAGAAAAATACATCAGAAGGTCGGGGCAGAGCAGCAACCCTGAAGCTAGGCGGGATTTACAGCTTGCTCATGGACCCTTCAGCAGAGCAAATGTCTAGCTGCATGAAGTCAACTTGTCTGGCTGAAGACTAATACCTGTGAGCCACTTAAAGGCAACAAGTCAAGCTGTGAACACACTGACGTATTATCACTCTTTAGGGTATTATGGTGAACTTGTTAACCAATAGTTTCCTATTTACGCATTTAGTAACATTATTATTCATTTGGAGTCATGTTTCTGGTCACCTGGCATATCTAATCTGGCTCTTTAGCTGCTAAATGCTCAAAAATGTTAATCATCTAGTGACTAACTTTGTCTGTCTAGTGTCTGGTGATGAGCAGGTAGCATACAGCATACAGAGAGCTTTCTTCAGTGAAAACAGCTGCCTGCTGCAAGCAGGTATAAGAACAATAAAAGTGAACCAAAACAGTAAAATTGTGTGCCTTAAAACCAAAACAACGAGCTGAAAGATGCTTTAAAAAAATGTCAAGCTGATAGGAGTAGCACAATCAGGTCATGGTTCTCCACTGTCAATACAAAAATATGGATTATAGCTCCTTATCTCAATTTATTATTATAAACTATATAACAACAACAAGATATAACAACAACTGAAGTGAAGAGGAAGAACATACCAAAAGTGATTTCCTCCCATTATTCAATTACATGCTCCATTTACATTATATCCTGGCAGGACCTGCACCCACTATGCTCTGCTTTTTGCAGACCATTCCTGATTCCCACTTCTCCTCCTCTGT